>NC_064761.1:44148142-44463142 GCF_011397635.1 Epinephelus fuscoguttatus | reverse complement strand
CTCAGATCATCCCATTGGACAATGAGGAAAAAAGCAGAGGTGACGTGGGGCGCTTTTCTGCTCTGAGTTGAAGTTTTTTCAGCTTGAGGAGTTCAGAGCGCTCCGGCAAAAACGGCAGGCGCCAATAGCGCCGACACTGGAGGCGCATCGCGACACAGAATCAGCGAGCAGAAAGTCTCATTCTCATTAGAAACTGTCACAAAAAGCCGCCTCCAGCTGCTGAAACAGGGGTCCTACTCTGTCGACCACCTTCCACCACATTCAGTTTTTCAAATTCTTCAAAAATCTTTCTAAATATTGATCAGTGATCGATTGTACATGACCTGTGTGATCAGCAGCCTGTGACCTCCAGGTGTGTACAATTACAGAGCAAACGCTGTTTTACTGTAAAGATTTTGTTTATGGTGTAATTTTTCCATAGGGTTTTTGCTGAGGGGACTCGTGACCTGATATTTTACAGACTAAATTATTTTTAATCATGCTGTCCTGATAAAGTGCATCTATCTGCAGGAGGAAGACCACAATGGAGTCTGTGGGAGAAAATGAAGTCGTCGTGACCAACGGGAACACCTACGAGACGAGTCTGGACATGGTCAGGTAAGACCAACAACTTAGTACTTCTCTCTGTCGGTCTCACTTTAAAAACCTTCTTGCATCTGTCGTCACAAGTCGTCGTCACAAAGCTGAAAACAGGCTGTTTGTCTGATGTCTGAGAGGTACGTGTTCTCACAGGACAAACATATGATGACTTTATCGAATATGATGCATCCTTGTAGTGGAGTATTTTCACCCTGCAGTCGCAGTACTTTTACCACCACTGACTATAACCAGGTTTTCATGACAAAGTGTGTGTTTGTCGATCAGGAGCAAAGAAGACTTGAACGCTTACGACAATCTGGTGATCGACGGCACTGAAGTCAAAGTCACCATCATGTGACCGCCCTGCTCTGATCCTGCTGTCTGAACATCGTCCTCATCACCACCTCTGGACGGAGACACAAACACACACAGTTATTTTTTACAGAAAAATATTTGCAGACAAAGTTTTATGTCTTTGTTTTGATGTACCTGTTGTCCCCGGCGGGCGGAGCTTATAGTGAGGAACATCAGATATCATCCATCCTCTGTTTTTATTGTATCTTCTTACAAATCATTTAGCACAAAGTGTGACATTATTATACAGATTATTAATCATTTATTACTGTGGCTGAGGCTTTAAAGGGCAACCTCTGTATTCTCAACCAGGACCCTGTTCTCCCATGTTTCTGCATCTGAGTGTCCACGTGGAAGTTTTGAAACTGGTCCAGTACTGAAGGAGCACGCTGCAGCTGTGAAACATGCTGTAGAATAACCACTGGGGTCATGTTCACGGCGTCAGCGTACGTCCACTAAGTGTTTGTCTCTGCCGCTGACAGCCTCAGATTGTTTTTCTAATGCTGTGCTCACCTTAAACAAATTGTCTTGTTGCGTTACTCGCACGTGTACGGCCTCTGGAGTGGTTTTTTGGGAGTATTTTGCAGTTGGTGAACAGTCACAGTCACAGCTGTGCTAACTAGCTGAGGAAGGCAGCTAGCAGCTAACTTGGTTGCAGTAAAGTGCAGAAGTGAACTGGTGCAATGTCACGGGCCTTCAACTCTGCGACTAAAGCCTGTGACTCTGCACCAGTCCGTCAGAACTGAAAGAAGCCTCTTGGATGAGAGGCGAAACATCCTCAAGAAACTTAAGCACGTTCAGTTGCCTATGACACAGAACTTAGGAGTACCCTGACCTGGATGACTGAGAATCTTCAGCTTCCTGTTTCTTCCACAGTAAGAGCCCAACTTAAATAACACACAGCATTCACAGATACATATTTTCAGAACGTACCATGTAGTCCCACACCTCAAGTCCCGACAGGCCACAGTGTTTGTCCTCCATTTCTGATTCTCAGTAACGTCAGGAGAACCTCAACTGGATCTCAACACTGACACAGGTTTATGGGAATTTCTCACTCAAGTTTTAAAAATTGCTGCAGGAATGAGTCCTATATCCCGAACATGAGTTAGCATGTTAGCATGTTAGCACTCCTGGTTCACTCATCTCAAAGTCCATGTGTTTCTGGTTAGATGTCTGACATCACATTTTGTTCTACCACATCAATTTACATCAATTTAGAAGCTACGATGTGTCTTCAAAAAGACGAGTGCCAACAAGAGGCTAAATGAGACGACAGACCATCATCACGCTGAACACGACTTTACAGTCTTATGGTGCTGACATTCAGTCATGTCGTGACCGTGGTGTAGTTTCTTTATAGCCTTACGTTAGCTTTTTACCTTATTGAGGCTTCAGTGATCATTACAGAGGGGTTTATTTGTGAGGATTATTTCACTGAACACAACCTGTAAGTATCATAAACATTTGTTTGTCACAGAGTTTATTTTCTGCAGTAATCTAAAATTCAGTGGAAAATCCCATTGGCTTTTTGAGGAGAGAACAAGGGTGATGCTAACTACAGGAAAACGTGATCCCTGGAGCACTCTGTAGGTAAATAGTGCAAATTCACATCTTTGCGTTGGCTTCATACGGAATCTCACCACATTTCGTTTAGTGTGAACGTACGTAAGTGTCCGACCACATTATGAAAGGATTCCTACAGAGACAGAGCTTTGTGTTGAAGATAAAGATCCAGAAACAGTCCTGAAATCACCGTCACCAAACCCACCAGACTCCATTTAAATCAGCAGTCATGTTAGTGTGTATAGAGGCAGCATGTTGTCACAGCTAACTGGTTAGTTAAGGGTTAATTTAAACCAAACCAGAGCTGGTGATTGTTGGAACAGCGGAGAGACAAACCAAGGTGGTTTTTGTGAGTCTTACAGCATTAGATGCTTATGTATCATTGATCAGATTCATCAGTCAGGACTTGGTGTCACAATCCCTGAAGTTTCAGAGCACAGGTGTTTTCCACCCGACACATCATCAGTTGTGCACCACGACATCAGTGGGTGTTTCGGCCTTTATCACAAGACCCGCTCCATTGAGGCGGGCCCACCACATGCTGATCGACCTGGGTGTTGGCTCCTCCATGGTCACCTCGGGGTCCAGACGGGATCCTTTCTCTTCAGCCACAGCTGATGACTGCACTTCTCAGCTGTGTTGGACAGATCCTTCACCACTTTCCTCTGGGCCTGCCCATGAATCCTGATTTCCTTCAGGAGCCTAGTGGTGGATCTAGAGACAAAGCCTCTGCAGCCCGCCTCGATTGGTCGCACCTCAGCTTTCCAGCCTCTACTCGCCGCTTCAGTTACAAGATCAGCGTAGAGCAACCTCTTGTTCAAACGCCTCCTGCGTGGCATCCTCCCAAGGGACAGTTAGATCTATGAGGAAGGCACGCTGACAGGCCTTCGACTGGAGGATCAGGTCTGGTCGTAAGCTGGTTGCTGCAATCTCTGGTGGAACTCTGAGACTCTGGCCCAAGTCAGCATGTGTTTCCCAGTCCCTGGCTCCATGTAGCAGGGCCTGAATCAGGAGGCAAGAGGATGAACACTGCAGGCTGTTGAAACTTATTCTGGGGTTTGAGAGGAATGGTGTTGGTGGTGAACCTCTCTGGCTCAAGCTCAGCTGCCAGGCACTTAAGAATCAGGTCATTTTTATTATATTTAATATCGACTCTATATCATTTACATTTTCAGTGTTTGTTTTTGTTGCAGTTTTGCTTGTGGCTTGTTGGAAAAAAAATAGACCAAATGCTGAAACTATCGTTGCAGATCATGAGCCGGTCAGGGCGCTCAGCGCCGTGCTGCATCCAGTGTGAACCCGGCATTAGAGAAACAATCTGAGCGTGTTAGTGACAAAAACCAACACTTTGAGTGGATGTACATCGGCGGTGTGAACCTGACCCAGCGGTTACATTACAGCCTGTTTCAAAATAAAAACTGTTGTCCACATCAGTCACTGATGGGAGAAGAGAGTCCAGGTTAAAAATCCATCAGTCAGCGTGCTCGATGTTTTTCAGTCACGTCTGGAGCTTCAGAACAGTAAACACGAGGAAAGCAGCCGTCTGTCCTGTGATCTCTGTGCTGATTAATAAGTTATCTTTTCTAACAAACTGCTGTGTCGACTCTCGTTACTGATCAGTGAAAGAATGACCTGTGATTAATAATTAAATCCTCTGACAATAAAGTCTCATTTTACAGAAAAGAGTTGGCTCAGTTTCTGTAACATCAGCAGGACAGTCGAGCGTTGTCTTCGTCGAGAGCCTCCCCATCAGAAACCTGCAGGTAACCACACGGACAGGTTTCTCTCTCACAACACACACACCTGAAGACAAACACTGATTACAGTTCACAAAGACTCCAGCGCTGCAGATTGTGCTCTCTTTACATTTTAATGAAACGCAGATCATTTCACAGAGTGGACGATCAATAATAAGCTCAGACAGAAAGATCGTTCACAACATCAGCTGTCAGTCACGTCAGAGCCAACAGAGAGCCTCTTTGGATCAATATCAGTGACGGGATCAGACTGATCAGTCCGGGATGAAGTTGGGGTCTGCTGAGGTTGAGCTGCAGGTTTTTAAAGTTTGATTTGAGCTGTTGACTCATTTTAATAATTCTCAACTTCCTTCATTTCTGCTCTTTCCTCAAAAACCAACAGAGCCTGAGTGATAAATAATAATAGACTGTTGGAAACAATCACCTCCCGGATCTCTTAGTGTCTGTCTGAATGAGTCTGATCGGAGACATACGGAAGCTAGAAACAGCCATGCTTGCTATTTTCTAATTATCTCAAGATCATGAGGTATTTATGTCATTATCTCATTATAAAGCTCGTTTTCTGGTCATAACAGGTTAGCATGTGTTGATTCTCAAAACTACAAAAAGCCCATTTCTTAAGATAATGAGGTAATTTATCACAAGACTGTGTGACTTTTGTTTCCTGTTGTTCGGAGGTGATCTTCTCGTGGTGAATGACTTCATTATCCTGAGATACCGGCTTTTTGTTTTCTCGAGAATCGACATAAACTAAACCTGAAAATGAGCTTTGTTGTCTCCTCCTAACAAAATACTTAACTTCTAATCTCGAGATGACGGCTTTGAAAAACATAATTGCGAGCATGGCTTCTCTCAGCCTCTGTATTAACAGTAAAAATCAGCAGAAAATGTTTGAGGTCTTTTACAGTCGGTGTCTCTTTTACAGAGTCCGTCCACGAGACAGCGAGAGTTCTGTAAAATGTCCTGAACACTACAAATCACCACTCTTTAAAGTCTGTGTACAGCAAAAATAAATATTTGTAATGAGTTTGTCACATAACAGAAAAATGTGTTATTAAGCTCCCCGCCTGATGTGATTGATTTAATAATCACCAAGTATATATCAGGGTTCAAAATTGTGAAAAAATGAGCAGTATTGTCTGCTCTGAGACGCTGGGGGCGTGTCGTCTGAAGGAGCAACAAAGATTCAGCCACTGCAAAGTGACGGACTCCCGTTAGGCTCGTAGCACATTAACATACGTAAACCCCGAACCGAAAAATGAGCCGCTACACAGCAGCAGACCTTTGTTAGGAGCTGAGCCAGTAGCACAGTCTGTGGTAATGCAGCACAAACCCTCCGAACCAGGGAACGAGAGCCGCTGCGTGGATATAACTTCTCGTTCAGCAGCTAACGTTAGCACAAAGCTCACAACCATAGCTGTGAGCAGGAACTGCCAGCGGGCCGGGTCGCTGATTCAGCCAGGAGGACTGAAAGGTCCGTTAGTGACAGATGTTTAGCTGTGTTTTTATAATAATAATGATGGTAATACATTTTATTTAAAGGTGCCTTTCTCACACTCAAAGATACCGTATAATAAATTAAAAACTACAGAACAAACAGTGAAACCATAAATACACAATATGACTTAAAAACAGATTAAAACTAAAATTAAAATCGAGATCGGACAGTGCAATTGAGATCATACGGAGAGTTTTGAGTGTGGATTTAAAGAGTGAGTTCCAGAGCCGGGGAGCAGAACAGCTGAAAGCTCTGCTCCTCATGGTGGCGGGGACAGTCGGATGGATGGAGGAGGAAGATCTGAGGGTACAGGAGGGAGTGGCGACCTGGAGGAGATCGAACAGATATGAAGGGGCAGGGTTGTGGATGGCCTTCAATGTTATCAGGAGGATTTTGATTTTGGAGCTGCTGCAGGACAGGAGTAATGTGGTGGATGGAGGAGGTTCTGGTGATGATGCGGGCAGCTGAACTGTGGACCAGCTGAAGCTTATGGAGGGATTTGTGAGTGACACCAAAGAGGAGGGAATTGCAGTAGTCTAAACAGGAAGTGACAAGGCTGTGAACAAGGATAGCAGTGGTATGGGGGCTGAGGGAGGGGCGGAGGCGGTTGATGTTACGTAAGTGGAAGTATACAGAACCTCAGTTTTATAACTGTTTGAGTAAATTTGAAGAGAACTAGGATTTTAATTCTGCCAAGCAGTCAGCGAGGAAGGAGGGTGGGAGGTTGGAAGTGGGTTTACTGGTGAGATAGAGCTGGCTGTCATCCGCGTAACGGTGGAAATTGATATTATATTTGCGGAAGATATTGCCAAGGGGAAGGAGGTAAATGATGAAGAGAAGGGGCCCCAGGACGGAGCCCTGGGGCACACCTGAAGGGACAGTGGAAGGCTGGGATGTGAAAGATTTTAGCTGAATAAACCAAGTATGGCCTGAGAGACGGGATTTAAACCACTCTAGTGGAGTGTGGGTGATACCTACGGAGGCTAATCTATTGAGGAGGGTGGTGTGACAGATGGTGTCAAAGACCACACTCAAGTCAAGGAGGATGAGAACAGTGAGCAGTCCAGAATCAGCTGCCATGAGGAGGTCGTTGGGGATTTTTATGAGTGCCGTTTCTGTGCTATGGAGGGGGCGGAAACCAGACTGGAACTGTTCATAGAGGTTGTTGTGATTAAGTGGGAGTGGGGTTGAGTAGCTATTGTTTTTCAAGAATTTTGGAGATAAAGGGTAAGTTAGAAATAGGATGTAGGATGGGAGGCAGGCTTTAACCAGAACTGTGGGGAGGGGGTCCAGCAGACAGGTGGATGGCTTGGACTTGCGGATGAAATCTGATATTTCTGAGGAGCTGGAAGGAGGAAAAGAGCGAGTGGGTGAGGGAAGTTCAGAGAAGATGCTGGTGGATCTTATGGATTTTTTCTCTAAAGGAGATGAGGGAGTTACAGAAGGCAGTAGAGTACAGGTGAGATGGTAGAGTCCAGGGCTTGGGTAAAATTCTTTAACAGTGAAAACAGTGACTTGGTGTTACCTTCATTAGAACAGATCATGGCAGAGTAGTTTGGTTTGAGCTATGCAGTCCTTGTAATGTGATATATGGTTTTTGCACGTCTTTGTGAATAGTTAGTCCAGCTCTCCTGTGGAGGTGCTCCAGTTGCCGGCCTTTATCTTTCATGAGCTGAAGTTCAGGCGTGAACCTGGGGGCAGAGAGGGGAAAGGAGACAGACCTGGTTTTTAATGGAGTGAGGGAGTTGAGAACATGGTGAAGTGAAACCAGCTCTTTGAGAGTGGTTGAATTGTGAGTGGTAGAGTGGCAGGTGGATCCGCAGCCGGAGAAGCTCAGCAGCTGAGTACTGAAGCAGCCCCGTCACGGGTTGGTAGATAAGTGAGAGGAGAGACCAGACAAACACGGACCAGATATATATCTTGCCAGTCCACGTTGTAGATTAGGACCCGGGCAACTTGGACATCCAGGTGAGCCGGACAGGTAGGCTAATATTAGCCCGTAAATATCCACAGAGGAATGTCAGCTCAATAGTTCATTTGTTGGTCTTGCCAAAACAGAATACATCTCTCAGATGAGAACAACTGTTAAGTCCATTAGGTCACAAGACCATAGAACAAGTTTAAAAGTTAAAAAGTTACAGGCGAGCAGCGGCAGCAGATCGCACCAGCTTTCACTCAACCAACAGACAACAGACACCACTGACACCAGTTAAGTGGCCTTGTACATGATTAAGGCGGCACAGCAGTGTGTTGTCACCTCACAGCAAGAGGGTTCCTGTTTCGAATCCAGGGTGGGGGAGCCCCTCCGTGCGGAGCTTTCATGTTCTCCCTATGTCATCATGGGTTTTCTGTGAATGTGAATGGTTGTCTGTCTCTAAAGCCCCGTCTCCACCAAACCCTTTCAGTCCAGTCCCTCTGGAACCAGCAGTAAGCCTTCAGACATGGTACCTAGACCCTCGGTGTGTTCAGACAGTCCTCTTAAATGTGGGCGGGGTTGTTGTCACTCACTGCTCCGTCCAGCACTCGCTGTATTTCCTCATCAGCGGTGACACAGATGGAAGTCTGCACCTGGTTTATCGTCCACAGAACGAGGCTGCACGCCCACATTTTCACAAATGTGGCCGCAGCAGCCCGGGTTCGACTCCAGCCTGTGGCCCTTTGCTGCATGTCTCTCCCTCTTTCTCTCCCCCTTTCCCACTTGACTGTCCCATCAATTAAAGGCTAAAATGCCCAAAAAAAATCTTAAAAAAAAAAAAGTCTTAAATATTGATATTGGCCTCATTCAGTATCAGCTGGGCAAAGACTCTTACTCACCAGCTCAGTTTGTGAAATACGACAGAAAGGTTCTAAAACCTGCCAAATACTGAGGACCCTAAAATCATTTATACTTGTTCTGAGTTTTATTTTTTTTGGTCTATTTTTTGGGGCTGTGAAATTGTGAAAATGAGAAGCTCAAATACAAAAATATATCCGTATTTTAAAAACCTACAGGAAGCTCATTAGAGACCCATCAGAGGAACAAACAGAAAAGAGTTTTAATAAATGGACCAAAGTTAGACTGAAAGAAGAAGACGACGGGAGAAGAAAGTAAGAGACAGATTGTAGGAAGGTGCAGAAGCTCTTTAAAGGGATTTTAGCATCGCAGATCGTCACTCCGGAACAATGTGAAGAAACGAGACAAAAGTGAGTTCATGTTCATAAAACACAAATTCCACCGTCCTGCACCGCTTTCCCCCGAAAATGTTAAAAATACGAACTTGTTGAAGTGTAAAAGAAATAATCCTGTTTTTTTATAGAGCCTCGTGCTACGGAGGCCCATTTCTGCCAGTAAAGGAAAAAAGTTAGATGAATAATAATCCTGTAAGTCACTGCGACCAGAAACTTTCTCAAAACGAGTCGGTATCATAAAAATAATTACTTAGAATTGCAAAAAGGTTGTCTCAAAATAGTGACTTAGTATCTCTGATAAATGAGTTAGTCATTGCTGATTAATTACTTACTATCTCAAAAATAACTTTGTATCTCAAAATATGACTTTGTTTCGCAAAATAAGAAACTTTAAAAACACAATCGCAAAAATATTGACGAGTCAGCGTCTCAGAATAATGACCCACTATTGCAAAAATTACTTTCTATCTCAAAATAGTGACTAAATATCTTGAAATGACAATGCATTGCAAAAATAATGACTTACTATTGCAAGAATGACCTTCCATCTCAAGATAGTGACTAGTATCTAGGATTTTTGATTTAGTATCTCGAAATGATGACGATGCATTACAAAAATAATGACGACTGAGCATCTCAGAATAATGACTTAGTATCTCTAATTAATTAGTTACAATCTTACCATTACTTACCATCTCAAAATGTTACATATAAAAAAATAACTATTATAAAATTTGTATCTTTGTATCTTTAATTATTGACTTGGTATCACTAATGACTTAATAGTGACTCAGTATCTCTAGTAAACAACTTAGTATCACACAATATTGACTTGCTGTTGTAAGAAAAGACTTTCTGTCTCAGAGTAGTGATTTAGTATCTCGGCTTAAAGACTTAGGGCTCTAGTTTCGCAGACCGGGCGAGGCGGGGGCGCAGTGCACCTGCACTTCGCCAGCTGGGTGTGGCCAGGCGGATTTTGTAAGTTTGGCACACCGTGCGCCCTGGCGCAGCTACTCCTCTTTCCCACCTCCGTCCCTCCTGCTTGCGTAAGTCGGAAAGAGGGAGGAGAGAAGGCATGGAGTGGGTTTTACACACATCAATCAAATGAGCCCCTCTCCTCGCCCTTAAATGCGCCACGTGAAGGTGTAATGAGAGTTTACTCAATTCGCCATGGCAGAAGAGAGCAGCAGCGTCAGACGACCAAACTTCTCCCAGGAGGAAACTGATGTTTTGGTCATCATTGCTGATGATGCAAAGGTAGCCTGGGAGGAGGTCACCACAATTGTAAATCAATGTTGCGCTCTCTCTTTCTCTCTCGCAGTCTCACTCTGTTTCTTTTCTTTTGACTTTTCTAAGATGGCAGATGCTGAATATATACTCCCTATCTGATGCTGTGGCTGTTTGTGGTTGGCTGAGAGGGATGTGAACTCATTAGTTTGCAGCTGTTTAATCAAATCAGGTTGGGTTTCCATTACGCGTGCCAAACGTGCCAAACGGTGCCAATCCCCTTTGATCTGACATCAGATGTGACGGGACAGTCGATATAGAGATACATTTATGTGCTGATTGCAGATAGTTGCATTGAATAGTGGTTTTTGGGTATTTATTGCATCGTTAATGTGCCTGATATTCTGGAAACCTGCCTGTGAGGTTTTGGTGACGTGTGCGCACTGTCCGCCGGTCAGCCAAACTTCGGCTTACACCGGCTGCGCTCCGCCTGCGCTGACAGTAGACCTGGTTTCAGCTGGCGAGCTTTTAGCGCACCTTCGGCGAAGCCTTTTGGCACGAAACTGTCACTGCGCCAAGCTGGATCTGTCGACACCTCCCCCTGCTGCGCCGCCACACCCATCTCAGCGCACCTCGGTCTGCCAAACTACCAAACTGAGCGCGCCTCGGGTTGCGCTGCTCGAAACTAGCTCTGCACGGGGTTCGTCACCCTGCGCCACGCCGGGAAACTAGAGCCCTTAGTATCTCGAAAGGATGACGATGCATTGCAAAAATAATGACTTGTGACTAAGTGGCTTAGTATCCCTAAAATGACTTACTATCTCAAAGCAATGACTTTCAAAAAATAATAACTTAGAATCTCAAATAATAACTATATTTAAAAATGACTTTATATCTAATTAATGACTCAGTTGTTCTCAAAATAATCACTCAGTATATCTAAATAATAACGAAGTGGTGACTTAGTATCTGATACATGAGTTAGTTTCTCTGATTAATTAAATATTATCTCAAAATAGTGACTTAAAAGGTCTAAGTATCTCGAAATGACGACTCTCTTCAAAAAATCACTTAGTATCTTATTAATGACTCAAAGTAAGAACCTTTCTTTAAAATACCAACTATTGCAAAAATAGTTACTCAGTACCTCAGAACGACTCAGTATCTTAAAATAATGACGAACTTGCCAAACTGATGACATGTCTCAACACAATGAGAAACTCAGATGAGTTTGTGAGTCAGAAGTTTAGATAATGACTCTTTTATCATTTTGTGATACTGAGTCATTATTTGGACAGAGTCTCTTGTAACGACCCGCAGGATCATTTTCATGTCTTCACACTGGCAGAAAGAGGCTTCCACATTGTTCCGACAGGATTAACGTGGGCAATAAAATATTAGACAGTTCAGGACATTGTAACCATGGTGAAATGTCAGGATATTATGGTCTGTGATGGACAGGACAAAGACAGAAGCCTCCACAGATAGAGTCAAAACTCACCTCCCTCTCCTCGTCACACCTCGGTGAAATGTGAACACACAGACAGGAAACACATTTTTAGATTGTGTGTGACTTACACTTTCAGGGTTTCATTATCTCTGATGTCCATCCAGAATAAACGTCCATAAATCCACTTAGACATCATATAAAAAGAGGCAGCAGGACTTGCCTGAGAGTCATCATGTTAGTAAGTTTCCTTCAGTATCACAGTGATCCAGTGACAGCTGTTGGAACATCTGCTGCAAACAGGAGCTGCTCACACTTCATTCAGCAAACTTTAAACAGAGACAGTTTTACTAAACAGAAACAAATTCAGGCCAAAAAAAACATGGAGCATTATCTATGGGAAAAAGGAATGAGACTTTTACATCTGGAACATGAAATAATTCCTCCCACTTTCACACTCTATGTCCTGATAATTTTATTTTTGCAGTTGAAGCAGTTGTACTTTTCCACAGGAATCTCCTTCAAAGAGAAGCTCAGTCTACTCATTATTCATTTATTGTGCTCTGACTAAAAGATCTCTCTGTGTCTTCTATAAATCGTACCAAACGACAGGAAGCTTCTGAGGAAATGATCGAGAAATGATGTAAAATAAAGTGCAACCTCAGCTGGTTTTTGGCAGCGCCTCTGACTGAGTGCTGTGTGAAGGCAAACCAAAGCTGCAGGGTTTCCATTGAGGTTTCAGACAGTGGCACAAACACATCGCTGCTCATCATCATTAAAACAACAACAACAAAATACATCATTAATTTCCAGCAAAATCAAAAAAATAAATTAAGGTTCATCTACAAATAAAAGTACCAAAAATTAAGACAGTAATTATGACAAAAGAAAGGCTGAACATAAAGTATTTTGCACTTGATTGATATGTTTAAAGTACAGGATCTGTTCTCCGTTCTGATGCCTACAGCTGCTGCTGAATACTTCAGTTACACATCTAAATATCTGAACAGAGTACTGCGGTATCAGACGAGACGTTAGCAAAACTCTGCAAACACACAACTATCTTCATGTTGTAAAATTTAAGATTACAAGCAACAGTCTGACATGCTGGTAAATCCTCTTGTTCTCCGTCTAAACTAAGAAGTTCATTTTGCATTTCATCGAATCTCAGTCCCTAATTTGAGGAGTTCACTTCAAAGGGCTGAAAACCGTTTTGTTTTTCTGCGAATTTATTTATTTCTTCAGAAATGTTTTCTCAAATTCCCGTGAGATGGTGCAACATCAACAGTTTTCTCTAATGATTGAAAGCTGCAAATGTTGCCCAAGAAATATGACGCCAATCAGCCTGATGGTGGCGCTGTAACTAAGGCCACAATGTTTAATTTAGGAAAGGCCACGCCCCTCACATCGTAAATCAGACTGACTTGAAATTTGTCAGACATGTCCAGCTCAATGCGCTCTACAAAAAAGCCTCAAGGACCGTTAGGTTCCGTCTGACCTGATTTCCCGCAATTGTTAATTTTTTGAAAAACACATTTTTGACAGCTCCTCTTAAACTGCAACTTTTTCTGTGGATCATCACCAAACCAAGTTGATCAAAAGTTATCAAAAGCTTGTTGATATCTCTTTGTGTTTTGAAATATTGACCAATGAACCAATCCTCACAAATCTTGCAGGTTATAGCCACGCAAGTACCTGAAATATACCCTGAAATTTTCGTTCCGCCACTAGGGGGCGTAACACATGTAATACAGTGGTGTGGCATTACACAAAGGCTATGAATCAGAGAATGTTTCTCCAAACATCACAAAACTTGCAGGATATGCTTCGTTATAGCGTTCGACAACGTGTGTAAAATTATTTTGAAATCAGTCAACAAGCTGCGCTGCCAGTTTCAGCTGCACTGACCTGGAGCAAAATTTGACCATAAATCGATGATGGTTTGTTTAAATAACTTAAAATGTCCCCAACATGTTTCTGCAGCTGACCGTCAGGAAGCGACAGTGTTGCCACAGAGGAGCGTGGCCCGGCACAGATTTGATTGTAAATCACTGCGCGTCTGTCCGATCATCATAAAACCTGTTGGTTATTTTTAATGCAGACGTCATAAATGTCGCAGTTTTAACGGTCCATGCTAGCTTGAACCCCAGAAACGCTGACTGCGGCCATTTCTTTGTATTTCTATGTGTAAGTACCAAAGGACCAAAAGATTCAATTGAGACGTGTGATCAACGTTTGTTAGCTGAGAAGGGAGAGGTGGGTATCTGTCTCTTGAAGGAGCGAGGCTAACAGTTTCCACCTGCTTCCAGTCTTTTTGCTAAGCTAAGCTACGCTAACCAAACCTTGCAGACGTCGGAGAACAAGAGTTTTACTGAACGTCCATCTGTTGCTTTTTTTCCCACGCTGCTTCTAGAAAGCCTTTAATTATTATAAATCTCCATGGAGACACGTTTTCGTAGTTTTTCTCTCCATGGTAACAATCATGTGGAAGACACTGTATCTGTTGCCGGGGGCGACAGGGGGTCTCCAAGCCCACCAAGTCCTGAGAGTCATCTCCACGGAGACACGTGGGTATTTAACATTTATATGATGTTATGTGTCAGTATGTGAGTCATGACGGGAAGAAAAATGTGTGCGTGAGGAATTAAATGTTTATTAAGGGACTGTTCTTTATTCATCAGAGGAGGGGGGGACTTCATTGCTTTTTTCTTTTTCTTTTGTTTGGTTTTTATATTGTGATCTTCCCCAAAGCTCCAAATATTTTTCCTTGAGCCTCCCTGAGTGACTGGAGGAAAACGCTCGACCCTCCCTCCACCATTAATGACTTATTAGACTTTTAAAACTCACCCTTTGATGTTTGAAAGTTAAAAGTTGAAGATGAAATCCTGGAGATGAAAAAAGTCTCAGTTTTTCACTCCTGTCCTGCAAACGATTTTGGCCAAATTTGAAATGAGACGTAAAGAAAGTGATTTGGATGAAATATCAGTATTTTAAGCTCTGATTCTGTTATTTGTTTATTTTCATATTTCTGATGGAAGCATTTGTCACATATGATGACGAACAGTCCCTAAAAATTCTAAGATAAACTTCAGGAAACATTTGTATTTAAAGTAACTACAGAAAACCAAGTTTTTCTATGCTGAAGAAACATTTTAGTGTTGTTTGTTATATGTTTATTTATGGCTCATTGTTTTCAGTTTCTACACATTCTGACTTCCATTAATCGTCCCTCCAGGAGTTTGCAGGCTCTTTCAGATTCTCACCTCCTGAAATGTCTGATTTCACGGCAGCTCCTCTGAAAAAATTCCGACGCATGTTGCGATGTTTGTACCCTTCTTTTTTTCCACAATGAAATTGCAAAAAGGACCGTCCTCAAGGGCCGTCCCTGTGAGAGCCTCCTCCTGTTCTCTCTTCCCGGTTAGCACGAGCTAACACAGTAATATATGATGTCATCCCTACTCGTTATATTTTGACGCTCGGGCAGAGGACTCGCAGCAATGGTAAAACATCGGACACCGAAACAACTCGACTTGACTCGACTCACATAAATAACCATTGGGTAACATTAGCCATGTGATGCTAACAGTTAGCTCTGTCACTGTGCTTGTGAGATTTTACCCACTTTAAATAGTCAAATTTTTGGTAAAGTTGCAGCGATTGGACAAAATTGTAAAGTCACACAGAAGTCACAGGGATTGGTTAAATTTGTGGTTGTATTCTTGTGATTGTGACACAGTGCAGGGACTGAGATCAGATCAGATCACATCAGAACAGAACATACTCAAAACTAGTTTTTAGCCAGATTTGTGTTACTGA
Source organism: Epinephelus fuscoguttatus (assembly GCF_011397635.1). Taxonomy (NCBI): domain Eukaryota; kingdom Metazoa; phylum Chordata; class Actinopteri; order Perciformes; family Serranidae; genus Epinephelus; species Epinephelus fuscoguttatus. The sequence goes on along the minus strand of NC_064761.1, from coordinate 44,447,730 downwards.
TGGTTTATTCCAACTTTTTCCCATTGTCCAACGTTCAAACTAGAACAAGCCTTCATTGATTTTATCTTCAAATAAACACCAGTAAACACCTAGTTAGACTGAAAACAATGACCATAAGGGATGATCCACGCCACGATGACCACGAGTGGACTTTCCTACCTTTTCCTAATTCTACGTTTTTGTGACTGCTGATATTACAAAGAAATAATTTAATCAAACTGAAATTCAATTTACCATTAGTGAGCCCACAACATACGAGAAAAATAAAAATTTAAAACGCTGTTGCTAATTCGGTGTTTGAAAATGGCCAAAATTTAGTGCCAATTTAAAAATGAAAAGTCCCTTTTTGATGACAAGCTGTTTATACGTAACAGCTGTTTCTTTAATGGAGAATAAAAACCAGATGTCGATGATGTCTGAAACGATCAGTCGTGTTACAGTTTACACACTCACCTCTCCGGTGGTTTTCACGTTTATAGTCACTGCTACACGGTGGCTAACAGCTAACCAGCCTTTTACCACAGCGAAGATGCTAAGCTAACGTAAGCAGCAGTGTCAGAGAACACATCTTTTCACCACCAACACTTCCCTTTTGTTCCTCTGGATTATAAACATGAAAACAAACCTCTGTGCTGTCTGTGTGTGTCCAACTGTATTAACTAGTGCAGGCTGGATTTAAACGTCACGCCTTTGTGACTCCATATTGATCGTTTTTAGATGATATTCTGAATCGATAGTTTGTCTAGTAACAGAGTTTCTCAACCTCTTCTGGTTCGTGAAGACACATTTACTCTATCAGATATCTCTATTTCTGAAACACCAGCAGGAATATGAAACACATTGACAACTGTTGGACAGATCTGACATTTTGACATTCATGTTCCCCAGATGATGAATCCTGCTGACTTTAGTGATCCTCGTGTCACTGTGAGGTTGACGGTTGTGGTTCAAGTATCTCAACAACTGATGGAGTGCCTTTAAATTTAGTTCAGATATTCAGATTCCTCACAAGCTAAACTGTACTTAATTTAAGGGCTACGACTTATTGTAACCTTTGACTGTCGATGACAAAATTCTCATCAGTTTATCCTTGAGTCCAAGAGAATGTTTGAGCCAAATTTCCGAAATTTTCCTCTACGTGTTCTAGAGTTATTGCGTTCACAAGAATCAAACGGATGCAAGGTCACAGTGACCTCTGACCAAGACCTATGACTTGGACCGCTGAGTCCAAGAGGACGTTTGTGCCAAATCTGAAGAAATTCCCTCAGGGCATTATTGGGATATCGCAGTGACAAAAATGCAACAAATGAGGGCACAACTGCCTCGACCTTTGACCTACAACCCCCAAAATCTGATTAGTTCATCGCTGAGTCCAAGTGGACGTTTGTGCCAAATCTGAAGAAATTCCCTCAAGGTATAACTGGGATATCGCAATGACCAGAATGCAACAGATGAAGTCACAACTGCAACAACCTTTGACCTATGACCCCCGAAATCTAATCAGTTCATTGTTGAGTCCAAGTGGACGTTTGTGCCAAATTTGAAGCAATTCCCTGACGGCGCACTCGGGATGTCATGTTCACAAGAATGGGACAGACGGACAACCTGAAAATATAACGCCTCCAGCTACGGCTGTAGATTATCAAAAACATATGATCACCAATAACCACCAAATGTTTACGTTTTATTTATTTCAACTAATCAATTCTTTGATTAAATGTTTTGACTCTAAAAACTTTGATAAGTGTTTATAAGGTCACCACGATAATGTGTCCAAATAATTTACTTTCTGAACAAATACCTGCAAATATAATGTTCTCCTTTTTGTGTTTAGTGCCAATTAGCTAATGTTAGCATTATTTAACGAAGCCTGTGAACATGATAAACATTAGACTGAAAGTCAATGGGAAGTTGTGAATTGGTTCCAGGCAGCAAAAATTGGGGTGAAGACATGAATTGAAAATTAGCTTTATTCCTACTGTTCAGGCCACAGCACACCTTTTATTTCATCCATAATTTTCACGTTTAAAAATAAATACGACCTCACGTTATGCCAATCACATTTGCACACTGACTCCGAAAAATTTAAAAAAGAATCTGCATTTTTATGCTGGTGACAGCTGTGGTCGGAAGCATTATGTTTTTGGGTTGTCTGCACGTCCGTACGTACCTACATATGAACAACTGTACATCTGTTCATCCCATCCTTATGAACACGATATCTCAAAAATGCCTCAAGGGACTTTCTTCAGATTTGGCACAAATGTCCACTTGGACTGAACGATGAACTGATCAGACTTTAATGGTCAGAGGTCACTGTGACCTTGCATCTGTTTGATTCTTGTGAACATGGAATGTGAAAAACACCTTGAAGGAGTTTTTGGATATTTGGCTCCAACGTCCACTTGGACTCAACGATTAACTGATTCATTTTGGAGGTCACAGGTCAAAGGTCAAGGTCACTGTGTACCTTGTCTGTCTCATTCTCATAAATGCGATATCTTAAGAACACCGTGTGGGAACTTCTTCAAATTTGGCACAAATGTTCACTTGGACAAAACAACGAACTGACTGGATTTCGAAGATCAGAGGTCAAACTTTACTGGTGTGCGAAGGCATACAAATACAGCGCGTTAATTCTAATTTCACATCTGTCAAAGCCTTTAGAGAGTAAACCTAAGCCAAGAAGCAGAGAAGGAAACACTGCGTTACCTGTGGAACACATTCATCCATCCAAGACAGAAACAGGGCGCACAGTATCATTACATAACTGAGACAGGTCAGATAGTAATACTCAGGTGGATGGTGATGATGATGACGATGATGAAGGGGATGTGGACCGCTCACAGACAGAAGGGGATGACAGCTCAGCCCCATCAGCCGTGAAGCCAAATATAAGACACGGGGAGAGAGTAGAGACAGACAGGGAGGTTCCTCCCATTGTGCTGCAATTCTTCACTAAAAACAGAATATTCTGAAAATACTTCAGAACTGTGACGACACAAAAAGAGACAAAGAAGACGAATGTCCGGAGGAAATTTTACCACAATATGCACATTGGATTTGTGTCTTGTGTACAGGGAAAAGTCACAGGGCTTTTCAAAATATTTAAAAACCATCATCTGGGGAGCAAAAATATGAGCTGCAGCAGGGATGATGTGTTTTTTTATTGGCTGATGTGGAAGTTAGCGACGCCCTGGTACCCTCGTCAAAATGTCAACGGGATTTTTCCATTAGATTTTGGATTTTTGCAGAAAAAAAGCTCTGTGACAAACAAACGTTTATGATACAGGTTTTGTTCAGTGTGATGATCTCCACTAACAAACACCATAACCTGAAATAAAAATCAAACGTTTGGGTACAAGCGAGCTACACCAGGGTCACATGACTAAAACGCTGCCTCCACAACGAGGCTGTAAAGCTGCGCTCGACATGACGACGTTTTATAGACTTGTTTAGCCACTTGTTAGCTATCGCCTTTTTTGAGACACATAAAAGCTTCTAAATTACTGAGTGGGGTGTTACTGATGTATTTTATGTCATAGAATTAAACGTCTCTTCAGCTCGTGTTAACCACAGACCTTATTTCAGACATCCAGCCAAAAACACAATCTCAAAAAACCCACTGATGTTGCGACGAGGGAACAGGAAGTGCTAAAATTCTGACTCATTCCTGCAGCACGTCCAGTAGTTGTTGAGATACCACAATCAGCTGAGCAGTCAAGATCTTCATCCTTAATCATCATCCTCAGATTTTATCACGACCACAGCTACGTATCAGGTGAGCTCACCTGAGGCCCCGCCCCCCCGGGTTGAGAAACTCTGCTTCGGATATTAAGTGGCCATGCTGCGAAGAGTTTCACTGTACTGGTTTCACCCCACAGGAAGTGTGTGTGTGTGTGTGTGTGTGTGTGTGTGTGCGCGCGCACGCACCGTCTGATGCTGTTTCTTTTTCTTTCTTTTTTTTTTTTGCATGTTGGGAAGTTCACGATGATTTGTAGTCCAAGAGTCAAAGTGCGTGAAATCACAGGAGCGTCAGTTCATGTGTGTGTGTGTGTGTGTGTGTGTGTGTGTGTGTGTGTGCATGCAGGTATGTGTATGTTATGACAGGACGTCCAGTGTGACGGTTCCTCTCTGTTTCTTCAGGATGGCGACTGCCTGCTCGTGCGTCGCTCCCTGCAGACTCTCTCCGTTCACTGACAGGATCTGGTCGCCTCGCTTCAGACGCCCGTCCACCGCCGCCGCACCCTGAAACACACGCCATCTGAGTCCACTCTCCAATCTGTTCAGCTCAGCCATCAACATTCATCAAGAACAAAAGTTATGATAACAGCTCCGATTATGCTAAACTTCATGCTGTAAAACTACAGACTGAAAGTGACGGCCTGAGATCAAAATAAATCAGCAACTGATACTCTTTAGTTTTTCACAGTTAATGTGCAGAAGAGGGCGAACAATGCTAGCTAACATTAGCGAGATGGGTCACTGCTACCAGAATTTGTTATGGATGGTTCATCAGCCGACGTTGATATGACATGTTTAATTGACCTATGGCTAAGCCCCGCCCTCAAACGCGATGAGCCAATCACAGTGCGTATAGCCATTCCCATACACTGGGACATTCTCTGCCTGGACGTCCATTGAAATGCATTACAGAAAGTCAGTTTGTTGGGTTTTATGAGCTTTTTCTGAGATTTGAAGTTTAAAAATGGTCAAACGGTGTGCATGGGGTACATGCAACTCTGACACAAGGTATCCTGAGAGGCTGGGCGACCAGGTGTATTTTTACACTTTAAACCACATCTCAAGCGAGAAAAGTGTCTCCTTTGGATAAAGTTGTGTGGTAACGTTAGACCACAACATCAACTCAACGTGAATAAGATTAACAATGATGTCTACATCTGTTCTAAGGTAAGTCAACATTGTGTTTGAGGCAACATATTGTCACTTTGCTGGAAAGAAATATAAAGTTATCTTTAACATCTCTAGCTAACGTTAGCTAAAGTTAGCCTAACGTTAGCTCCTAGCTGCGTTGTTCATCATGTCACCTTGTTTGCTGGGAGTTCATTAGCCTATTTTGTTCTAGTTTTGTACTTTGGTGATGGTACATCATTGTTAGCTGTTGTCCAAAGGGCTCTAGTTAAGCTAACGTTAACTTCTGGAGCTTAGCTTCATTAACTTATCTGTAATGGCAGAGATAACAAAGGTTGGCAAACGTTATGCTGAATGATTCAGTGTAAATACTGTAGCACCAAACTAACGCAGAGACACTCTTGGTAAAGATGGTAAAAAGGCCGTTATCCTTTTCTCATATTCTGAGCCAAAAACCTTAACTTCAGTGGCACTTTAACTTGTTGTCTTTGATGGTGACGACAACCAGATGCGGTTCACAAGCGTACACTGTGACCTGTAAATTTTGGCTTGTAATTTAAGCTTTTCATCGACCTTCTCAACAATAAAATGATGAATATATCCCTCCAATGCGTAGTTTAGGCCCTTTTGGTTACTTCTCAATGACATCTGATCGTTATGTCTCCAAAAATCATCAGTTGCCTCCTGTGAAATGCCGTGTACTGTGACACCTGCCATAGCGCCGGCCACTGAATGTTGATAGTTTGTCCGAGTGAGTGAAGGGGGCGTGGCTTAGCCATAGGTCAATTGTATGACAGCGATGACATCATGAGTGAGTGATTTCAGACACAGCCTGTGTGTTTGGAAATGATGCTACAGATGTTTCCTAGCAACCGATTTACACTTTACTGAAGTTTTTTTTTTCCCTCCTAGAGCCAGCCTGTTTTACTAAATGACTGGTTAACACTGGTCACTGAGAAGTGAGGAGGAACTTTATGTTCAGACTCTTTCCGTGAGAGTGCTCATATGGATATCAGGTTCATGTCTGTGTAAAGTCCAGACCTGGTTAGGTTAGCTTAGCTTAGCATAAAGACTTGAATCAGGTGCAAACAGCTAGCCTGGCTCTGACCTTGCTGAAGACGGTCTTGACGTAGATGGGCAGGTCTCCATGTGGACTGCCGAATCCTCCCACGATGCTGAAGCCAAGTCCCTCGGAGCCTTTCTCCAGACTGATGCTGCGGGGCTGCGGGCCCCTGAGGACGAGGAGGAGAGGGGTCAGATACACCTGTCGTTATGTGTGTGTGTGTGTGTGTGTGTGTGAGTTTGTACTCACTCTGGCTCCACTGTGTGTGTGTCAGTGTTGGCTGACAGACTGGAGCTGCTGGACAAACTCTCCACCTGAGTGGCGATGGCACTGATGTTGGTGTCCGCTACCACCTGATGCACGCACACACACACACACACACACACACACACACAGCATATCAGCTGATTTAACTGAACTGAATTTATGAAATTTAAAGGGAACCTCCGCTGATTGTAGGAGTCAGACTGAGCGTGTGCTGTACACAGGATCCAGCTTTTAACTATGTGTTCGTGTGCACATGATGGCTGCCTTGAGCCTGCTCTGAGCGTTGGTTGTGCACGAAATGAACACTACTCTTCTGCAGTACACACACAAAGGGTGGTGGAGGCAGTGTGAGAAACAAACATGCAGGGATCTTATGTTCCATCTACCATGGTGCTACTGTCGCGTCTTCTGCAGTGATCTGAGAACTAACTATTTAGTGACCTCATGAGTGTCGTCACATCTGCTGGTGTCGCTGTGTTTATTGTCGACATCATGCAAATCCGTCAGAGTTCTCAGTGTGCCCTCTAGTGGATACTCCAGGAACACAGTTAGTACGAAGGCAAGTATGTGAACAGTTCGTTTGCAACACAACCAGTTGTCTGAGAGAACACATGGTTAAAAACAAATACATTTCAGGCCTCTGTGTCCACAGGAAATGATTCAGAAGCATCTCTTCTTCAGCAGTACAATGTAGTTTGTGTTGTTTTGTTGCCATGTTGTTGTGTTTACAGCATAAATACACCACTACAGCTCAGGTCAATGGTAATATATGCTTTACTCAGTTTAATTACTGGAGGACAAACATCTTCTATCTGAATCTGCTCAACAGGCTACAGACTTTCCTGTTTTTAATCTGTCTCTCACAGGTCAAACTGCTTTATGGAAGTGTTTTATTAAACTACTGCAGTATGAACATGAATCTAATTATCTTTTTCTTACAGAACGTCAATATGTTTCTAAATATGTTTAAAACACGAATAATAAATGAAAAAAGTGTTAAACACTGACCAGGTTAGGTCTGCTGCATCAGTTACCATGGCAATTTAGCCAAGTTAAAAAGTACCACCTTAGCAGGACAGAAAACTCTGGCTTTAGACTCAACATACGTCACTGAACCACTGATCTCACTTCGTGGTACAGCCCTCAGATTTACTGTTTTCTCACAGTTCACTTCCTAAAACTTTCACATCATGACAGATTTAAATCATGCCGACCCTTCACGGAGACACAGAATAATCTGAGCTTCAGAAATCTGTGTTTAATCTGTCGCTCACAAATTCAACGATGTCATCACTGATGGAACAACTTTATCAGCAAAGCTAAAGTCTAGCTCAGACCAAAGAGTCACGATGAGACGAGCTGTAACAAACAACTACTGTCAACGCTCTGTTCTGCAACGTTGTAAAAAGCTGCTGGTTCACAGGAAGTGACCACCATGAGACGGCGTATCATCTCTAGTCAACAACTCTCTGTGCTTCGTTCTGATTTGCAGCTTTTCAGACTTATTTTGTGGCTGAATATAATTTGTGGCTTCTTAAAATCTGAATGAGGATAGTGATAGTGAGATACTGGCTACAGTGATGAAACAAAACCAGCATCAGATGGACTGTATTCATGATCAATACGCCACAATAATATAAATAACCAACACCAACACGCCGTCTGCATTCATTAGCTGATTGGCTATTGAAACAGAAACAGAATATGTGCTTTAAAAGCAGCTGCTGGCCATTTGACCAGCTGAGTGTCAGGTGACACCATCAGCCGGCTTGAGTCGAGCTCAGACCGGCCAGTTCACACTGCTGACACTTTTCTCTGTGACGTTCTGAAACTGTTTTTGTCTCGTCATGAATCTTTGGTCTGAACTGGACTTAACAAACAGAAGTTAGCAAAGTAAAGCAGAGAGCCAGGTAAAACACCTGTCTGTGTGACAGACAGACAGACAGACAGACAGACCTGTCTCAGAGCCTTTGAGACAAACAGCCAGATATAAACTCAGTCTGTGTTATCAGAGTCTCTGTGCTGCAGGCTGAAGGAGCTTCATTAGTTCTGCTGCTATCACACACAACAGTCAACCTGCTGGACCACACTGATAACACACACACACACACACACACACACACACACACACACACACACAGCAGAGGCAGTGAGAACACAGTGGCGTCAGTGTTACCTGCAGGCTGATGTTTCCATAGCTGTTCTTCAGCATGGTGACGACCTCGCTGTGTGACAGACCGTCCACAGACTGACTGTTAATACTGACGATCCTGTCGCCCACCTGAACACACACACACACACACACATACACATACACACACATTCTTATTTCATCCGTGGTGTCATTGGGTGTCATGTAATCCCACACAGGATGGATCATTATAACAGTCTGAAAACGCACACGTCTACATGAACACAGACATTTTTAAAGACAGATATTTTTAAAAAACACCTCTGTAAATACTGCTTTTGTTTTAAAAACATCTGTACACTCTGCAACTCACAAACGACTCTAAACACTGGACTGTGTCAGCTGTCCTCTGCAGTCTCCTCTTGTTGCAAATAAAGGGCACAGCCTATAATTATCGTTTTCAAAAAGACGCCTAGAGATCTCATCACTGTTGATTCCCCTTCGATACAACGAGGTGGTACAAGTGATGCTCTGGAGATGCAACAGTTTTCCTTCCACTCCTCATCAACAACAATCCTAGTCTGGAAATTGTCCGACCATCTGTTGGTTCGAACGGGTCAAATCCAAAACCGCTGTTTCTGGCGGACCAAATAACACTGGGTGCGGCACACACCTCTGTTCGTCCGTGAGGTGGTGCTGTAGTGCTGAGGTTACATGTGAAGGATTCTTTAGACCAAGAAGTCCTGACAAAACATTACAAACATTAGTCCGCCATTGCTGTTGTTTCTGGAGCATGCTCATTACACAAATCACTGACATGCAAGAATTACGGAGATCATCGTTGTGATGTTCGTTTTACATGTCCAATAATCTGCACCTTTAAATGCATTTTCAAAAATCTCTGTTTTAGTGACCTAAGACTCCGTTTGCATCAGACAAAAAATAGAAGAAAATATCCATCCATCCACTTTCATCCAGGGCCGGGTCACGGAGGCAGCAGGCCAAGCAAAGCACCCCAGACGTCCCTCTCCTCAGCAACACTTTCCAGCTCCTCCTGGGGGACCCCGAGGTGTTCCCAGGCCAGATGAGATCTATAATCCCTCCAGTGTGTTCTGGGTCTGCCCCGGGGCCTCCTACCAGAAGGACGTGCCCAGAACACCTCTAACAGGAGGCGCCCAGGAGGCATCCTAGTCAGATGTTGAACCACCTCAACATAAAGGAGCAGCGGCTCTACTCCAAGCTCCCTCCAGATGTCTGACTCCTCCCCCTATCTCTAAGGCTGAGCCCAGACACCCTACAGAGGAAACTCATTTCATCCGCTTGTATCTGTGATCTCATTCTTTCAGTCACTACCCAGAGCTCATGACCATAGGTGAGGGTTGGGACGGAGATGGACCAGGAAATGGAAAGCTTTGCCTTCTGGCTCAGCTCCCTCTGAACCATGATGGCCTGGCACAGTGCCCACATCACTGCAGAAGCTGCACAAAAGTGCCGATCCATCTCATGCTCCATTCTACCCTCACTCGTGAACAAAACCCTGAGATACTTGAACTCCCTTGCGAGGCAGTAACTCTCCCCCAAAAACAAGAAAATATCTGTTTTATTAAAAATATCTGTACACGTGTAGACGGGACCTTAATCTACCTTGAGACGGTGCGTCTTGGCAGCGACTCCATTGGCCTGAATCATGGCGATGAAGATGGGGATGTCACCCAGTGGGCTGCCCTTCCCTCCAGCTATACTCACCCCAAGGGAGTCACTGACACCCTGAGGGGGGACAGAAGTTCATGGATGTCAATCAATTGTAAACTGACAGTGCTAGTCAGCAATTAGCATACAGCCCCGCCCATGAATATCCAGTGACACTATACAGAGGTGATAATTACTGTGGACAGGTGCATCCTTTCGACCTGCGTGAAGTGTAATTGAGGAAATATATTTTATAGGCTTTTATTTATTTATTTTTTTAGTATTAGGGGTGTGACAGGGACAGATACATCAAAGGCCTGGAAGGAGGTAACAGGTGCCAAATAACTCTGGGTCCTCTGTTGAAAGAACCATCCAATAAGTTAAATAAAAATGGTTCGATATGAAGTAGTATGAAGTAGTATGAAGTATGAAGTAAGTCTGCACGCCCGCAGCGGCCCGCAGCCATTAAACCACAGAAGAAGAAAGAGCCGTGTTTACGAGTAGAATTTAAGAAACAGGCTAAATGACATGTAGTAGGGAGTAGTCTCTTGTACAGTAGGTGGTGGAATGCACCTGGAAGGTGTTTGCGATCCGCCAATAAATTGAGAGAAGAAGAAGAAGAAGAGCCGCGTTTACAGAGAGTGTTCTTCGAGTAAGCGGTACGCAACGGGCATTGCTGAACACGTAACAGTTTTATCAGATGTATCTATAAGGACTTGGTTGTACTTTCAATGTCATGGCGGATAAAGAAGGAGCACCATCTAAAAGAAAAATAACAGAAGAACAGAAGAAGGCTAAACGGGACAGTGATAGGGCTTGAACCCAAACACGTGTAAACCTCGGTCGGACATTCACCAAGTGGAGAGAGCTGAGAGATTTGAAAGGTTTTAAAACTGATCCCGAGTTGGCCCTTTTCCTAATCCACAGGTATGTCATTTCTGTTTTTATTTAGAGAATATACCGCAACTTGTTAGACGTCGTTTCACTTCAATATATGACGACATGGACGTTATAAGCAAGCTAAATGTAACGTTAGCTGATGTGAACCGCTTTTGTCTAGTAACGTTACAACAAACGCCACAAAATTATCTGTGACTGTGACCATGAACACAAATATACAGCAGGCAGTTGTCCTCAGTTTATAAGAAATTCAGAGCTACACCAGAACATTTATGATTTTCCTCTCGCTCTCCAAAACAAATGCATGCGGTAATTGCCGGCTGCAGTCGAGATTTTACGAATGAAGCCGAATGCCGGCTGCAGTCGGAATTTTATGACACCAGGCTGTGGGTGTCATACCGCTTTGACCAAGGGGGCGCTATAATCAACGAAAACGTAAAGTTCCGCACAGCTGCTTTAACATCTCTGCGTTCTGACATCATCACTGACTTGGTCTTACTGATTGGTCAGTAACGAGGGTCTCACAGTCTCACCACTCAAATGGAAGATGCACCTGTGGAGTTCTCTCTCCTGATTGGATCGACAGGATGTCAGAAATGTAGACAACACATGTGATAAGTCGATTTAAATGACTCATTCATGTTCTTAAGAAACTTAATCTGAATCTTGAATCTGCTAAATGCCAACTAATTTATCTAAATGTGTTTTATGACTGATCTATTGTCATGTTGAACTCGTGTTTCAAAGACATCTGCGTACTGTAATTTGAAATCATGACAAGCAACATTTGTGTGCATTCCTTATTTAAACACGAGCAGTCAGAATCAGGTGTAGATTTTGTTAGTATCTATGAAAAAGATCGGAGCTACTAACATGTTGATGAATGCTGAAATACACGTAAATTTCCTTCTACCAATCGTTTTCCTCACGTTTCATAAATGAGACCTAGTGTGTGCTCTCTGCTACATAAATACGTTTACATTTACCCTCATGATCTCCACTGTACGGATGCCAGCATCGACACCTGCACACACACACACACACACACACACACACACACACAAAGAAAAAGAGAAAAAATAACATTTAACCAGCCAGAGATTAAAACTGAAGTGTGTCTATAAACATCACATCTTGTATCATATTACATTATATAATATTATGGTCTGTAATGCCATGAAAAAACATGCAACACTGACATTTTGGTAAAGCTGCACCTTAAAAAAGTTTTTTTCTGACCTCTTAAAACACACGGAAAACTTTGAAATCCTTTATTAGAAAATTAATTGATGAATTAATCCAATAATTAAACTTTTAAAACCAAATTAAAAGACCTTAAAGCAGTGGTTCCCAACTGATGGGTCACGGTCCAAAAGTGGGTCATGGGTTCATTCTGAAGGCACAGAGCTTTTATTTTGAAGGGCCGTTTCCTGCCATAGAGTGAGTGACTAGCTTGACAACATGGTCAAACGCAGGTATGATGCTGAATGTATTAAACTGTGTGGACCTTGAACTAATGACTGAGGAGGAATCTGGACCCTGTGGCTGCACCTGTTGGGAACTGCTGCTTTAAACAGTTACTGTTGAATAGCATGAGAGCGAGCCATAAATATAAACCTTCATGTGGCCTCAACTGACATGAAAATTCAATCTGGTATACTTTTATTTTAACCCTTTAACACTATTAACTATTTAGAAAACCCATTAGAAACCCATAATAATCCATTAACTGACCTCACCTCTGGACTCAACCCTTTAACGCCTACAGCGCTGCCACCACTAAGCTTTTTTTTAAACAGTTAAAGAAACTCTTAAATCCAAACAGGAAGTGCAGAACTCTTAATATACGACAGCTCCTGATGAGCTCAAACATGCAGGAAGTTGACTCAACCTGTGCTGTTAGAGGAGGAAGTGATGTCACTGCTGGACTTGGTGTTGTTGTTGTTGAGGGGCGCGGGGCTGGTGGAGGTCGGGAGGTCTGAGGTCACGACGTCACATGATGTTGAGGTGTGTTTGAGGGGCGGAGCCACAACACCTGAGCTGTTCCCGCTCACATGACTCATCTGACAAAGACAGAGACACGTTCTGTTAATTTGTTGATGTCGTCTGTTTACAAATAAACAGCTTGTTTTTTTTGTCATTTTCTGCGTCACAGTATCTGATTATAAAAACATTTGTGCGCACAAGTTCTTGTTGACTCTGGCATGTTTACAGTGGGAATCACCAGAGGCTCCACGATACAATATTACTGCGACTTTTAACGTGTTGCGATAAAATATATAGCATTATATATTGTGATTTATTACCTGATGTCAGCTGCAAATTATGTTCCTAAAGGAAAACTTTAGGGAAGCCGGCTGATGGCGTCACCTGACACTCAGCTGGTCAAATTACAGGCGGCTGGTTTTAAAGCACGTATTCTGTTTCTGTTTCAACAGCCAATCAGCTAATGACTGCAGACGGTGTGTTGGCGCTGGTTATTTATATTATTGTGGCGTATTGATTATGAATACAGTCCATCTGATGCTGGTTTTGTTTCATCACTGTAGCCAGTATCTCACTATCACTATCCTCATTCAGATTTTAAGAAGCTACAAATTATATTCAGCCACAAAATAAGTCTGAAAAGCTGCAAATCAGAACGAAGCACAGAGAGTTGTTGACTAGAGATGATACGCCGTCTCATGGCGGTCACTTCCTGTCAGCGTTACAGATCAGAAGCACAGAGAGTTGTTGACTAGAGATGATACGCCGTCTCATGGCGGTCACTTCCTGTCAACGTTACAGATCAGAAGCACAGAGAGTTGTTGACTAGAGATGATACGCCGTCTCATGGCGGTCACTTCCTGTCAGCGTTACAGATCAGAAGCACAGAGAGTCGTTGACTAGAGATGATACGCCGTCTCATGGCGGTCACTTCCTGTCAGCGTTACAGATCAGAAGCACAGAGAGTCGTTGACTAGAGATGATACGCCGTCTCATGGTGGTCACTTCCTGTCAGCGTTACAGATCAGAAGCACGGACAGTCGTTGACTAGAGATGATACGCCGTCTCATGGCGGTCACTTCCTGTCAATCAGCAGTCTGAACTGGACTTAAAACTGAATCTGAACCCTCAAACAGCTCCATAAAGAAGTGAGGACCAAACGACATGGTCGTACGCTCAAGGTTTAAAATCAAACTGGTTCTCACAAAGACACACACACACACACACACACCTGGCTTCCTTGTGAGTTGCGTCTGGATGAGATCCAGGATGCAGGTTTGAGTCGTCCGAGTTCCAACAGGACTGGACCCCGAGCACACTGCAGGACACACACACACATTACAGAGCTTACACACTTGCTTTAGTTTCAGGTTTGTGTACAAACACACGGTAAAGACCACGAAGAGGTTCAGTTTATCAGATTGTATTCCAGATGCACCGATTTATCGGCTGCACATCGTTATCTGCTGATACTCTCCTTCCACCGGCCTGTCAGCAAATCTCCCAACCCAGGGGGGGCACTCCTCCAGTTTCCAGCAGAGAACTATGACCTCAGATTTGGAGGTGCTGACTCTCATGCTGACCGCTTCACACTCGGCTGCAAACTGCCCCAGGTCATGCTGGAGGTCACAGTGTGATGAAGCCAACAGAACCACATCATCTGCGAAAAGCAGAGATGCAATTCCCTAAACTGTAGCAGCGACCCGGTACCCTGTACTCCCGCAGTACCCCAAACAAGACCACCGAAGGACGCGGTCATGAGCGTTCTTCATGTCTACACAGCACGATGGACAAATTAAAGAGCCGGTCAACTGTTCTCTAAAACAGCTCAGTTATTTTTTATAACGAGATTTTTTTTTTGTTTCTATGGCAAAAAGGGGGAATAAATAACAACAAAAACAAAATAAACAACAACAGTGACAAAACATCTGTATCAGCCCAGAATTGAACAACTGCTCTGCCCCCCTAGAATGTGCTGTAAAGGTGTGTGTTTTACCTTCAGTATGGCGGCAACGGTTTCCTGGGAGGCGTGTCTCGTGTCTTCTCCGTTGACAGACAGGATCTGATCTCCCTGCATCAGACGACCGTCCAGCTCAGCGGCGCCCCCTCTGACCACCTCAGAGATAAATACACCACTGCCACTCCTAACACACACACACACACACACACACACACACACACACACACACAGAGTAAGTGTTGACATCAACACATAAAGCACAAAGATTAAAAGTACTCGTTATGCAAATTGACCCATTTTGTACAAAATCCGCTCACAAATTGTTGCGGAGTCAAAGTATAAAGAAACAAAAGGATGGAGGTACTGAAGTCATTCAAAACTGCACCAAAGTACAGAACTTGTGTAAATGTACAAGTGAATGATTTTAACAAACAACACATGGTATTGTGAAGATGTGTGCGAGTGTGTGTTTTAAGGCGGACCTCTTCCCGACGATGCTGAGTCCCAGCCCTCTGCCGCTCCTCTTCTGCAGTTCCACCTTAAAGACGTCCAGGTTCTCTTCGTCTCTGTACTGAGCCTCGTCCCTCAGCACCATCAGACGAACCTTCGCCGGCGTCTGACGCAGGGCAGCGATGGCTTCCTCGTGTGACGCCCCGCGGAGGTCCACTCCGTTCACCTGGAGAGTGGAAATACTCCGTTACAAGCCATTACATGCACACAGGATTGGTGAAAACCTCAAGAGTCTGTGACATAATGTCTCACAGGACTTTGTGGAAACATTTCTGAGGAAGAAAAAAATCTCTCAAAAACTGTAGAGTTTCAGTCCTCTGGGCTCAAACCACTGATTAATGTTTTATAATTATTGATGCATTTATGTGTTGATCAGTTTCATGTTGCAGCTGGTAAAGGTGGAGCTCATTTTAATGACTGTAGTTTCATCTATAACAATATATAATTTATTATTGATTATATTTTGTATCAAATAATCTGAATCTGTGAAGAACCTGAAACTGTGTGATAAATGCAAACTGTGATAAATGCAGTGCAGTAAAAAGTACAACAATAAAATGGAAATACTCAAAGTACAACGAACTTAAAATTGTAATAAAGTGCAGTACTTGAGTAAGTCAGTGTTTGTCCAGCAGAGGGAGACATTGATCAGTCTGTGATTTAATCGACTGATTTTAAAGCAGAAACTCATCGTTTTACCATCATCTATCAAAATACTGCAGTATGAGTATCATCAGTACTGTTAGTGCTAACATTAATATTAGTAGGTTAATGAGCAACAGTCTTTGTACCTGTAGTGTCCAGATTTACTGCTGACCATCAACTGAATATTAAAACAGCAGTGAACAGTCGTACTGAGGAACAGAGCAGTTTAACTGCAGTGCTGTTGTGCAATTAAGATTATAGACTCCTCTACTGTTAGTGAACAGTGTCATGTTTGTTGGTGGGCGGGGCTTAGCTGGAGGCAAAACAGTTCTCCACAGACGTTAGCTAGCGCTAGCTAACAAGTTGTGTTGTCTTGTTTTAGACGATGGAGGAAGATGATGTGAGTGGTGCGTTCAGAAACACTCATTGTGAGTGTGGGAGCGCACTCTGACACAAACTGGAGCGTTGATAAATTGGGAGCGCTGTCTGAATATAGCGTTGGGTTATCCAGAGCAGCGCACTGTCAGAGTGGCAGAGCGCACTCTGGACACTCTGTCTGTGGAGACGGAGCAGCAGAGCGCCGAGTGGAGTGAATGTGTGATTAACTTAACCGTTGGTTCATTCATGTAGAAATATAACGCTGCGTTTCTTCCACCAACAGGGCTCTCATTTTAGTGTAGAGCGTCAGACTGAATTTACCAACGCACCATGTCAGGTCACTCACTCTCTGGGACCGCCAGTGTTACTTGAATAAGTAAACACTGACCAACGGGACCAGACTGGCCGACCCGTATGCTCTCACTCAGTGGATGGATGATGTCACAGGAAGCCAATCTTACAAAGGAGGACCACACTTGTTTGTTTTGCTATGGAAGCTAACGTTAGCTAATGTGCTAAAAAGTTAGCGTTGCAGAGAAATCCAATCTTCCTCTTAATCCCTCCCCAGTTTCTGATGAGGTGGACATGATAACCCTTAATACACATAACCTTATTCATCCCTACAACAGGAAATACTTTTTCCCTAACCTGATATGAAGTGTGCGCTGCACATGTGAGCATTTTTGATGATGGCCTCCGTCCAGTCCTTTGGTCTTATCACATTTAACCATAGTTGTCTTTGTTTTTGTTGACGGGCAGTGGCGGCTGGTTTTGAGCCATGACTCCTTCGATTCTGGCTCCCAATAACACAACAAGACTACAAGAGTCACCAAGCCAAATTCCTTGTATGTGAAAACCTACTTGGCAATAAAACCGATTCTGATTCTGATTTTAAGACTCCTATGTAGCTCACAGCTAATACTGTGATGCCATCGTGACGTTGACCCTGAAAGGGTCTATAGTATTAGTAACAGTATCAGCAGTAACAGTTCACAGTAATAATGGAGGTACAGAACAGATGACTCAGGAGTATTCACAGTACTACCATCAGTACTGCAGGACAGCGTACCTCAAGTATCTGGTCTCCGGCCCACAGGCGTCCGTCTCTGGCTGCAGCTCCTTCTTCATAAACCTCATGGATCACGATGGCGTCCTGATGAGGAGACACAGAGACACAGACAGAAATCTATAAAGTCTTACTCTGGTGATGTTTGATACTCGTCTTCTAATGTTCAGACTCGACCCAACACTACATGGATCTTCTAACTTGTACTGTGTATCTCCAGCTTGATCTCTCTTCTTCTGTTGTTGTTTAAAACACATCAGTGAGCCACACTATGACACTGGGTGACGCTGAGTCACATGTTCCTTCATTGTTACTGTTATTTCCAGCTAAGAAACTGAAGTCCATCCTCTGTCATGATGACCTGAAGACTGTAACCACCACATTAATCTCCTCAAGCCTCGACTGCTGCAGCTCTGTGTACCTGGGTGTCGACCGGTCGTCTTTGTCTCGCCTGCAGCTGATGCAGAACGCTGCAGCCAGACTCCTCACTGCATTACACCAGTGCTAGCATCCCTGCAGTGGCTTCCTGTCAAACCCAGGATTGATTTTAAAGTGCTTTCATTTGTTTTTAAAGCCACACATGGGCTGCCCCCCACACTGGTGAACTCCTCTACTCCAACTCTCGACCTCTAAGGTCTCCAGATCAACGTCTTCAACCTGTCCCACGATCGAGGCTGATGTTGCAGAGTTTTCAATCAGCTGAAGACTCTCAGTAAAAAGTGCGTGACAGTCGTCGAGTTGTCTTGAAATAAAGGCGCAAATCAATTTCTTGGCATCTTGTTCATTTAGAAATGGTGGCACCTTAGCGATGTTTCTGAGGAGGATAAATTATGTTTCGGTCACTTTGTAAATGTGGGACATGATGCTTAGATCTGAATCAAGGATCACACCAAGACCTGTCACCTCAGGTTTAATCCAGGGGGTTAAATTCATCAGATTATTAAGCAGCACAAATCAATGACAGTAAATACCACCGTGTGTGTGTGTGTGTGTGTGTGTGTGTGTGTGTGTGTTACCAGCTGTGTGTCTCTTCCTCCCACTATACTGAGTCCGAGTCCCGATCGACCTTTACAGATCTCCAGCAGCATCTCCTGACCAGGAACCACCGCACAGCATGATGGGTCTGAGGAGGAGGAGGAGGAGGAGGAGGAAGGTTAGTGTCCTCCCTAACTTCACATTATATTTTCTCCTGTTCACTGCAGAGGCACACTTTCTCAACCTGTATGTACGGAGGGATATGTATGATTTTATATTTTAGATGGAGACCAGTGAGATGTCTGTCACCACTGAGGTCTGGACTTGAACTCTGACCTCCAGCGGCTCGTTTTCTTAGTTGTTTCTGTGAATGAAAGTGACATCATTATAAGTTCCCCCGTGGATATTGTGATGTGTCACTGCTTTGAAACCACGAAATTAAAGACATCGAGACCGAATCTATCTGGATCTCTGAGTGAAGCATCTTCAAACATGTCTGTGTCGATCAGAGGTCGTTAACGTGCAGCTCAGGCTTTGACACAAAAAATGATATGGAAATGAATGAGACTTATTTTTCAGTATTTTTTTTCCATTTATCAGTGTTGTAGAGGTAAAGTGATTCTGACATCATCCAATTGCAAAAACATGGAGCCTATACTGAATGAAGCTAGGCTAGCTAGGGATTTCAAAGTCAAACTAGAGCTACTGCCCCACGGTTGTATGACTCCGCCCACCAGTCCACCCTGTGGTTGTATGACTCCGCCCACCAGTCCACCCTGTGGTTGTATGACTCTGCCCACCAGTCCACCCTGTGGTCATATGACTCCGCCCACCAGTCCACCCCGTGGTCGTATGACTCCGCCCACCAGTCCACCCTGTGGTTTTATGACTCCGCCCACCAGTCCACCCTGTGGTTGTATGACTCCGCCCACCAGTCCACCCTGTGGTTGTATGACTCCGCCCACCAGTCCACCCTGTGGTTGTATGACTCCGCCCACCAGTCCACCCTGTGGTTGTATGACTCCGCCCACCAGTCCACCCCGTGGTTGTATGACTCCACCTACCAGTCCACCCTGTGGTTGTATGACTCCGCCCACCAGTCCACCCTGTGGTTGTATGACTCCGCCCACCAGTCCACCCTGTGGTTGTATGACTCCGCCCACCAGTCCAGTGTCTCTGACAGTCTCCATCCATGTCAGTGAAAACATGGATGCTTCACACACAGAAGATCTATACAATCAGCACAGTTTCAAGATTAGAGTCACCAATTCAGTATCTGACCAAATGTCTCCCCTTCTGTTCCTGAGATATGACGTTACAACATGATGAGGTCACAGTCAAGCTGACCTTTGACCTTTTGACCTTCATTATTTTATCCTGTTAGACATTTGTGTCAAGTTTGGTCAGAATTAGTGAATGAATTCTTCAGTTATCAGTTAGTCAGTCGGTTTGTCGGTTGGTAGGTAAGTGGATAGGTCAGTAGGTTGGTAGTTAGGTCTGTAAGTAGGTAGGTGGGTAGATACTGACCTACCCACCTACCTATCAACCGACCTGCCTATCTTCTTTTCTACCTACCTATCTACCTACCTACCGATGGAATGACTGACCAACCTACATACATACTTACTGACCTGTCTACCTACCTACCTACCGGCCAGTCTACTTACCTGCCAACCAACTGATCTACATACCTACCTACCAACTTACCGATCTACCAACTTACCTATCAACGACCTACCTACTCTCCTTCCTACCTACCTACCTACAGGCGGATCTATTTACCTACTTACCAACCTAACTACCTACCAACAGAATGACCGACCGACCTACCTACATACCTACTGACCTATCCACTTACCTACCAATCCACCTACCTTCCTACATACCTACCAACTGACCTACCTACCTAGTGATGACCGATCTCCATACATACCCACCTACCTACAGACGGATCTACTTAGCTACTTACCAACCTACCAACAAGTAGGTAGGTTGGTAAGTAGGTAAGTAGATCGGTCAGTAGTTAGGTAGATAGGTAGGTAAGTATGTAGGTAAGTAGGTGGATACATACGACCTACCTAGTGATGACCTACCTACCTAGCGACGACCTACCTACTGACCTACCTACCTACAGCCGGATCTATTTACCTATTTACCAACCTACCTACCTACCTACGGAATGACCGACCAACCTACCTACTGACCTAAATACCTATCTACCCATCGACCTAAATACCTACCTACCGACTGATAACTTGATAACTCGTAGACTGACGTTACTTCACTGTTAGAGTCGATCAGAAAAATCCTTTTCAGTTCATCTGCAGATATGAACAGAGTATATGCGTTGGTTTCCATGGCAACCAGCACGCCAGATTTCCCCCAGCTGAGCTTCCTGTCTCAGCAGTCGACCTCTGATGTTTTACCTCAGTAACAGTTCAAATACTCTGTGTGTGAGCACGTACCTCTGTTGGCGGTCTGTAGGTCGGGGCTGATCAGAGGAGGAGATGCTGCCGTCTGTTTACTGGAGCTGCTGGAGGACATGCAGGACTGGACACACACACACACACACAAATCAGATTTAAGTTATTGATCAGCTCAGTGAAGCAGCAGACGGATCAGTGTCAGCAGTGAACAGACCGACACACACTGACACTGAAGAAAGAAAAAGAAAACCACTGAAACATTAAATGTTTTTATTCCTGAAGAGAAACGATCACATTGATGTGAGACGTGAAAAATCAGGTACAAACACAGCCGCTTTGGTGACAGGCGGGATCAGGTGAACGCATCACGGTGGGGGTTATAATCTGACTGTGTCATTGTCTCTCACATTACTTGTCTGATGATCTAAATTCAGTTTTTCTGTTGTTACCTGCTGCTCCAGAGACGCCTTCGGAGCCTGAAGCTCATTTTCTGGAGACTCTGCAACCTTCAGCCTCTGCAGGACACACACACACACACTATTACCAGCTGAGAACACAGGACAGATTTTTCCTGACGATTCATCTAATTATTTCATTATCAAATTTAATTTTCTGCAGAGAACAAACAGAGAAAATGACTCAAACACAACAAACTTCTGGGAAATAATGAAGTTCTTCAGTAAAGTTAGTTAAAGGGAAACTTCGGTATTTTGCAATCTTGACTCCTGACAACCAGACACTGACAATGTACGTCCCTCTAACAGTGTTTGTTTTTGTCACTGACAGGCTCAGATCGATATTCTGAGTGTCTGACAACATTATAGAAGGATCCCTACAGAGATAGAGCTCTTTGTTAAAGAGTAAAATCCTTTTAGTTTAAGCAGAAACAGCCCCGAAATCACCATCACCAAACCCACCAGACTCCAGGGCTCAGTTATTCAGATGTAACTTGATCTGATTTCAGATATCTGATTGGATCCGTCCCTTTTCAACCCTTTATCTGGGGCCAGCAGGCTGAGCAAAGCACCCCGGACATCCCTCCCCCCGAGGTGTTCCCAGGCCAGATGAGATATATAATCCCTCCAGTGTGTTCTGGGTCTGCCCCGGGGCCTCCTACCAGTGGGACATGCCCAGAACACCTCTAACTGGAGGTGCCCCGAAGGATCCTGATCAGATGCTGAACCACCTGAACACAAAGGAGCAGCGGCTCTACTCCGAGCTCCCTCCAGATGTCTGACTCCTCCCCCTATCTCAAAGGCTGAGCCCAGACACCCTACAGAGGAAACTCATTTCAGACGCTTGTATCTGTGACCAGGAAATCGAATGCTCCGCCTTCCGGCTCAGCTCCCTCTTCACCACGACAGTCCTGAGCAGCACCTGCATCACTGCAGGATTCACACCAAACTGCCAGTCATCTGACTAGGGGTGTGCCATGTCATCTCTTTCACAATAATACCAATATTATATTTTATGTGATATTAAAAATTCATATTGTGACACTTGGGATATTTCAACTTTGACATATTGACCTCATACTGTTACCAACGGCAACAACAAGCATGGCTGAGACGGAATTTATACACCTGCATCAAATCATCGCCGTACCCTACGCCGTAGGCTGACGTGCACCTCCCCAGAAATGCAACTCCACAGTGTCACGGTGACGCAGACCTCCTGTCTGTCTCTGTGAGCTGAAGCCATTTCCCTCAGTGGAAACAAAGCTTTGATTTACTTTAATTTCACAGATAAGAAACAATAAATTGTGAAGACAGTAAAGCCTCCACACACTGTGTGTGATTTATCCTGGCTGAAATATGAGCAGAGGAAATCTCTGTTAGCTGCTAGGCTAATTTATACAATGTAAAATGCCATAGGCTTGTGCTAATAACGTTAGCATGTTGTATTTGTGGGGAAAATGTGTCCAGATAAAGACAAGTGTTTGTCTGTGAATGCTGCGAGTTATAGTGAAGCTGATTTGTGTTTGACACTGTCTCTATTAAGCCATGTTTACTGTGTGTTTAGTGTGTGTTTCCTGTGTTTAATGTGTGCTTAATGTGTGTTTAATGTGTGTTTTGAATCAACTATTCTTTATAGCACTTCACAGAAAGCTCTGCTGCTGACTTGTGTTTTGGAGGTGTAACTGCAGAGTGACACAGACACACCACCGCACAGGTATAAATGCTCACAATGGTGTAGGCTACGGCGCAGGGTCTAAACTCCTTCGCTTTGGGCAGCAACTCTCTCCCGGCTATCTCCAGCACAGTTTGGCATTGCATGGCGCGTCTACACTGATAATGGAAACACAAATCAGCGCGGCATGGTGTGACTCGGTGCGGCCAAGAGTGACAGTGGAAAAAGGGTATGACTGTTTGTGAATACGGCCCCTGGCACAGAGCGAACCCCCCGCCCCCGCCCAGTGGGCACAGAGGTCTGAATACTCGCTCCCACAGTGTGTGACTGTGTGACTGAGACCTGTACCTTCTTGGAGGCGTCGCTCTCCCTCAGACTCTTGGTGGCGCTGTTACTGTTGCTGCTTCTGTTCCTGTTGTTCTGCTCAGCTTCATCGCTTGTCTCGTCCTGTTCGGACCACAGATCACACATCAATTTACACTTTAAAATCCCCAAAAAAATCAACACAGATGGACACATGGAAACACTGATTTATCCCTCTGTAGCTTCACCTGTACAACAAACAACAGTCTGTGGTGGAACAAGTTCAGATCTGAACTCTGGTGAGTTTTGGGGGAACAAATTAGGTCATCAAAATCAGCAGGATCCATCTAAATATTCACATTAGGAACTGATTATATCTGAGCTGCCGTAGACTGACCGGTGCATCTGATGACGGGTGAAGTGTCAGGTTGTTGGGGGGGCGGGGTCCATCTGTGGGAGCAGAGACACTGAGAGAAGCTGGACAGACAGACTGACAGAGGAGAAGAAGAAGAGAATATCCACAGGTCAGTCTCTGATCCAGACATTTAATTTCACTGTCATGTTTTCTTTTTACTGTCATCATAGGTCCTGGTTCTCTGCAGTGACAGTGAACGTCTCCTGACTGAGTGTGTTTGGTTTGGGGCTGATAAATAATCTCTCACACCAACAGGTAGAAACTGCTTCAAAAGAAGAGACAAAAGATCGACTGGAGACTACAGACTGAGATTTTAAGTTTCTGTTTGTGTCCAGACTCAACAAACGTGATACTTGATTACTAAACAGAGCCAGGTGAGCTGGTTCCCTCTGCCCACTCCCACTCCAAATGAATATATATTTTTAAAGTCATTACTAAAAGTGTGTGTCATATAAAAACTAAAGTGATGGTCAAAGTTGTCACAGTGAAATTTAAGGTGTGCTGATGGATTCACGTCATCAACTCATGCATTGAGTAACATTACAAGTTAACGTTCCACCTTAAAAGTTGCCGGCAGTCGGCCCAGTGAATGAAGTGATTTTTTTCTCTTTCATTTTATAGTTGTAGTTTACTGATGTATGAACAGAGGTTACATAAAACCAGAGTGAGCGTCCTCTACTGACCAATCAGACTGCAGGGTTTCTAGCTCCACCTTTTAGTACCAGATCTGTGTGCTAGGTACCCCAACAGAGGGGGGACCAAACATGGGGACGCTAAGGAACGCTTCTGTTGGCACCATCCACAACTTTACACTGTGGAGACAGGAACAACTCCAAACTGAACTGAACTGAACTGAACTGCTCGGTAGAAACGAGGCTTTAAGTGCTATATCGTAGGCAAATGGACCTGCACTAATTTAAGACACGAGGAAATGAGATTCTGGCAGCAGGTCAGTCTGCACATTAATGTTTTGTGTTTATTTATGTTCTCTGGTGTCACAAAGAGACAAACGTATGTGGACGAGGGTCTGTGTCAAAATGTGTTAAAGTGTGTCAAAGTGTATGTCGTTACCTCGGGGCTGACAGGGCTGAGGACAGGGGGAGGAGGGGGAGACGAGAAGGGGGGGACGGCCAACTGGTTTATAGCATCCTCATTTCTACAGGCAGAGACAGAGAGACAGACAGAGAGACAGACAGAGAGACAGACAGAGGGAGAGACATCAGTTCAGTTTTGGCTGCAACACAAAAACAGAGAGGAAACCACAAAAACACATTTCGTCTTCAGTGAGGAACTGATGGAGTTTATTATTAATGCAGAGCTTCACCACCTGAGCCCACACACACACACACACACACACACACACACACAGAACACATGTCCGCTCAGTGTTTCATTATGGTCAGAGTCCTGTGAGAGCAGATCATCAGTCACAGAGCAGCAGCAGCTCTGCAGCACAGACTCACTGCAGCAGCAGCAGAGCTTCAAACACACAGATTCACCTGTGGTGCTACCTGATTCACTCTCACGTCCACTCCTCTTCTCTCTGGAGGTTGAGGCTTTTTTAAAGTCGAGTAATGTAAAATCTGAGATTCACATCTAAACATAGGACACACATTAGAAAACACTTGTTGAAAACATGAAGAGACACTTGGGAAACCTACAGGACTGAACTGTGTCACCATCCTGTGTCCTGGATTTTTTTAAGGGGGGTGGGGGGCTTAAAGCCTGTTCAATGATGCAGTGGAGCAACCCTTAGCATAAGCCCCACCCCTACATTACATAAAAACTAGAGCCGTTGAGTTTTGTTGTTTGAAACCATCTGTCACCAGCTAACTTCAACCAATCAGATCAAGTGGAGCCAGGTGGTAAATCAAACTCTCGATGAAGCCAGTCAGTGGAAGAGTGAAAACATTTCTTCTGTGATGTCACCTAATGGTTTGTGGACTCCTGTTTTGAAGCCTCGAGTTTCACATCTGGCAATCGCCATCTTGGATTTTTGGAGCCAGACGTGGAGCCATATTTGGACGAGAGGGTAAGGCTAACTGTATCGCTAACTGCTAGCTTGGTTAGCATGGTGCGTTTACAGCAATGGTTTCTGTTATACCCAGTTCAGACCAAAGATTCATGATGAGACAAGTTGAAACAAACAACTACTGCCAACATGTTGTTCTGTTATGTTGTAAAAAGCTGCTGGTTGACAGGAAGTGACCACCATGAGACGGCGTATCATCTCTAGTCAACAGAAGCCTTCCTGTCTGTATTCATTTTTTCTAATTGAGAAAAGGAAATGATCCTTTAAGAGGGTTTTATTATTCATGACACGTGTAAAGTAAGAATCAGTGTAAAATACACATGTGTTTCAGTTTTTTGGAGTCAAACTATGAAATGGACTTAGAGCTGAGTTAAAACTGTGTTGCTCTCTGTTCAGTTTCAGAAAAGCCTTAAAATGTATAATAATTGAGGATTATAATTTAGGGTAAATTGTATTTATTTGTTATTTATTTATTTTCTTCCTCTGGTATTTGCTGATATTCTGGGTAATCCTCTGGGGCTTCAGCCTACTCCTTTTTGGTTTTTGACGGTGAAAAAATTTGTGTGAAATTATTTTTGTTTCTCAAGATGCATGTAACCAAAACAAAAATTATTCATTCATTCAAAAAGACAAACCGTTTGGGAGCAAATTTAAGGAGAGATGGAAAAAACCTTGGGACACTCATTCTGTTGTGAGGCGTCCCTGATGTGTCCTGTTCGTCCTCTGTGTCTCACACCTGCTGGGTCAGACCATGACTCGGCTGATGTCACACAGTCTGACCTTTTTATCTGCTGAGTGATTTGATCAGTCAGAGTTCCTGTAGCCGGAGCAGCGATGTGACGAGACAAAGACTTCACTAAATGCTATCACTGTAATCTAAACACTGAGCCGTCACACAGCAGCTCAGCTGAGGGAGAAATTATATTTATCAAGTTGGCATCACAACAACAACAACAAGACGCCTGCTGGGTAACGGAGCAGAAAACCAACAACGCTCCCCTGAAGTGAGCCGACGGACATGAAGGAGGAGGCGGTGAGGGGGACGATACCTGCAGTCTGGCACAGAGGACATCTGCTACATGAGGACATATGGTACGAATCCACCACGGGGACACTTCAAACCGCCGCAGAGGAGCCGAGTGAAGCTGGCTCGTTTGATTCAAGGCTCTAAATGGAGCCATCTGTGGAGCTCCAGGACGGAGATCAGAGAGGACGGAGATGAAGGTTTTGTCTCAGAGTCTCATTCTGTTTTCTTATTGAGACTCCATCATTAGTGCTGCTGGACTTCACAGATATCAGCTGTCAGTCAAACAGCGAGGGCGGGACTCAGATTTATCCGATGCTGTTTGAGTTTCTGCAGCTCTTTCCTTTCTCCAGCTGAACATCGTATCGAACAACCGTCTACTACAAACATTTTTTAAATAATGTGCATGAAAACTACAGCCTGGGAAGGACTGTTTTCAGACTGACAGTGTCTTGAAAGATTTCAGTGGTGCCTTGGAAACTTGAACCTGATATGCAGTTTGATATTTTAAGTTTTTCATAATAAATGCACGATCCAGAAATATTTATTAGGGTTTAAACTGTGCATGTATTTTCAGGGAATCCATCAAACATTTAAAGTCAACAACTGTTTCTATTTTCTGTCTAATTTTAAATCACATACAGTTCTTTCCTGGGAACTTCTTATTTTTAGAAAATAAGAGGCAATAATAATAATAACAATAATAATAATAATAATAACTCTTTACTTCAGCAGCAGAAACAGTCTGGTGTTACTTTAAAGGTTTTTATGTGACATATTTAGAGAAATTTCATCATCACCCAAATAAAGAGTGTAAAACAGTCTATACTAATGTCACATACACCGATCAGCCAAATCATTAAAACCACTGGCAGAGCAATGTGCCATGCCTCACTGAAAAACTGGTCAGGCGTGGCCCGAAGAACGTGACAGAGAGCTCAACGCATCGACCTGGCCTCCAAATTCCCCAGATCCCAATCTGATTGAGTACTCGTGGGACGAGCTCATACCCCAGAGGTACCCCTGATCCACTGTGGGGCCTTTTTGGATTGGACTTGGCTCTGACATGTCAAGGCATGGACACGGGACCTCTTGCCGTGTGCTTTGGAGTCTGGCACTGGGGCGTTGGCGGTGGATCCTTTGAGACCTGTGAGCTGTGAGGTGTGAGGTGGGGTACTGGCATGTATCTGGAGACCAGGTGGATACCTTGCGCTCTTTGTCATTCTGAGCATTGTTTGTGGAGAGACATGGTGCATGTTCTGCTGAGGTACTGCCATCGAGGAGTGTTACTGGTCCGCAGCGTGTTTGGATGAGTAAAGTGCTTTCAGTAGCGTCCACATGAATGCCAGGACCAAAGGTTTCCCAGCAGAGCATGGCATTGTAACGAGATGGTCAGTACTGTTCATGTCATCTGTCAGTGTTTTTCATGATTTGGCTGATTGGTGTAGAGCCTGGTGATACCTGCACTGTGTTTGAGTTTTGGCTGACAGTGAGTTTTAGGATATTATTTTCAATGTTTCTGCATTTTCCATAATAAGATTAAAGAGTACCGTTTGCATCCCACGCCACTGACATTTTACTGTCCTCCAGTCACAGACACTTTCTGGACTGTTTCATTTCATCTCGTATGAAGCAGCTGACTTCATTCATGGTTCTGATGATGTCACTTGTGATTAACAGCCCCGGAAGTAGTTGGTAACCAGCTTTGTAGTAGCGGTTATCCAGACGGCCGATGTGACGGGTTAGTCAGACCAGATAACGAGAAGATATCCTGGGTAAGTTGAACTGGCTTCAGGCCTCTGCTCCGGAGCAGGTCAGCTGTTCAGCATCAGTTACCATGGTGATTTATCCCAGTAAAAAGAGAACCAGCTTCGTAGTACTGAAAACCCAGAGTTAACCCTGAAGTTACCTCGCTAACTCCAAACCCTGCTTTGTAGTCCAGTCCAGGCCTCTGGACTGGACTACAAAGCTCTGCTGATGTTACTTTGTGATTTATGTAGTTATAACTGCCTACATTATAGATCGTCTGTGATCGAGTGATTGGTTTCTGTCAATAAGCTGTCATCTGTCTGCGGCTCGGCCGTTGTGACGTATTTTCTGCTGCTCAGAGGATTGTGGGTCAGAACAGACAGGAAAGCTCTGATTACTGCATGTTGGGACAAACTGAATCTTTTCGGGCAAACTAAACAGTGTGGTAGTACAGGTATGACAACACAGTGACGTTTCTCTGAAGGCTCTGTGTTAGCTGGCAGCAGACAGGAAGTGATGCTGTTAGGAGGCATTCAGGGTCACCGAATACTAAAGGAAACGTCAGCACTTTAACCTGATGACAGACAGAGAAACGCTGACGCCTTCAGACCGAACATTTTAATTTCATTCATCGTCAGAGCAGCCCGAGAGCTTTAAAACTGTCGAGTGTTTTAATAAAAGAAGGAGGTGACGGTAGATGTGTTTCCCTCCTCATCACTCACAGATTGTTCTTCATCTGATCAGGACGGAAATTATGAACTGAACTCCATCAAAGAGACTCATTATCAGCTGTTCTCCATCGAAAGGCACCATGAGGTTTATTATTAGCTATTGTCCTGTTAAAGATCATATCTCAGTCTGATTAGACTGCCTGGATGAAAGCATCAATGATTGGCTGATGATTTCCTCGTCTTGACTTTATCTGTTATAAAACACACATTAAAGAGTCTGTTTGTAGAGAGAAGAGAGTTCACCAAGAGACGCAGACAAAAGCAGCTTATTCGCCGACTTTAAGTCTGGTCTGCTGAAAACATGTCAAAATAAAAGCCTCTTTACGTCCAACTGTTTTCTCAGCTGTCTTTCATCTCTGATAAATGCATTGAAATGAGAGGAGTGGGCTGAACTCGCTCTACAAAGAGAAATCACTTCACAGCTGAGACAGAAACAACATCAGCTGTTTGTTCAGACCAACAAACAACAACATGTGTTTACATTTACACCAGTGTTTCCTCTACAGATACATCAGACCTGAAGTTTGTTGGAGTGTCTGAAGGTTGTGGTGTTTTTCCTGTTAGACTCTTTTAAAGCCTAAAAAGCAGCAGAGGCAGAGATATTCAAAAACACTGGATCCTACGTTTCCCATGATGCAACTGGACAGTGTATTTTATTGAAGCCTCACTGCCTGTTTAATCAGCCACGCCTTCCAAACTCCACCCCTGCTTTCACAGACGGAGGAGGACGAACTGATGAGTAAAAAGACCTTCATGTGTAAAATCAGCGGACTGACCCTTTGATTAATGACTCAGACCGAACTACACCGTGACATCATGACATCTCTACATCTGCGCTCCAATCTCCACCCCGTCCTCCATCACCATCACTGACCCGTCCCCAACCACTGTTAATGTCTCCTTGGTGAAGGTGACGGCGACAGGAAACAGGATTTATGGGTCAATCTGTTACTTCCTGCTCTGGTCATGCGAGACAGACACTGTCAGCCAATCAAATCATGCACCTGAGCCGCTTAATGAGTTTAACATTCACATTCAGCTGAGAGACGTCGTTACCAAAACACCCTGATGAATTTTCTCGTCATCTTTCAGCAGCTCAGTCAGGAGGAAACGTTGGTATCATACGTAATGTTGAATCTGCACATTTCATATATATCTTATCACGTCTCTAATAGCCCCTTTACACCTTGTATTAACATGCGTTTTTAGTGATCAGATTTTGTGACCACATACATTTACACCTGGTATTAATATCTGGTATCCACATCCAGATCCATTTACCATCCGATCACGCTCCGTCCCACTGACATCACATCCTCCTCTTCTTCTTCTGCAAACATTTCCAGCAGCAGACTACAACGTCACATCCTGTGTGCCACAATAACAACAACAACAACAACAAGATGTTAGCCGCCCGTGAAGTCGTGTTGTTGTATTGACTTCTTGTTTTTCGAAGCAGGGGAAGAAACCGTCTTCAACAAGTGGAATACCGACAAAAGCAGAGGAGACAGATGTGTTTAGCCACCGCTTTTGCTTTAGCTGTGCTCTGTTGTCGTCTTCTTCCTTCTTCCTGTGTCCAGCTGGCGCCCCTCGCTTACTCACCCACAGAGTTGTTGCATGTGGATTGGAGACGCATCTGCATTTACACTGTGGTCACGATGTGGTCACAATGCGTCCCTGACCACCTTCAGAGGTGGTTTAGCAGATCGGATAACAATCCATGCTCAATGCATTTCGAGTGTATTTACACCTGTACTTTCACATGGTCAAGAGCAATCCCATTCCAATCTGATCACAAAAACGCATGATAATGCCAGGTGTAAAGGAGGTGTTACTGATGCAGTAAAATAACTGGCCTACTGTCCTTGTCCCAGTATACAAGCACGGGAGGGGAATCCATTTATTGAGCCAAGTATGTGCGACTCCTCTACGATAGGTGGAGATATGCCCCCTTTCAGCTTGTTAGTATTGGACCTTTTTCCTGTTGACCTATTACGTCACAGACCAAACAATGGACAAACAAGTTAGCTATGGTTAGCTAGCAGCTAACTGCTACCATGGTGGACAACTTTACAGCTCTGTACAATTGTACATAGGGATTTTAAAAGTCTGACACAATAACATCATTTTCTCTGACATCATGGAAACGCACTGAGTGTCACGGAGCAGCTCCAGACTTTATGACATCACAAGTTTCAGACTTCCCCCTCTGGTTTCTGGCTTAGAGAGAGAGTAGTTCATGTTCCTCGGCCATGGAAATGACATATTGGATTGACTAATTAATTTAGGTGGTGCTCTCCTTCAAGCTCCTTTCACACTGCCTGTTTAAAGTTGGAATATCACGCTGTTACGTTGCTTCACTGTTCTTTGTCAAAGGTACAATTACGGAACAGTTCCCAAACAATGTTGGTAAAAAGGAACCATGGAAGGGACGCGGGTAACGTTTTAATGGTGTGTGTGGAGATTTTAAAAGCAGCTGTTAGCAGTTAGCAGCTAACTCAAACGATGAGGTGCAGGAGCTCCTTACCCTCCGAGCAGAGGAGATCAGCCTCCACATAACAGGGACGCTAAATGATTGTTACTGACATGTGATGTCATTGTTACTGTTTATAAAGTGCTGCTGACACATGTGTTATCAATCAATCAATCAATTTTATTCATGAAGCCCAATATCACAAATTTCACTTCTTCGGCACAAGAGTTAGCTTAGCTTAGCTCATTGTGCAGGTATGCTAACTTGATGTTTTCTGGTTTTATGTTAAGGCTCTCAACTGTGTTCATCTCATCATGTTATTGAGAATGTGCTTTAAAAGAGGCTTTGTTGTGCACATGTAATGTTTCTTCTAAACTGATCGTATATTCATCCTCGCTAGCTGTGTCGTTTTTTTATGAAAAGTAATTGTATGTCTGTAGCTTCATGTTAGATGTGGAATAGTGTCATATATTCAACATATATTCCTTCGCTCGTCGAGTCTGTGCTGTTCTTGTTTTTTAAACCAAACAGCTGGAGGGCCGCCGGGCGTTCAGGACCAAATCTTGTCGACAAATATGAGTGATGTTTTCAGATTAAATATGTTTAGATGCCGTCATCGCTCTGGTCCCATCTGCAGGTTTGTGACCCGGCATGCTGTCATATACAGCTAGCATGTGCTGCTGACTTCCAGGAACTACTGAGAGGCTCCATGATCCGCCACTGCTGTTTAAAAAACAACCACAACAAAAAAAAAAGTCCATTGGAGTGAACGGTGACCCTGACTGTTCTACAGCTCTGGGTGGGACAAAGCAGAACAAAGCCTTCATGTGGCCATGACGGTACGCTGGTGAACGTGGGTGCTTGGCCTTCTCTGCGGGTGCTTGGGGCCTGAAGCACCCAGGGAAGCGGCGCCTATGGTGACAACAATCCCTGATGTGCCTGCAGAGCCTCATTCAGCTCATCATGTTGGAAAAGTTTGAGCAGCAGCAGAGTTGAACCCGGAGCAGATCGTGGAGGACTTCAATGTTCCCGCTTCACAGGTTTCCATTGTTCCTGTGTGCTCAGGCAGAACCTCCCCTGGTCTGAGGCCATCTTTGATTTGGCCAACCCATTTGTAGTTCTCTACGCTGTCAGCCATTTTGTCTTTGTGTCTTTGTCACTAGTGAGGATATATTGTGTGTTTTGTTTTGCTGGCTTTTCTGTGAATGATTACCTCTGGAATCAAACCTTGTGTTTAATGTTAAACACAAGTGAATGAATCCACCAACTACTGTGTCAAGAACTCCAAAATCCTTCTACCTTTACTATTGATGTGCTCATTGTGCTTATAGTTATCACTGAATTATTAACAGAGACTGATGGAATTAACTCTGTCATTTTCCCTTTTCCAGAATGGAGCCTCACAACTTGATTTCATGTCAATTAAATTATATTTTTAAAATAATTAATCATCATTTTTAATAGTCATTAATTATTTCTGACACACATTTTGATATTTTGAACCCTGAGTTCCAACAACTCCATTAACTTTACTGTAAAATGTGAAAAGTCTGAAGAACATTAAATGTCTAACTGTTGTGAGCTGAGTGTCACAGTTCTGGCTGCACCTTGTAAATGACAGATAACACACCCTGCCTCTTTGTGGAATGCAGTTAAGCCTGAAAAGCCTTCACTGTCCTCCCTCCCCCTGAAGCCAGCTCCACCCTGTCAACACATTTGTTTTTGATCAGACAGAATCAAACTATGTGACAGTCGTCGTCTCAGAGAGGTGAAATGGCGCAGCGAGGAGTTGAGCTGGACCGAGAAACCTTCTCTTGTTCCATCTGTCTGGATCTACTGAAGGATCCGGGGACTCTTCCCTGTGGACACAGCTACTGCATCAACTGTATTCAAAGCTTCTGGGATGGAGAGGATGAGAAGAGAATCTACAGCTGCCCTCAGTGTAGGCAGAGCTTCACACCGAGGCCTGTCCTGATGAAAAGCACCATGTTAGCAGATTTAGTGGAGAAACTGAAGAAGACTGGACTCCAAGCTGCTCCTGCTGATCACTGCTATGCTGGAGCTGAAGATGTGGCCTGTGATGTCTGCACTGGGAGGAAACGGAAAGCCTTCAAGTCCTGTCTGCAGTGTGTGGCCTCTTACTGTGAGAAACACCTCCAGCCTCATCGTGACTCGGCTCCATTACAGAAACACAAGCTGGTGGAGCCCTCCAAGAAGCTGCAGGAGAACATCTGCTCGTCATGATGAGGTGATGAAGATGTTCTGCCGCACTGATCAGCAGTGTATCTGTTATCTCTGCTCTGTGGATGAACATAAAGGCCACGACACAGTGTCAGCTGCAGCAGAAAGGACTGAGAGGCAGAGAGAGCTGGAGGAGTCGACAAAACATCCAGCAGAGAATCCAGGACACAGAGAAAGATGTGAAGCTGCTCCAACAGGAGGTGGAGGCTATCAGTCGCTCTGCTGATAAAGCAGTGGAGCACAGTGAGAAGATCTTCACTGAGCTGATCCGTCTCATGGAGAAAAGACGCTCTGATGTGAAGCAGCAGCTCAGATGGCAGCAG
Source organism: Epinephelus fuscoguttatus (assembly GCF_011397635.1). Classification (NCBI taxonomy): domain Eukaryota; kingdom Metazoa; phylum Chordata; class Actinopteri; order Perciformes; family Serranidae; genus Epinephelus; species Epinephelus fuscoguttatus. The sequence continues at coordinate 44,413,441 of NC_064761.1, read as the reverse complement.
GAAACTGAAGTGAGTCGAGTCAAAGAGCTTCAGGAGAAGCTGGAGCAGGAGATCACTGAGCTGAAGAGGAAAGACGCTGAGCTGGAGCAGCTCTCACACACAGAGGATCACACCCAGTTTCTACACAACTACCCCTCACTGTCAGCACTCAGTGAAGCCACACACTCATCCAGCATCAACATCCATCCTCGCCGCTACTTTGAGGACGTGACAGCGGCTGTGTCAGGAGTCAGAGATAAACTACAGGACGCTCTGAGGGACACATGGACAAACGTCTCACTGACAGTGACTGAAGTGGATGTTTTACTGCCACAACCAGAGCCCAAGACCAGAGCTGAGTTCTTCAGATATTCACGTCACATCACACTGGATCCAAACACAGCACACACACTGCTGTTATTATCTGAGGGGAACAGGAAAGTGACAGTAATGAGTGAACAACAGTCTTATTCTAAACACCCAGACAGATTCACTGTATGGCCTCAGGTCCTGAGTAGAGAGAGTCTGACTGGACGTTGTTACTGGGAGGTGGAGTGGAGAGGGATAGGAGTTTCTGTAGCAGTCACATACAAGAATATCAGCAGAGCAGGGGGGGGTGAATGTAGATTTGGATTCAATAACAAATCTTGGTCGTTAGATTGTGACAAAAGCAGTTATTACTTTTATCACAACAAAGTCAAAACTCCCGTCTCAGGTCCTCGGTCCTCCAGAGTAGGAGTGTACCTGGATCACAGTGCAGGTATTCTGTCCTTCTACAGCGTCTCTGAAACCATGACTCTCCTCCACAGAGTCCAGACCACATTCACTCAGCCTCTCTATGCTGGACTTTGGCTTTATCTTGGAACCACTGCAGAGTTGTGTGAACTGAAACAGTCAGAAGTCATTTAAGGGTTAAACTCTGTCTTTAGTCTCCATGTTTGTTGCTGACAGCTGATTGTTGTGGCGTTTCTTCACTGCACTGAGATCAGCTGTCAGTCAAACATTGTGGGCGGGACTTTGACATCTTCTCCTGAGTTGTTGTGTAAATGTTTGAGTTTCTTCAGGTGCACTCTAAAATATGATTCATGGGGTCAGTGGGTAACGCTTCAAATACACAAGTTTGTCAGCAGAAACAAATGAAGTTTGTTTCATTAACGTGTTTTAGTCAGCTGACAACTTATTTTAACAAGTTCAAAAACGGGTTTGACATTTTTGAGTAGGATGGAATTAAAATAAATCAGAACATCTTCAATAAAATTGTTTGACCACTAAATATCATTGCTACGCTATTTTTTAAAATTAATTTTATTACCTACATTTTTCTGCATCGTATTTACTTTAATTTTACCTTTTTTTATATGTATATTACATTTACCCTGTGTGGTTTTCATGTCATATTTCGTATGTTTTCTGTCTTTGTCTCAATATCACATGTTGTAAGTGCTGATTTCTCATTTGTCAAATAATATAATAAATAAGGTAAAGGCAGACATATTAATAACTGCAGCAACAAATGATGATTTAAGAAGTATTTTTATTTTATCTTCAGTTTTAAAGGAAAATTTGATATTCAACTGATGACTTTAACAATAATTTAATTACATTTTTGAGCTTGACAGTTTTTTTTTTTTACCCTCAATTTAAAATCAATAAATGCACAAGGGGGGAAACTGAACTGAGGCTTCATTTGAAAGCAGGAAACAAAGTTCAAAGTGCTGCTGGTCGTCCTGGAATCAGCGCTCCCTCCTCTTCCTGCTCTCACACAACTAAATACATTGTTATACGAATGTTTTGATTTATTTTAATCACATTTATGAGTTATTGGCTTTATCTGTATTTTCTGTGGCTAATAAAAAACTTCCTGGGAATTTTTTCATTGATGTATTGCTTTTTTTTTGCTTTTGCTTTTGCGATGTTTTATTTTATCCCAGAGTCTTAAGTTTAGTAAATCTCTTTTTGTTGTTTTGTAGAATAGGATTTGTGCTGCAGTATTACACTGTAGTATTTGTCCTGTTTAATAAGTTGTTTGCCGTCTGAAGCTGTGAATAAATGCAGCTTTGTTTCAGGCTGATTAGTGAAATTGAAATGCAGTTTTCAGCACGTCCTTTACTAACTTTTGCGGTGTTTGATCTTGCGGTGATGTAGCCATTTTTCTGCCATGGTTCGCGTCCTGTAGGCGATATTTTTGTGGGCGTGTTACACCAAAACCTGTTTCCCCCCGGCAATATTTTTGCAAGCACACCGTTGTTGTGGCACCGCCCAGAATGATTGTGATTGGTTGAAAGAAATAAAAAAAGCCGGGGCATGTTTTTTCTCCAATCTTAAAGTGAGAGTCGGCCCAGCCAGACCTTTCTTTTCTTGAGAAAAGTCTGGTGAGCGAGACAAGGTTCCTCTTTAATCAGATTATTAAACCAGAGTCTGAATTACAGGGGAGCTGTGGGGGGGTCGTTTAGCTCCCCCAGCAGAGACCTGAGCTCTGCTGGAAGCAACAACATTTAATTAACATTTCTAATGATGAATGATGATGATGATGATGTTGAATGTGTGTGTGTAACATGACTGCTGTGGACGTGTGCACGATGTTTGTTATGTATCGTGTGTAATTACTGTGTGTGTATTCTGTGTCTGATCGGCTGCGTTCTACCTCCTGACAGCTCGTTCAGCTCAGCGTCAGAGCCCGGCGTCCCCTCTGTCCACCGGCAGGTACGGAGACATTTTAACATGCAGTGACTAATTACATTTACAGAAACAGGCCCACATTCTCATCAAGTGTGAGACTGATTTTTAAATTTGCTGAAGCTCCCATTTGCTGGAAAAAATGTTGCCATTGTTTGTTTCTGCAAACCATGCAACATTATATTCATGGACCGCGGAACGCATCTGAACAAGGGGGGGCCATAATTTCAAGTCACGCGGAGGGGGTGGGGGGGCATATGCATTGAAACAGACAATATTACTGACGTTGCGGAGCACTTTTTTTATTCAGGCCAACAGGCCAAGCCTATTTATACATAAAGGCACAGATGAGGCCACAGTGGAAGCTGGAGTCATTTGATCATTTTGTTTTTTCTGTTTACTTGAAGAAAATCAGATATCGACTTCTGTCTCTTCATTTTCCCAGATGCAGCCAGCGCAGGTGCCCGCTGTTAGCTCGCGACGCTCATGCATGACGTATTGATAAACAATGCACTTGATAGGCACACTAATATCAAATCAATATGCAGCAGTCAGTGGGAGTTTTTTTTATCGGCAACAGTTGGTGAGAGTGAGTGAAGGTGTGTGGTGACTTGGCTTGTAAAACACAGGTAGGCTACAACTTAGGTTTTTATTCATATAAAATAGTTTGTCAGAGTAGAGCCCTGCGCGGGACTGTTTTCTTCATCACGCTCCTGCCCGCTCCGCTGAATTTCTGACCATTACCGCCCGCAACCGCAACGTGTGTATTAGGCCAGGGCCACACTGCCCGCGGAAGCACAGCGCACCGAAATTCTCGCATGCGCCGGAGCACCTCCGTTCACATCAGACGCGCATTTCTCCACGCCGTCGACAAGCGATTCTGCTCCCAGCTCTTGTTTTTCACTGCCTGGCTTGTCAGATTCGCTCGCGGCTCACGCAGAAAATAGACCAGACGCCGAACTGATCGCTGCAAATCGTGAGCCTGCCGCGGGGCTTCCTGGCGCGGCGCGGCCAGTGTGGACGACACAGTCGGTTAACATGGGCGCCGAAAGGAAACTGCCTTCTCTTCTTGGCGCTTCGAGGCTATTTGCGGCGCTTCCGCGGGCGGTGTGGCCCTAGCCTTACACTCCCGCCTGCTCCCGCAATGTGTATGTCCACACCCGCCCGCACCCGCAAAACTCTGAGAATTTATGCCCACACAATAATAGAGATGCATTGATTTTGTGTCTTCTCCCGTCCCGCAGGAGGAAACACGTCATTTTATAGGCTATTAATAAAGAGATTCATGGGGCTGTTTGTTTCGTTCCCCTGGCCTGCATGTCTTTTGACGCACTGGTCAGGAATAGCGCTCCTATTTCGTTGTTTTCATTTAGTTTTTAATGAAATAAAGGCTGTTTCATATTCTATTCTCCTCCTCTGTATTTTATTTAGGCTATTTTTCTACCTTTATATAATCACGCAGTGACTGAGGTTAAGGCAGGCCCAGCGCCAGGATGAAGTTACTGAGGGAGCGGTTAAAAATTACGAGGGGGCAAATCTTTATTATGCAACATAGGTTCACACAGTGAGTTATAAAGAGCGCGCAGACATGCGTAATAGTCGCTCGTAATGAGAGCTCGTCGCCGGTGAAACACAATAAACTGCACGTCTTCTTTCATGTTTGTCTCATGACAGATGGAGCTGACAGACAGACAGACAGACAGACAGGTGGAGCAAGCGGCAAATTGGTATGAAAGCTGGTTCAGGGCATATTCCTCCATTTCTGAATAAATATGGAGTGGAAACGCTCATGCATGTGCACCAAGTTCCTGTGCTGACATCCCGTCGCTAGGCTACACCTTCTTCTTCTTATTTTCTTCTTCTTCTACTGTTTAATGGCGGTTGGCAAACAGCAAATTGGCCCATTACCGCCACCAGCTGGTGGAGTGTGGATCAAAATGACTATTACTATTTGCGTTGGGTCCCGCCGGGTCCCAGTGTAGCCCTCTATGTCAGAGTACAAAAGTTACCCGGGCCATGGCCCCCCTGACCCCCCCGGTTCCGCGGTCTATGATTATATTTGTACCTTATAGAAACTTTAATTTCAGCTGTGGTTAATGTGTCCTTATGTTTAGGCGGCTGTGACTCAGAGGACGGAGCAGGTCGTCCACGAACTGAAAGATCGACGGTTCAATCCCCGGCTCCTGACGCATTATCCTTGAGCAAGATACTGAACCTCGAACTGCTTCTGATGGCTGTCTGAGTGTTGTAAAAACAGGTGGCACTTCGTATGGTAGCCTCGGCCACCAGTGTGTGAATGTGTGTGGGTGTGTGTGAATGGGTGAATGTGACTCGGAGTGTAGAAAGCACTTTGAGTGCTAAGAAGACTAGAAAGGTGCGATACAAGTGCAGATACATTTACTAAAAAACATTTGATTACATGCACGTGAGAGCATGTTCTCGTTCAGGGGTGCTGCACAGTATATGTACATGTATGACTACGTATGTGCACATGGTCACACCGGAGTCACAGGAACAACGCTCAGATTTACTTACATCGGCGGTTCCATCAGCTGTTCTGTGAATTTCATGTAAATTCAATGTAAAGACCTGCAAATTCCTGTCAGGCAGCGCGATGGACGCAACACGAATGACGCAAAATACATGAATTCAGCAGTGCGACTTAGAGTTGAAAAATCTGAACATCAGTAACTGACTGGTGGAAGTTCATTCATTGATTCAGCGATTTCACACGTGTATGATGCGAGTAATTCACATGTATGAAGCAAGTCCCCACAAAATATTCTAGCGTTTAAACTCTCAACTCTCAAACTCAACATTAGTCCAAAGAATGTGCATTCGTTCACCTCAGGTACAATTTGTCTCTGGACAGCAGGTGCTAAAATTTCTAATATTTTATTTTTAATTGGTGTTGGACATCCAGCTTTTGCTCATCATCCACTCCATCATTAGCTGCTATAAAACTTCAGCTGATGGATACGTCCTCCCCCCAGCGGTGGACGTCTCTTGTGTCCCAGGAATTTTATGGATCAAAACAGCAGCTCCAAAACTGTCCTGACAAATTTCTGGTCTTTCTAATCAGCCTCTCCATCCATCCATCCATCTTCATCCACTTATCCGGGGCCAGCTCTCGGGGCAGCAGGCCAAGCAAAGCACTCCAGACGTCCCTCTCCCCAGCAACACTTTCCAGCTCCTCCTGGAGGACCCCGAGGTGTTCCCAGACCAGATCAGATATGTAATCCCTCCAGCGTGTTCTGGGTCTGCCCCGGGGCCTCCTACCAGCTGGACATGCCTGAAACACCTCTAACAGGAGGCGCCCAGGAGGATCCTGATCAGATGCCCGAACCACCTCAACTGACCCCTTTCGATGCGAAGGAGCAGCGGCTCTACTCCGAGCTCCCTCCGGATGTCCGAGCTCCTCCCCCTATCTCTCTCTATGATACTAAGTGATACAGCAAACCTCTCCCCTGAGTCTAGCTGACCCGGACCCTCGCACTATGACCTCACCTGATGATGACGTCACATCAGATCGGATGATTCGCAGCACATCTGTGCCTATGATTGGTTATGGTGAGGAACAGATCATGTTTGGGCTTAAAATAAATGGTTTTGGAGGAACAATCGCTACTGGGAAAACAGTAATGACTCACTAAAGAAACAACAATCTGCAGCTCAGTAGGCGAGTCTCTGAGGTGCCACGCCATCCACCACTCCCTCCACCTCCTGATGACAAAGGCAGCTCATATACTACGTCACTCTGGAGACAATGATATCATACGTATTGGTGGTTTGCAGAAACAATGCCTAAATTTCACTTCTGACCTGAACTTTTAAACTTTATCTAAAAGTTGTATTCCAGCTGTCAGTGTGATTCAGACACTCTTGAACACTTTTACAGACTCGTCCTCTGAAGCTGCTTCTTTCCTACACCATGGTTTTCTGATTGATTTGGAGACCAATAAAACTCCATCAGTATCATCACATGGTGAGTCAGAGGTGCAGAGGGACGGACCGGGCTGGCAGGGCGATGGTTAATTGCTTCTGTTTCCATGGCGATGCGCTCTGAGGCTTCTGCCCCCGTCGACATCCCATTGCTCATTGCCGTGACGACCTTTATCCAGAGATAAATCATTCAGCGGCAGCCCGTGGACACGGCTTTAACGAGATTTTGTCACCTGGCTGAACAGAGCAGGAGCAGCGGTGTCCTCCTGCCCCGACACGCCAACCGCGTTCAATCAGAGCAGAAAAACCACGACGTCGTCACAACAGGAGGAAACGGTGTGTGAACTCTGGGAGAGATCCAACGCTGAAGGAGGGAAACCACATCAGCTCTCCTGATGCTGCTCAGAGTTCAACGGACTGACTCGACGACACGTCATTAACCTGCAGTGTGAACTCGACCCACTCGACACGAAGGCTAAAGGTTAAAGAAAGAAACTGATGGGGAGAGAACAGACAGCACCCAGCTTCAAAATATCAACAATAAACCCTGATCATACAAAGAGTGCTGGCTCTCAGAGATGACGCCTTCATACAACACATTCACAACATGTTTTGAAAGAAATGTGACGTCAGATTATTTTAATAAAGCAACAAAATGAAGAAATGCTCTTTAATGATTTATCTGGCAAATTCTAGAAAATGTAAAATATTCACTGAGGACGTATTTGATTTGTTTTTGATTAATACATGAATAAACTGTGACAAAAACACAGTATCAGCTGCTGGTGACTGCAGCGTTAGTAAACTGTTGTTCAGTTTAGTTCAGAGAGAGATCAACGTCTGGTTTAACACCTTAACCTAAGTGCTATACTTGAGCACAGTTTTGAGGTATTTGTACTTTGCACAAGTGTTTCTATTTGATGCCACGTTATACGTCTTCTCCTCTACAACTGTGACAAATCATGTCTGACCAAAAAAACCCATTAAATTTAAACTTAACACACTAATTTCATTTCTGGGGTGAAACATTACTTTTAAAAGATTTGAAATATATATATGATATGTAAAATATTATGATCTGCTTTAATTTATTTTTATGTCTAAACTTGCCCTGTGTCAGGAAACAGCCTCGACCCAGACGAGAATTCACAACGTCTAACTATTATAAAATGTGTTTAAAGCCTTCAAAATCTAAAACTAACAGTCCGTACTGAGAACACTGGTTTAAAAATGTGCTGCTATAATCATGTTTAACCCCTGACCGACAGTCATGTGCTTTCTGATTTCACTCTTCCTCCCTGCTGCATCATTAGACTTGACTTGTGTTGAATGAGTGGAACTTTGTTCAATTAGAACAAAGTTCCACTCATTCAACACAACACATTTCATTTCCTGTAGATTCTTCACAATAAAAGTCCCACATTATTTTGTTATGTAAAAACTTTGTAAAGCAGCAAAATAAGGAAATGTTTTTGAGCAGCAACTTCTTCTAATGCGGCTGATGGTGAAGAGGAAACAGTAAAATAAAGCAAATATCTAAAGTACGAACAGGACGCAGGAAGAAACTAAACTTCAAACCACACAGCTTCAGTTAGAAGCTACAGACAAACTGAGAGCTGAACACACAGAGACTTTCAAAGGGGTTAGCCTCATCACAAGGACTCCTGTCTCACTTCCTGGTTTCCAAAAAGGTGTGAATGCTGCTCAAGCACTGGTAAACGTTTTTATTTCTGTCAGATGTGTCTCAACCATAACAGGTCGACTCTGTAGACCTTCTAAATCCAAACCAAATAAGAATTATGGTTTGATGAGCATTAAGAGAACTCCATTAAGACTTAAGAGCAACTTTGAAAATTAAATGTCTCCTCACTACGACTGCTGTTAAATTAATACATACTAGTCCATAGCCATTGGTAGCTGTGTCACCTTCTACCTATGCCAGTCCTCAATGCCTATGTGCAGTTTCACATAGATTGACCACGTCAGTGAGTAGAAAAACGTGGGACAGACAGAATGACTGACTGACAGAATGACACACTGACAGTTTCTGTGATTATGTACAGCATACCATACCATGACTTAGTCATACCAAACATTAGAAACAACACCAACATTGGTCCACAGGGGGAGCCACAGCGATCGGTCGCATTTTAGCCATTTTGAAGCATTTTTCTGTTGTTATAGCGCCACCCAGTTGCCAATTAGAGTTAAATTTCTCCAGTCACCTTGAGGCGTCCTGTTCTACATATCTACCAAGTTTAGTAAAAATCCATATGGCGGTTAGGCCTAGATAAGAAATGAGCTCTCTAGCGCCCCCATTTTGTTTGATGGGGTCAATAATGGAGGGTCCCCTCAGATTATGTGTGGTCATATGCCTACAAAGTTGCGTGGTGATGGGTGAAACCCTTGAGATGTTATACACCTTTATGTGATGAGCCACGCCCTCCAATATTCATTGCCTTATAGAAGCTCAGTTTTAGGAAGTTTTCCAACTTTTGCCAAGAGGAACTTTAGATATTGCTCCTAGATTATGTTCACCCAGTTTCATGCAGATCGCTCAAACTTCCTAGGAAGAGATCCATTTGAAGTGTTTTTCAAAAAATTCAAAATGGTGGAAAATCTATATAAGCGGAAGTTATGGGTTCTTGAGGCAAATGTGTTCCTCATGAGGAGAGGCATCTCTGTGCAAAGTTTCATGTCTCTACCACATACGGGGCATGAGATATGCCCATTCAAAGTTTGACATTTCAATGGGTTGCTATAGCGCCCCCCTTTGGCCAGTTGATGTAATATTGCTTCATTGGCATCCTCCCATGACCCTCTACCACTGTGCCAAATTTCACATGGATTGACCAAGTCAGTGAGGAGAGAAACCTGGAAAACACACACACACACACACACACACACACACACACACACACACACACACAGAGTTTTGGTCAATATATAGTGAGACAGAACTTTTTGTCAGCTCCATCAGATCTGACCTCTGACATCCATCATGTATGATATTTAAGAAAAAATAAAATCACTGGAGGTCGGTGTGTTACGAGGTTTAATAGTCAAGACTTTGATGTTTTATATCTTTTACATATGTGATGAATTGCAATCTCTCACAACAGTGCGGTTTTATTGTCACTGAACATGTTGCCTTTGATTTTTAATTAATTATCTACAAAAAAACCCTACTACTAGAAAATTGTAATTTCAATTTCATAAAAAAATATAAACCCTAGAACTGTTGCTACATGCATCACAAGTTTTTGGGAAAGCTGCTTTAAAATCAGATATTTTAAGCTGTAACAATCCCCCCCAAAAAACACAAAATCCTGGAGGGACTGCGTCAATAAAACTTCACTGCTGTGTTTTACATCACATTTTAAATGAGGCTGAAAACTTATTCTGAATACAACACAGGGAGTTTTTATGTTGTAAGAATGTCCTTTGGACTGTAAAGCTGTTTAAAGTCTCGTGTTCAACTTAGAGAAACATATATTCCTTCGTTCGTCGAGTCTGTGCTGTTCTTGTTTTTTAAACCAAACAGCTGGAGGGCCGCCGGGCGTTCAGGACCAAATCTTGTCGACAAATATGAGTGATGTTTTCAGATTAAATATGTTTAGATGCCGTCATCACTCTGGTCCCGTCTGCAGGTTTGTGACCCGGCATGCTGTCATACACAGCAGCTGTCAGGATGTGACAGACGTCAGCTCGTACCCGCCGGCCAAACACTACTTGATGCTGACATCACATGACTGTTAAAAGACTTTACATCCAACGTGGGTGTTAGCTGAACAACACCGCAGCTGGCGGGCTCTACAGGAAATCTGGAGGTGTGGTAACGTGTGGAGGTGATGAAGCCATCGGAAGAGTTTACAGCAGTCTTGATTTGACAGCACCGAGACGCTCCCAGCTCGCTAACAGACGTGATGACTTGTTGCGTTGGTGATTTATGCCACTTGTTGACATGGTGGCATCTCACGAGCCCAAACACAGCAAACAGCCCATCAGACTGACACACTCATCCGTCTCCACGTGTCACGCTCATGTTAAATATTCAGCTACCAGACGCTGCAGGTTTATTACAGGCTGATAACATCCTGATGATTTATCTGCTCTGAACGTCTCAGCAGCAGTGGAGCTGAAGATTCTCCCGAGGGTGGTGCTTTGAATCTTAAAGACATTTTTGGTCTCAAAAGAAGAAGAATGAAATGAGTGGACGTCCCCACAGTGTCTCATGACAGGAGAGAGCGCTGAGTCAACTTCACTCAGCTGAGCTCTAAATACTGCGTTCGTCCTCTAAAGACATGCAGACTGTGATCAGAATACCTTTATTGGTCCCCGGGGGGGGATTACCTTTCAGTTATACCTTTCTGTGATACATCGCTCCAAACCATAAATCAAGGTCATTTTGGTACTACAATTACCGCTGGTCGGATCGGGCCACCCCGAGTTTGCATCCATGTCAGTGAGAACATGGATGCTTCACACACAGAAGATCTATACAGTCAGCACAGTTTCAAGATTAGAGTCACCAATTCAGTATCTGACCAAATGTCTCCCCTTCTGTTCCTGAGATATGACGTTAAAACATGATGATGTCACAGTCAAGCTGACCTTTGACCTTTTGACCTTCATTATTTTACCCTGTTAGACATTTGTGTCAAGTTTGGTCAGAATTAGTGAATGAATTCTTCAGTTATGGCTCAAAGCATGTTTTGTGAGGTCACACTGACCTTTGACCTTCAACCACAAACCTTTAATCAGGTTATTCTTCAGTCTAACTGGACGTTTGTGCCAAATTTAAAGAAATTCCCTCAAGGTGTTCTTGAAATATCATGTTCATGAGAATGAGACAGATAAGGTCACAGTGACCTTTGACCCATGACCACCAAAACTAGTCAGTTCATTGTTGGGTCCAAGTGAACATTTTTGCCAAATTTGTGAAGACATTCTCTTGAGGCCTGTGATAGTCTGGCGACCTGTCCAGGATGAACCCCGCCTCTCGCCCAATGTCAGCTGGGATAGGCTCCACCCCCCTGCGACCCCTAACAGGAAAGAGATTATGGAAAATGATTCTCTTGAGGCGTTCTTGAGATGTCCTGTTCATAAGGATGGGATGTATGCGTATACGTACGGACAAACAACCTGAACATGACGCCTCCAGCCACGGCTCTCGCCAGCGTGGAGGCATAAGAACATCAGGTCCCCGGAGCGTTCTCAAACCCTCCCAGCCGAGCGTTTCCTGAGGAGCACCTGGTGTTTTCAGCTGGGTGTTGATGCTCTGGTGGACACGACGCCTAAAGAGACGCTGCTCCTTTGAAAGAGGCCAGCAGAGGTGGTTCAACATCTGATCAGGATTCTCCTGGGCGCCTCCTGTTAGAGGCTCCCGGGGAAGGTCCAGCAGGTAGGAGACTCCGAGGCAGACCCAGAAAATGCTGGAGGGATTATGTATCTTATCTGGGAGTGCCTTGGGGTCCTCCAGGAGGAGCTGCTCCTGTAACCCAGCCCGGGTACTCTAATGAAAATGGATGGATGGATGAAGAAGAGATGGAGGGAGAGTTCTGACTCAGAATCACCTCCTGCAGTATCATGTCTTAGTCCATGTCTATTACAGACTATAACATCCTGTCATGTCACCATGGTTACAGTGTCCTGGACTATGAGTTAAATTACAGTGAAAGTCTTATTCCCCACCTCCGTCCGTCATGTTTGTGTTGGATCTGATTTCTGCTTTTCAGACTTCAAACATTAACGATCCTGCTTCACACACAGAGAGCTGATCAAAGCCAGGACGCGTTCACCTGGAGCTGCCTTCACTTTTATCTGTGCTGTTTCATGTTCTGTCTCTTCTCTCCTGCTAATCTGTGATGCCAGTCCTTGTTACTGTATCAGGTGAAACAGCAGTGAATGAAAACATGGATAAACTCAGCAGATAAAAAGGAGGATAAACTAGAGTGTGATTATCCTCTCTGCTGCAGAGTCCAGCCCGGCAGTTTAAATCCCGTCTGACAGAAGGGCTAAACCGGTCCGACACGCCAGGCACCGAGTCCTAATGAGAGCTTGGTAAAATACACCACACCTGCTCACCTCAAAGCTGCAAATCAATCCCTGCAGCAGAGAGCTTGTTGCTGCAGCTGAGGAGGAGGAGGAGGAGGAGGAGGGCCAGGGAGTTTAATCTCCTGTTGCAGAGATTCCCCGTCTTCAGCTCCTCTCTCCGTCTCAAAGGACTCGTCCTGAAAGTGAAGGACCGTCTCCTCCCGTTGGCTTTCATCAACTCCAAATCCAGCGGCGTCTCAAACTGAGAGCTTTTGTCTCCGGCGCCGTCTTCAGATCAGACAGGCAGGTTTTTAATTTGGACTTTGAAGTTTTAAGGACGGCTGCTGTCTGCAGCAGAGTGTCCCTGTCTGTTCTGTGTGAGTCAGAGCAGACTCAAGCTAAATGCTCTCAGGGTGGAGACGTCTGAGTGCATCACATCACGTCCTGCAGACGCTCCGATAACATGTTACAGCCGGAGACATCATCTAACCATTGTTCCAGCTGAGAGGGAGGAGAATTCCAACCACTGCATGGTCAGGGTGGGAATCACCAGGTGACCCACGATACAGTATTATCACGATACGTCACGATTTACCTGCTAAGATAAAGTTTTCAGTCTGTTAATCGACTTTAATCATTTTTATTGCAGCAAACTGTGACACGGAGCGAACAGACTGACCAACAGCATCAAAACACCTGTCAGAAATGCTGCTTACGCCTGACAGACACAAACACTTCACCTGCAGGTGTCCTGCTCACTGAATGACATCACACATGTTAGAGGTGACAGCAGTCTCCTGTCAGATAATGTCCTGTTATAGTCACATGTGAATCCTCTGAGCTTGAAGTCCAGGTGTCACAGGTTAACTCCACCCTTCCTGCTGTACTCAAAGGTTCCTCAGCTTTATGCGTCACCTCTCTGTAGAGCTCGGGTACGGCTGTGTTGGTGAAAAAATTGTGGGGGCGGAGTCACATACCTGGGTTCACGTGTTTTTAGCATGTAACAAAAGCCTTGGTTTTCAGCAGCGCTGTATGGACGCAGATCTTTGAACAGGAAGTAGGTGATGGACTGTGTTATTTTCTTGGCTCTCTCACAGTTGGATGGTAGTTGTGTCGAGCTAAGTGTGTCCAGTGTTGGTTGATTTTTCGGTGGAGCATGTTTAGCGTTAGCTAACGCTATCTCTGGATGGTGGCGTGTGAGGTGAGCCCTCATGGTCGTAGTATTCCCAGAGTATTTTATTGTCATATGACACTGCTGTAAATCACACGTATCATGTCCAAGTCCTCCTCCTGTGTTATAAAATACCAAACAAGTCCAGATGTTTGGTTTAAACACTGATGCCACATTTCTGATTTCTTTCTCTGGTGCCTCCATCTTTGTTTTGATGAACTTCCTGCCAAATGCCACTGACTGAGACCTCTGCTGACTTCACTAGGGAAAAAAACAAACATCAGCACCATCGAGTGGAGCGAAAAAGCAACTGATTTTATTATTCTAGGACCCAAATGTGTATGAAAATGTGTATTGCCCGGCTATGATTTTAATGATCAGAATAATGCATGAAAATAAAAATGTCCCATTATCAGCCAATAATTATCGACCCGATATAAATCGTGCATCTCTAATTCAGATGTGCGTGATTAAGTGTTTCAGACATTATTTCTTTTCACCACTCAGCTGCAGCTGGTTTGTGACGGCAGCCATGTTGGCTCTGAGCTGTATGTTTCCTCCAGCTGCTGCAGCATCAGGAATCTTAGCAGGAGCTTCTTTTGGAAGGTGTGTGTGTGTTTTTTTTTTTTACCTGTTTCACAGTTTTCTGCTTTCCCTGATTTGTTCTATTCTGGTCTGATGCTGCTGTCTCTGCCGCTGCTGCCATGACCCATTTTCAGCTGGAGGATCAATGCAGTTTGATCGAATCCAGAGATTCAGAGGAAACAGAGGCAGCGGAGTCACACAGAGTTGGTGGTGGAGCTCCTGCAGCTCTCTGCTGGCTGAATGAGACACGTCCCCCTCCATCAGCGCCGTATTAAAGGCTGTGAACCCCATTGTATTCAAAGAAAAGCAAACTTGTGACCACAGAAGAGAAAAGGCTAAAAACTCCTCGGCTCGTCTTCCTCGGCTCAGCGCGGGAATTTCTGGTGATGGCAGCAGGTTCGGCAGCATTTTAATTAAAAGGGGAGTTGCTGTTTAAGAAACTCTTCACGTTCTCGACTCTCCCTGAACACATCGCTCCCTCCTCCACCTCTTCTCCTGCCTGCTGCCTCCACCTGCCTATAAAAACACTCCTGTACTGTAACATCAGTGAGTCTGACTGAGTCTCTGGATCCTCCATGTCCTCTGCTCTCAAACTGATCCCTGATCGTCTCAGGGTCACAGCAACATTTCTCATATCAGTGAAAGTGTCCTCTCGAGGGTCAGGACCGTTTTTTATTCTTCACATATGGACTCTGACTGAGACAGTAACTCAGGCTGTGAATCTGACGTCAGCTCAGAACAGTCTCCACACATACACAACAGACCACGATGATAAATATCAAGATTCAAATTAACTGGACACAAAACTTTTTTCTACAACACATAGATCATAAACCCATGAACATAAAAACGACTCATCGAAATTGGTAGAGAAATATTAACGTTATTTTTATCCACATCTACGTTATCTACCTTATTAGACAGCCACTGTTGTTTGCTGTGACTGAAATTAATTATATACAAAAAATATATATATTATTGTGACAGCGCAGTGGTGTCAGCGTGGGTTTCCTCCAGGTGCTCTGACATGTTCTCCCCGTGTCAGCGTGGGTTTCCTCCAGGTGCTCTGACATGTTCTCTCTGTGTCAGTGTGGGTTTCCTCCAGGTGCTCTGACATGTTCTCCCCGTGTCAGCGTGGGTTTCCTCCAGGTGCTCTGACATGTTCTCCCCGTGTCAGCGTGGGTTTCCTCCAGGTGCTCTGACATGTTCTCCCTGTGTCAGCGTGGGTTTCCTCCAGGTGCTCTGACAAGTTCTCCCCGTGTCAGCGTGGGTTTCCTCCAGGTGCTCTGACATGTTCTCCCTGTGTCAGCGTGGGTTTCCTCCAGGTGCTCCCACATGTTCTCCCTGTGTCAGTGTGGGTTTCCTCCAGGTGCTCCGACATGTTCTCCCTGTGTCAGCGTGGGTTTCCTCCAAGTGCTCTGACATGTTCTTCCTGTGTCAGTGTGGGTTTCCTCCAGGTGCTCCCACATGTTCTCCCTGTGTCAGTGTGGGTTTCCTCCAGGTGCTCTGACATGTTCTCCCTGTGTCAGCGTGGGTTTCCTCCAGGTGCTCCGACATGTTCTCCCCGTGTCAGCGTGGGTTTCCTCCAGGTGCTCTGACATGTTCTCCCTGTGTCAGCGTGGGTTTCCTCCAGGTGCTCTGACATGTTCTCCCTGTGTCAGCGTGGGTTTCCTCCAGGTGCTCTGACATGTTCTCCCAGTGTCAGCGTGGGTTTCCTCCAGGTGCTCTGACAAGTTCTCCCTGTGTCAGCGTGGGTTTCCTCCAGGTGCTCTGACATGTTCTCCCTGTGTCAGCGTGGGTTTCCTCCAGGTGCTCCCACATGTTCTCCCTGTGTCAGTGTGGGTTTCCTCCAGGTGCTCCGACATGTTCTCCCTGTGTCAGCGTGGGTTTCCTCCAAGTGCTCTGACATGTTCTTCCTGTGTCAGTGTGGGTTTCCTCCAGGTGCTCCCACATGTTCTCCCTGTGTCAGTGTGGGTTTCCTCCAGGTGCTCTGACATGTTCTCCCTGTGTCAGCGTGGGTTTCCTCCAGGTGCTCCGACATGTTCTCCCTGTGTCAGCGTGGGTTTCCTCCAGGTGCTCCGACATGTTCTCCCTGTGTCAGCGTGGGTTTCCTCCAGGTGCTCCAGCTTCCTCCCACAGTCCAAAGACATGCAGGTTAATTGGTGACTCTAAATTGTCCGTAGGTGTGAATGTGAGTGTGAATGGTTGTCTGTCTCTATGTGTCAGTCCTGTGATAGTCTGGTGACCTGTCCAGGGTGAACCCTGCCTCTCACCCAGTGTCAGCTGGGTTAGAGGCAGGGAGGCAGGGTGCTCCACCCCCCTGTGACCCCAAACAGGTTAAGCGGTTACAGAAATCGGATGAAATAATAGTTAATATTGTTGTTAACCTATTGTTTTGAGCAGCTCAGTGTTTCTCACCAGGCGTATCATCTCAGTCTCACTTGCTGCAGCAGATTTGCTTTTTTTCATGTGTTTTTAATAGATTTCGGAGCACAGTGGAGTTCTGCTCCACAGGGGAATATGAGCTCCATCAGCCTTCAGCTGCACAGACCATAATACATCCAGTCTTAGTTTAACTCCCTTTGGAGGGTTTGTAATTATTAAAAAAGGTGAAAAAATCTCCTGTCACAGTGAAATAAATCTCAGTTTAATCTAAAATTAAGTGCCAACATTAAACTCTAAATAATAAATGTGTCTTCACACACCTCCATCATCTGATCTGTGTTTCCTCTGAGTGTCCTCCAGCCACACTTTAGTTCCACACCATGCGCAACACACCTCTACACACCATCTGCACACCATGAATTCTGTAAGCTGCTGCATGGACTGGACCGTGACCCCCACAGACGGCTCAGTGTGAGGACACAAACTGTTTCAGCCCCGGTTATTAGTTTATAAAATCACCTCACAGAGTGAGGCTGTGATGTCACTACATTATTTTTTATGCCTCCACGCCAGCGATGGCCGGAGACGTCATGTTTCTGGGTTGTCCGCACGTCCGGCCCATTTGCGTGAATGCAATATCACAGAAAGTGAATATCTTTAAAATTTCACACAAACGTCAATGATGAACTGCTTCGATTTTGGTGGTCAAAGGTCAAGGTCACTGTGACCCCATCTGTCGCATTCTCATGAACGCTATCAATTAAGCAAACCTTGAGGGAATTTCCTCAAATTTGGCACAAACTTTCATTTGGACTCAGCAATGAAGTGATAAGAATTTGGTAAAGGTCACTGTGACCTTGCATCTGTCACATTCTCCTGTATGTGATACTTCAAGAACACCTTGAGTGAATTTACTCAAATTTGGCACAAATGTCCTCTTGGTCTCCAGAATAATCAGATTAGAATTCGGTGGTCAAAGGTTAAGGTCACTGTGACATCATAATGTTCTGCATAAAACATTTTTCTTGCCATTATTCAATTATTCATATCTCAGGAACAGAAGGGGAGACATTTGGTCAAATACTGTATTGGTGACATTAATCCGCGGTTTACACTTCTATGTCGAATTGACGCCGTACCCTGACGTGCACCTCCCCAGAAATGTAGCTACATGTCACAGTGACGCAGACCTCCTGTCTGTCTCTGTAAGCTGAAACAATTTCCTTCAGTGGAAACAAAGCTTTGATTTACTTTAATTTCACAAACAAGTAACAATAACTGTGATTTATCCTGGCTTCATATGAGCAGAGGAAATCTCTGCTAGCTGCTAGGCTAATTTATACAATGTAAAATGCCATAGGCTGGTGCTAATAATGTTAGCATGTTGTATCTGTGGGGGAAATGTGTCCAGACAAAGACAAGTGTTTGTCTGTGAATGCTGTGAGTTATAGTGAAGCTGATTTGTGTACTTGTGTTTGAAGAATGTGGCTTTTGTCAGGGGATCCATGACGCCCTGTCTACAATCCCTGGAGTCATTTTTCCAATGGATCTGGAAGTTTGTCTTTTGGGCTATATCTTTCATACTAAAATGAGACATTCCATCAAGCTTACAGAAATCCTATTGGCTGTTGCCAAAAAATGTATTGCAATTAAGTGGATGTCAGATCTTCCATTACCTGTTGGAATATGGAAAATCTCCTGTCCCATATGATTGAATGACTGTCTGTATGCTCTATTTTTTGCCACATTAGAATTATAAGAGACCATGCAATTGTGGATAAGACTCACCTGTCTCTCACACCCCCCATACCCCCTTTTTGTAGCATAGTATTTAATTTAATTAGTCATAACTCATATTTTGAAAAACTAAAATGAAATACACACACAAAAAAATTTAAGTGTATGAAGAAACGAGTCAGGAAGAGCAGACCTCAGAGTCACTGTCATCTAATTGGTACTTGGTCTTAAAGTTTCCCAGCATGCCTTGCAGTCCTACCTGAGCAGGATGAGTTTCACCTTGGAGGCGGCGCTCTTAATGATGGCTGAGGCGTTCTGGTGACTCCGCCCATAAAGGATCTGGTTATTAATCTGAAACACAAAATAACAGGAGTTCATCGATAAACCTTGTTTCTATAAAACAGACACTGACACATTCTTATTGAAACGTCACGAGAGTTCAGTTTGAAATATATCATCATATCACACACACTGAGCGTGTCATCATCATCATCATCATCATCATTTTCTTTAAAAAAAAACACAAAAAATTATAATTGTTGCTGTAGTTGATAATTACAATTACAACAATAATCTATTATACGTATATGATAAGATATACAGCCTCACATTATCAACAATAATTAATGATTATTATCATAACTGTTGTTATTGTTATTGATAATAATGGTGTCAAAATAACACTGTGATCCGACCATACATACAGACTGCAGAACCCCGCTCTGTCTTAATGTTACGGACTGATGATTCTCCATATCAACACACACACACACACACACACACACACACACATTTAATTGAGACGGGCATTAAATGAAAGGTCATTGAGCTGCGATGTTGTAAACTACAGCCAGTTGGAAGCATCTTCAAATGTTAAATCAATATCTCATTTTCACACACACACACACACACACACACACACACACACACACACACACACACACAGAAGCTTGATAAAATACAAGGAAGCTGATGAAAATGTTCTGTAATGTGTGTGTGTGTATCCTCCATCCTAATATGGATTTTTACACTAATATGTCTTTTATCTATATAAATCTGTGTGTGTGTGTGTGTGTGTGTGTGTGTGTAATTGTCAAGGCTTTCCTCGGCTGAACATCAATTGTTCATGGAGCCTCTGACACCGCTGTAATGAGGAGGAGGGCGAGACACACAGAGACAGAGAGCATCTCAGTGTTTCTGTGTTAAATATTTATATGAATAAATTGGAAACCCCCGCGCGCACACACATGCGCACACACATGCGCACACACGCACACACAGAGCTGTTCTCGTCCTCGCTGACACACACATTTACTGGTTATTGATTATTCTGCAGATGATGGGATGTTGTTCGTCTGTGATGTGATGCAATAAAATGTAAAATGATGTGACAGTCATGTGATGCAGTTAGAGCGCTGTGATGTGGCCCAGACAAATCATCTTGATCTTTCTTCTTCTGCAGGATGCACACAGACTCAAAGACGACAAAACATCAGATTTTTTTTCAACCCCCTCAGCTGGTTTAACAGAACATAATCTGGGCACAAAGTCAGATACAAGGAACAAAGGAGTTGTTTTTAGTTCCTTAATTAATCATAGGTGTCTTATGGGCGTAATGCGCCTGTGTCATCTCCCATTCCCCTTCAAAAGCCAGGTGTGTCTGTACCTGGCGTATTGCAAACTGGAGCATTGAGCAGCAGGGCCGGGTGATATGGCTCTAAAATAATGTCAGGATATTTCAGGGTATTTTTGTGATAACAATATTCTGATGCTATGACAGATTAGTTAAAAAATAAATACATTTTATTATTAATTAAAGAACAAAGAATTGCAACAAAATCAGTTTGCTTCAAATCTTCAGTAAAGAAAAGAAAACTAAAGAAAAATGATCTCTCATTTCTTTAGTTTGCGAACAACAACAATAACTCTTATTTATAATGCACTTTACATTCCAAGGAATCTCAAAGTGCCATAAAACAAATGATAAAAACAACAGTGTAGTAAAATCAGCTACAATTAAAACAGAAAAAGGCACTCAAGATATATGGAGTTTTTTCAAAGGTTTAATCACTTGGCGACAGCGCCATGTGCGTGTCTTTAGTTCTGCAGGTTTTTGGTCATAAAACTTATGATGGTGCTACATCAAATGTCAGAGGTCACCAAAGTCATTACAGTTCATACTGAGAGGAACATGAATGATGAACCACATTTCATCACAGTCCATCCTGTAGATATTTGACTCAAAACTACAAAGCTTAATTTCATGGAGACGACAGAGGAAAGGAGGTTCATCCTCTGGGGAACATGAATATCTGTCATCCATCATGTAGACGTTCTCACCTCCAACAGCTCATCTCCAACCTGGATGCGTCCGTCTCGAGCAGCTGCCCCGCCTGGATGGAGTCCCACCACAAAGATGCTGAGGCGGGAACGATCCCTGTTTCCCGCCAGGCTGAGACCCAAACCCTGCCGCTCCTTCTCCAGCTCCACGCACAGCAGCTCCCCCCGCAGGTCTCCATAACGCTCACACCACCGCTCTGCAGGAGGAGGAGGAGGAGGAGGAGGAGGAGGAGGAGGCAGGTTAACAAAGAGCAGAAGTGAAACCAGAACTTCCTGGTTCTCTTCTAGTAGTAAGAATCACAATGACATTAGTGATACAATGAATATTCTTTTTTAAATATTTCTGTTTTACCAGCCTTTAATGAACTCCATTTCCCATAAGCCCACAGACCATCACAGGTTAAATGTTAGAGCTCAACAGAGGAGGTGAGTTCATGGACAAGCTTTAGACCTTTTATGTTCCTGTATCATTACAAGAGATGGACTTCTGCTCCCGAGATCTGGCATAGAGTAATGGCCAAATAACTGTCACAGTGAAGCTGACCTTTGACCTTTTGGATTTAGAATGTCATCACCTCATTATTCTTAACTGTTAGACATTTGTGTAAAATTTTGTCATAATGTTTTGTGAGGTCACACTGATCTTTGAATAGCAAATTTTGATAAGTTCATGATCACGTGGATGTTTGTGCCAAATTTTAAGGTTGCCTCAAGGCATACACGAGATAAGACAGATGCAAGGTCACAGTGACCTTGACCTCTGACCAGCAAATCCTTATCAGTTCATTGATTATGATGTCCAAGTAAATGTTTGTGCCAAATTTGAGGAAATAACCTCAAAACATTCTTGAGATATTGCTTTTCAGATCACAGTGACCTTGACCACTGACCAGCGTATTCTGATAAGTTCATTCTTGAGTCCAAGTAAATGTTTGTGCCAGATTTGGGGAAATTGCCTCCAGGCCTTCTTGAGATACTGCGCTCATGAAAAGAGACCTACATAAGGTCACAGTGACCTTGACCTCTGACCAACAAATCCTTATCAGTTCATTGATTATGATGTCCAAGTAAATGTTTGTGCCAAATTTGAGGAAATAACCTCAAAACATTCTTGAGATATTGCTTTTCAGGTCACAGTGACCTTGACCACTGAACAGTGTATTCTAATAAGTTCATTCTTGAGTCCAAGTAAATGTTTGTGCCAGATTTGGGGAAATTACCTCCAGGCGTTCTTTGGATACTGCGCTCATGAAATGAGACCTACGCAAGGTCACAGTGACCTTAACCTTTGACCAGCAAATCCTTATCAGTTCATTGTTGAGTCCAAGTAAATGTTTGTCCAAATCTGAAAAAAAAAAAAAATCCCTTAACGTGATCTTGATATATCACTGTCAAGAGAATGGGATGAACAAGGTCACAGTAACCTTTGACCACCTAATTCTAATAGGTTCATCCTTGACTCAAAACGTATGATTTTGCCAAATTTGAAGGAATTCCTACAAATTGTACTTGAGATATTTATGCAAATGAAACAGATGCAAGGTCACAGTGACCTTGACGTTTGTTTCAAATTCTTAAGAAAAACCCTCATATATATATATATATATATATATGTGTGTGTGTGTGTGTGTGTGTGTGTGTGTGTGTATGTATGTAGAGGTATTCTGTCAGTCACACAGCCAACTCTGTATTATACAAACATCTTGAGCTGTCTGACAGAAAAAGAGGAAGAAAAAGGAGGAAGAGGAGGATTTAAGAGGTGCTGAAGAGGAGGTGAGGAAATAATCACATAAGAGAGGAGGAGGAGGAGGAGGAGGAGGGGGAGAACAAACAGAAGAAATGGAAGAGAGGAAGATGAGACTGGATGGCAGGAGAGGAGACAAGCGTAGAATTAAATTTGGTGTCAAACAAAATGCTGCTTAACAGTCCATGAAATAAACAACAAACTGAAGAACGTGAGCGAAATCTAAACGTGAGATTAAAACACATGGTTCAGTGTGATGAAGGGTCGGACTGTTTACAGCACAAACACACACACACTGAGATCCTTCAGACAAATTAACACACAGTGACAATGAATGCTGAACTCAAATTTTCTGACCTTTTCCTGGAATAAAAAGCTGAGGCGACTTCTCTTTGTTGGTGGACAGCTGCTGCTCTGATGATATGCACGGTTTGTGTTTAACTTTACATCAGCTCGGGATTTAAAGGTCACTGCAGTTACATGAACGCACGCTGGACGCAGATAAACCGGTTTAGTGGCTGTATGTTGTAAATCAGCTCAAACTGAAGGAGACACAAAAACAGCTGAATGCTTCTTCTATAAACCAAATATCCCTAACAGTCTCATTCACAGGATGCACTGAGATATGTGGATTAACTAGAGTTAGCGTCTCATGCTTGTATGACTCTGCCCACAGCCCACCCTGTGCTTGTATGACTCCGCCCACCAGCCCAGTCTGTTTGTATGACTCCGCCCACCAGCCCACCCTGTGCTTGTATGACTCCGCCCACCAAGATCAATTATCTGACCAAATGACTCCCCTTCTGTTCCTGAGAAATGACGTTAAACCATGATGATGTCACAGTCAAGCTGACCTTTGACCTTCATGATTTTATCCTGTTAGACATTTGTGTCGAGTTTTGTCAGAATTAGTGAATAAAATCTTCAGTTATGGGCAAAAACATGTTTTGTGAGGTCACAGTGACCTTGACCTTTGACCACCAAATTCTAATCAATTTATTCTTGAGTCCTGGTGGACGTTAGTGCCAAATTTGAGGAAACTGCCTCAAAGCATTCATGAGGTATTGTGTTCATGAGATGAGACAGACACAAGGTCGAAGTGACCTTGACCTCTGACAAGCAAATCCTAATCAGTTCACTGTTGCGTCCAAGTGGACGTTTGTGCCAAATTTAAAGATATCGCCTTCACAACAATGGGATGGACTGACGACCTGAAAACATAAAGTGTCTGGCTACAGCTATCGCTGGCACTGAGGCATAAACATACATCATACATTTTGTTTATTTACGTAGATATTATGACATAATCCACATTACCTTTAAATTACATTTTACATTTTACATGCTCACTTATCACAGCTTTAGCATGTAAACATGATGTTTACATGATGTTTACATCAGTACAATAAAAGGTTTTTTTTCCAGTGAGGGGCAGAATGAGACAGAGAGGAAGAGGAAGAGGAAGAGGAAGAGGAGGAGGAGGAGACGAGATGTCACGGGAGGTGAGATGATGACGATACAGAGAGGTAATGATGACAAATGTAACGTGAGAAAAAAAGGAGGAGAACGACTGAGTGAGATTGATGGCAACACACACACACACACACACACACACACACACACACAGAGGCAGCTGGAGGTGTGTGTTTGATACCCTTGAGCAAGGCATTAACAACAGCGTCCTGCAGCTGAGAGGATATTCTTCATCCATTGCAATACAGCTTCAGAAAAAAGGAGCACCAGTTATTTCTGGATTCTTGATCTCATTGAAAAATCAGTGACACGACTGATAAAGGCGACTGCAGCACTGGAGTTTTCCTTGATTTATCAAAAGCATCAGAGAACACCTAAAATAAATATGATGTCAGAGGCACACTGCTCAGCTGGTTCAGAAGCTACATGTATGGGAGGGAGGAGCAATGTAAATGTAAATGGTCACAAATCTCAAAGTAAAGCCATCAAATATGGCGTCCCACAGGGATCAATCTTAGGGCCACTCCTCTCCATACTGCATATTAACAATGATCTGAATTACTCTTGAATTTTACACAAAGTGTTACGCACTGATGAGACAAATTAAGTTTTTATCTCACAAAATCTAAAAAATCTAGTCTAAATGAGGGCTGATGACGGTGGACACATAGTTTAAATATAACAAATTGTCTCTAAATATAAGCATGACAAACGTTTTTATTTGACACTCTGACAGAGACCGTCATGAACGTGTTTGTGTCAGAATAACTGGTCAGGTTACTGAGAGAGTGAAATCCATCAAAATACTGGAGGTACATATTTACGAATTCTTAAGCTTCCTCCCCCTGCCTATTAGACATTATCCCCACTACATTTCTCAAAGAGGTATTACAGACACAGACTCTCTCCATTATCAGCTGCTCACTATCTACTGCCTCTGTCCAGTGTTGGGCAGTGATGAGTTACAGTAATAATATTACCTTTTCCAGTAACAAGTAGTGTAAGTAATTACGAATAAAATGTCAGTAATCATATCACAGTTACTCCAAAACCAAACAACTTGTCATAATGTTACTACTTACTAACTTGAAATACAACAGCCACATAAGCGGACTCATTTTCGTAATCATCGTGCTGCTCACGCACGTTAAAAAGCAGCAAGCTAGTTGGAATCACTGACCTCAGCAGCTGGAAGTATTCTCATTACTTTGATTCTGTCGGGATGAAAAGATGACAAGAACACTGTTGCTACACGTAGTCGGACTAAAACTCTTTCCACTGCAAAAAACACAGCCTCAAACCTCGGGTCTGAAACACCTCGGCTACTACCACTGACAACACAACAACCTGAAGCTCCAGGAAATACACTCCACCATACGTAAGTCCTCCTCAGCTGCAGAGGTCGGCTGTAGCTCTGCACTGGCTAAACAACCAAAAGTGGGTTTTAATCGTGGACAACTGCAGCTACAAAGAAGTGATGGAGCTTGTGGTTGGATATGTGGTGGATGTAATGTTGCTCCATCAGTGACTGTCCATGTTTCGGGCAGATCTTTGGGAAAATACCTGTCACAGGCAACAGAAAGTCTCCAGGTAAACAGAAGCTAATTTCAAACCTTCACCTTTCTTATCCAAAATTTTAGAA
Source organism: Epinephelus fuscoguttatus (assembly GCF_011397635.1). NCBI lineage: Eukaryota > Metazoa > Chordata > Actinopteri > Perciformes > Serranidae > Epinephelus > Epinephelus fuscoguttatus. The sequence continues at coordinate 44,387,731 of NC_064761.1, read as the reverse complement.
AACTCTGTTGCCACTCAATTAATCGCACACATGGATAACATTAATATCGATCAGGTTTCTGTACCCCCCACAGCACAAAAACAGCTCTTATTAGGGTTACTGATTATATATTGACTGCCGCTGACTCTGAGACTCACTCAATTCTAATTCTCCTTGATCTGAGTTCAGCATTTCATACGGTCGACCACAGAGTCCTGACAAACCCCCTTGAAAATTATGTTGGACTTCAGGACAGTGCTGTTGCTTGGTTTCGCTCCAATCTCTCCCAGAGATCATTCTTTGCTGTGATGGGGGAATATTCTTCATCCCCAGCCCCCCTCTCTTGTGATGTTCTCCAGGGGTCAATCCTAGGTCCTCTAACTACAAAATTAATTTCCAAAGTTATGCAGATGACACACAACTTTATATTCTGCTGACTAGCAGTGACCCTGGCAGTCTCTCTCATGTTATGTCATGTCTCTCTGATATTAATGATGGATGTCACAAAACTTCATCCAACTCAATGAGTCCAAATCTGAGGTCCAAATTAGTCAAAAAAAATTTTTTCAAACCTGACCTCTAACATTAAGTTAGAGGTAAAAGAGCCTTGGGTGCCTGTTCTCCAATGTAAAGCCTTCTGCCCGCAATTTGAGTGTCATCTTTGACTCTGAGCTCTGTTTCGATATACAAATCGTGCTTTCATCAAATTAGAAACATTGCAAAATTAAAACACCTTTAATCTAAAGCAGAACTTAAAAAAGTCATTCATGCTTTTATCTCATCACGTCTGAGTCACTGTAACTTCCTGTATTCAGGGCTCAGCCAAAAGGCCATTTCCCGTCTCCAGCTTGTTCAAAACTCGGCTGCCAGACTTTCAACTAATCCAAGAGACAAGACCATATAACTCCCACCCTTGTATTGCTACACTGGCTGCCTGTTAAAGGTGTTTGAGAGCTGGACGTGATTCATGAAACAATTAGCAAAATTAAAGTCAAGCTTCTTTTTTTTATATACCAGTTTAATGGAGTTATTTGTGCACAGTTTTATTTCTGAAATTGGCAAATTTCTCAGAAATAAAAAAGGCAGTTAGCTGAAGTTTACCAATTCATTTACAAAACAGCATTTTTTTTTCTTGTATAAATTGGACTTGTTATTGTTGAAGTCACTGAAAACTGAGAAATTAAAAGTTTCTATTTGTCCAAGTTTTAGCACAAATAATTGTCACCCTTGTCTCTGATTTGCCTTTGTGGGGCTTTACAGTATTGCAATGAGTTGATGTAACTTTTTTAAAATAGAAAAGCATTACTCTGCTTTCATGCCATACCGAATACAGCGTTACTACTTTATTCCAGCATAAAGTGCTGATTGTGACTAATGCTCTCTGGAAAAAATGTAGAGGAAAAACTGTTGACTCATTAACAGTTAATGTAGCAGCAGCGAGTGTTTTAAAGACGAGACACATGGTCGTGTTGTTTTTCCTGTATTTCAGAGAATCGTCCTCTCCTTTGTTATCAAGGTGACTCAGCCCGATGACTCACATCATTCACAGAAACCGAGGCGGGAGGCAGAGAAACAATCAAATGTTCAACCTGAGCCATTTCTGAAGAATTGAAGCAACTCTAAACGTTTTCTCCGGTGCACAAAGTTACACCAACAACACAAATATTTAACAATTAACTGCAAGCATTAATTCAAATTTGTGCTGAAGTATCTTAATTAAGCATAAAAAATGAGTAGGTTGTATGTCATCTGTGACCGAAATACACTGAAATCAGAGGCTGCATGAAAGGAAATAAATCAAATGTTAAAACTGGAGATGAAATCTGTCAAATGAAGCAAACAGGATTTAATGTTTAATCAAAGATTTAAAACGTGCAAAATTAAACTTAAAACTCTTTATGTACCCTTTATTATTATTATTTCATTAAGAGTTCAGTTTGCTGTTGTTGTTTCGACCTTCTCACTCACACACACATTTATTTAATTTAACGAGAGCTAAATCAATTTATCAGGAGAGAGAGCAGGTGTGTGTGTGTGTGTGTGTGTGTGTGTGTCCTGTAGGTGGATGAAGGACACTCAGAGGAAACACAGTCCAGCAGCTCTGATGATGGAGATGTGTGCAGACACATTTATTATTTAGAGTTTAATGTTCGCACTTAATTTCAGATTAAACTGAGATTTATTTCACTCTGACAGGGGACTCTTTCATCTGCTTTATTACTAAGAGACTTAAACTAAGACTGGATGTATTATTGTCTGTGCAGCTGAAGGCTGATGGAGCTCATATTCATATTCCCCTGTGGAGCAGAACTCCACTGTGCTCCAAAATCTATTAAAAACACATGAAAAAAAGCAAATCTGCTGCAGCGAGGGAGACTCAGATGAGAAACACTGAGCTGCTCAAAATAATGGGTTAACAACACTTTGATTCGTTAATTAATTTCAGTCGGGGTCATTTTAACTGAAGACTTTCTGCAGATTCTCCAAATGCTGATGTTATGATATTTTGCCTTCATCAAGAGTTAATATTTGAGGCCTGTAGAAACTGTGAAAGGATGTGCAGTGAGATTTAAGCTCCTTTTACACTCCCTGTTAAAGGCGGGACTGTTGCTGTTCTTCTGCCTTCTTGTTCTGTATAAAAGGTGCCAGACACCACAGGGCACCCTGAGAGGTTCTGTGTTCACACCTCAACGGGTCAAAGACAAGTCCGATCCAAGGAGCCAACCCCCCCGCGGATCAGGGGTACCTGTGGGGTACTGGCACATCCAATGGATCCTGGGTCCGATGGGGTCTGGGGGGTTTGTGTCATGCAGATGACCTCACATGACTCTGACCAAAACTCCGGACATGTGACTGTAGCGCAGATGACCTGACTCCGACCAAATCTGTGCACATGAGAACACACAAGCATTCTGAAAACTAAAAGAACTGATGCCCACAAAGCAGGAGAAGACTGTAAGGAGATAGCAGAGTGTTTTCAGGGAGCTGTTTCCTCAGTTGGTCATGTCAGTAAGAAATGGCAGTTAACAGGAACTGTGGAGGTCAAGTTGAAAACCTTCAGAGAGAGCTGCTCGTAAGATTGTTAGAAAGGCAAATCAAAACCCCCGTTTGACTGCAAAAGACCTGCAGGAAGATTTCTCAGACTCTGGAGTGGTGGTGCACTGTTCTACTGTGCGCACACACCTGGACAGGTATGACCTTCATGGAAGAGTCATCAGAAGAAAACCTTCCCTGTTGCTTCAGGCACTTTTCATTTTGAAACTGTAAAAGACTGAAATCAAAAAGCCACCCTGCTTAAAATATTGAAGAAGAGCGTCAACATTAACTTCATGCCTTTTGGAGATCAGTTCATCTTCTACTTACTGAGCTACTCACAGTGAACGAAACTTTGACCCAAGGTGCCCAAACTTCTGCATGACGCTGCAGCTACACCTACTCTAAAAAAGGGACAGTGGGCAGGTCAGAACAGGTGTGACATTGTGATGACCTGTTCTGTGTGTGACCCACAGCGGGAGACTTAAAAAACAGCTGTCAGCAGTTAACTCATAAAAGTAGAACAGAAGATGATTTTGACTTGACCAGCGGACTTCACTACAAGCTGATTGGCTGTTGAAACAGGTGACGTGCTTTAAAACCAGCCGCTGCTCATTTGACCAGCTGAGTATCAGGTGACACCATCAGCCGGCTCATACCGCTGCAACTTTTCTCTGCAACGTTTTACTATGGTTTTGTCTCGTCGTAAATCTTTGGTCTGACCTGGGCTCTACTGATAAACACACAGACTCCTACATAAAAACATGTGTCTCAAGCCCTTTTTACGCAGACATGGCGCTATGGAGCCGTTACAAAGTCTGTTCACACAGAACCACACAACTGCAGAATCATGTCTCTCCAGTGTGTGAGTTTAGACAGTATGTCGGCATCGCAGAATCAAAAGAGGCATGATGGGTGTGACATGTAACACCACAGCGTCGGCCTCCAGTGTGACATATAACATACGTGTCAGCAGCTCTTTATAAACAATAGCAATGACATCACGTCAATAAGAATTATTTAGCCTCCCTGTTATATGGCAGCTGATCTCGTCCTCTGCTCGGACGGCAAGGAGCTCCTGGACTTCATTGGTTTCACGATTTGTGGACATTTTCAGCTGCTGTTCTTCTTCGTCTGCATTTTAAATCTCCCGCCATGGGTCACACATAACCTGTCTTCAAGATGTCACATCTGTCCCGTCCTGCCGGCTGTGCCTTTGACACAGATGCCAATTCAGCACTGTCACTACCTCCACTGCTGGCTTAAAGGTGATAACACTCTATTTCACGACTCTACATTTTATACAGAACAGCGAGGCGACGTAACAGCCTGATAGTCCCGCCTTCAACAGGCTTCAGTGTGTACAGAGAGATTACCAGAGGGCAACACATCCCGTTTGGAGGTCAGCAGAGATCATGTGATTCCAGGTAAAACTGGAGAGTACCTGCTTATGAATGTAACACACACACACACACACACACACACACACACACACACACACACACACACACCTCCTGCAGTGTGTGACAGCAGTGCTACCTTTCTGTCACACACTGATGAACACTGTCACTTCTGCAAGACCCTGCAGGGGGTTAACTGTCGCGCACACACACACACACACACACACACACACACACACGAGAAACTCACAATAAAATGTCAGCCTTTCCTTGAAATTTGAATCCACATGCTCCTAGCAAGGTGACCTGTCACAGTAAATCAGCGCGCGCACACACACACACACGCACACACACACACACACACACACACGCTGAATTTGGATGAAGCACCCTCTCATTGTGAACACAGCAGCAGAGTCTGAACCATCCCTCCAGCTATAGCTACACAGTGTGTGTGTGTGTGTGTGTGTGTGTGTGTGTGGTCAATGTACAGCTGCTGTTTGGATCAAATGTTTCCAGGGTTGTAAACACATGCAGCTTGGTATAAATTAATCTCTTCCTGAATAGTAAAGTTCCTGAAATAAATAACAGATTAACGTCCCATTAAAGCAACATTAAATATGAGTAATGAGTTTGTGACGCCACAAAAAAAAGTGTTACTAACCACACAGCAAAACTGAATGATTGAAAATATTGCAAAGTATATATTAGGGTTCAAAACAGTGAAAAACTGAGCAGTATTCTCTGCTGTGGGACACTGACGGAGCGTCTGCTGACGGAGCATGAACAAAGATCGTGCCGCTGCAAAGCAACAGACTCTTGTTAGCAGCTAAGCCAGTAGCACACTCAGTCGACAGCTGCACAGCACACACCCTCCAAACCGGGAAACAAGAACTGCTGTGCAGCGCCAGACTGTCGTTCGGCAGCTAAGGTTAGCACAGAGCTCACACCCACAGCAGTGAGCAGTAACTGGTGACCGATTCGGAAGAATGAGATCGTGGATACAAGCGGCCGAAATGAATTTCCTCCATGGGGTGTTGTGGCTCAGCCTTAGAGATGCTTTGATTGGCCAGCTGCCCTCACGACCCGGCACCAGATAAGCGATGAAAAACTGATGGATGGAGATACAGCCGATAGATGGCACTAGAGAGCGGGGTACATTATTGAAATTTCTTTGTCGTCACCTATGGTCGTATCTTGCTCGGACTATGCCACACTGCCTCCATGATCTCCTGCTTGTTTCATCCGTATCGGTAAGCTTTGAAGAAAACATGCACAAATACGGAAGAAATGAACGCAGAGTACAGACAGAAGGCTCTATCCCTTTCTGTGCCTGGGATTCAGTCGGCACTGTCATCATACAGTCGGCAGACATCAAACATGATGTCGTACCCAAGTTTATTAGATCCATGCGGCACAGTGTAGCTGCACTAAATTTAGAGGACGGATCAAATCTCTCAGTCTGTAGGAGGCTTTAGTAAAGATGATGAGAGGGTGGACGAGGGTCCTCACAAAGATAGTGATATGAATACATGTGTGTGTACTGAATGATGTCTGTGCACAGAGGAACAAGGTGACAGCAAGGTGAGACACACTGATTAGATCCAGTTATCACACACACTGAAGGACACACTAACATGATCCTCTGTAGACGTGTTTACACACAGACACACAAACAGATAAAAGCTGTGTCAGCTCGACAGCAGTCAAACAGCTGAGACGCTCTGTTCCTGGAATATTTCCATTGGTAGAGACTTTCTGTTTTTGATCTGCGTCACGTCTCTGGGGACGATTATGTTATAAATATCAGAACAGGCTGTTTGATATCAGCCTGATAAAGGCTCCTGCTGCTTTATCTCGTCACTGTCCAACACTTTGCTCCAGACTGAAACATCTGAACGTCTTTCTGATGGACGGCGATGAAATGTGGTTCATCATTCATGTTTGTCACAGTGTTCACTTCCCACCTGTCATACATGCCACTCTCTCAGTTAACCCAGTAAATTTCCACTGACCCCACCTCTCCACCACACCTACCTGCCAGCCTATCACCTGTCCACACATCCACCACACCCATCTCCTTAAACTAGTTGCTCTCACCTGTGGATCCTCACCCCCTGCCAGTATAAAGACTCCTGCAGCACAGGCTCTCCTTGCCAGATTGTTCTTTATCATTCCCATGCAAGACTTTCCAGCATTTCTTCCCAGATTGGGTCCTTGTTGCCGACCTCGCCTACTCTTGACTCTCCAGTTCCGTCTGCTCCCCAGTCTGTCCCCGACCAAGAGCTCTGTCTTTGCCTTCCTGCCTTCTGTTCACTGGTTTCCTGTGGCTGTTTGGAAAGACCATCACTCAGCTCTTTGCCGTGTAGCTGCACATTCCACCTTTGTTCCACTCATCATCACCACTGACAAGAGCCTCCCTGTCTACGGTCGGTTTTGCAGCTTCTCCCATGAGTACTCATGGTTTTGGATTCCCCGTTCTGCCTGCCATTGCACACAACCACACTGCTTGCTGTGTGTGTGCACCCACTGAACGCCGACTAGTCCCCTGTTTTCAGCTTCAGCGCTCCGTACCAAGTGCTTTGGACTGAACCTGTGTTTTAGAAGGCTCCAAGTCGCGCCATTGACTCTCACTATTGTTTCACCTGCCTGCTTATTCTGTTTTTGACAAGCAACATATTTCAGGACATTACAAACTTTCCCGTCTGCCTGTCGTATTGCAATTGGGTTCTTGGCATACCTGTGACAATGTCCCCCTCAGGATGAACTGTAGCACCATCATCAGGTCAAAATTTTAACGTGTCTAATATTTTGGTTCAAGACCAAATACCCGCAGAACTAATGACATTCACATCAGACTTAGCTGGACTGTGTTTACTGATAATTAACTGATGGTAGCAAGGGTGGAGGTTTTGTTTCAACACTGGGGACACACACCAAACACTTAATTTCCTGCATTCTGGGGATTTTTTATGCACAAATTTGTGCATTTGTGAGTTGTTAATGCCAGCAACTCTGTAAGGGTTCACACCCACACAGAGTTTAAAGCCTGTGACTCTGCACCAGTCAGTTCGAACTGAGGAAGCTTCTTGCATGAAAAGTGAAATGTCTTCAAGTCCAGATGCTGATGATATAACCCTTATGATTACCATGACCTGGATGACTGAGAATCTTCACTGACATTATTCTTGCTAAAAATCAACATGTTAGCATTGTGTTTTTTGTTTTGTTTAAGATACTTTTTGGTGCATTTTTTTCCTTTACTATTAGGACAGTTGTAGCCCCATGTCACCTATAGGATGATCAGCTACTGAAGGTGGCATTCCCGCTGCAGTTGTGATGACAGTACAGAAACAAATGGTGCAGTCAAAATTTTAGTAAAAAAATGAATGCATGCCATTTTAAAATGTACATGGACACATAAAAAAGCATCTTGAGTCCTTGTACTTACATGCCACCACAGAGCATAGCTTACATATGGCTAATATAACACTGTTAGTGCTGACTGACTCTAAACCCACAATGCAACTCTCTCTGTTCAAAAAGAATATCTGATCGTGTGAACACATCTCTGTCTCGTCCTCCAGTATAACACAATCTCCTGCTGCTGAGGAGTCCTGGTGGGCGAGGGCTTAAAATGTATTCCATATAACAGCAACGTCCCTGGGTCTATTTCTGCTGGGGACCTTTGTTGTGCGTCACCCTTTATTCTGTCCCTGTGTCCCGTCAGTCTGTCCAATAAAGACAAAAATACCTGAAACAGAATCTTAAAGAGGCGGATGTTACAGATTCATTATGACCGGGTTTAAAGCTTCACCTGAAGCAGACAGCTGCTGCCTCTCCTGATTTAATATTTACTGCTGGGATTACAGCCGACACACACACACACACACACACACGGTCTGACAGTGTGTTTGTGCAGCTAATGTAACTGGCAGTAATAGTAATGTGCCCTGGAGGGTGAAATAGGACAGAAACATGCATGGGTTACCTGTGTGTGTGTGTGTGTGTGTGTGTGTGTGTGTGTGTGTGTGTGTGTGTGTGTGTGTGTGCAGCCTGAAGTCAGGTGGAAAAGCTGCCTGAAATAAAACTACAGCAGCACAGACCCTCTCCTCTCCTCTCCTCTCGCTGCTGCTTCTATTCAACAGTCCCTGTGAAACTGCGACTCAGTGGGTGATCCACTTTCAAATGTCTGAATCTCTGCAGCACTTCAGCGCGTGTGTGTTCCTGCACTCTAATCTACGTGTAGACACCAGAGTTGGGTTGATTACATGTTTTGCCAGTCTGGTCCAGTGTACCAGCTTAAACCAGTGTGATTTCATGCAAACAAGCTGAACTGGCATTACGACACATTCTGGCAAAATCCAAAACGTGTTGCATTAGTAACAAACAACATGACAACATAATCGACATGATATTATGTTAAAAAACAGACTAACAGAGCCACTAGTGTCTGACCGGCTCTGAGCCGAGCACGCCAACATGAAGGAGATCACATTTCACATATTTGTAGGTAACAGAGGAAACATGTCATAACATAAATGTCATAAAAACTGAACCAATATGGCAACATTTTGGATCTGAAGCTGACAAAAGAAGTGCCTTAAATAATCATGGATGCAGAGCTGTGTTTGTGAGCTGAACTTTCATCGGACGCCACTTTTCTATTTATTCCTGCTCACTTTTAAAGTCCTGCAATGGACAAGAACGACATGGTTTTGTCCGTTTTTCCAAGCGTCCCCAGGCTGTGGCGTAAATATCAACGGTATCGAGGCTGGCAGTAGCTTGCCAGCTAGCTGCACAAATGAAGCGGAATCGACCCTACCGCCGCGTCCCACTTCTCTGGGTGGCCAGAAGAAGACTTCCCCGCCACCGCAGCCTCAGAGGTCAGAGTCAGCGGACTCGGCTGTGCCCACCAGTGGACCTGTTGCAGGGATTATTCTGCCCACAGATCGAGGACTCTACGATATTGCTCTGCCTCCCGACACCAAGACAAAAAGCTATATAATAGCAACTGGTTCATGTAGGCCTACCGGACCATTTACTGTTATATCTCACCATACCTGCAGAGCGCTCATTCTCCAAGCTCAAGTTGATAAAGACTTATTTAAGGAGCAGCATGGGACAACAAAGACTCAGTGGACTGGCTATACTCTCTATGAGAACAGCAGAGCGAGGACTTTGGACCTGAGCAGCGTCGTAAATGACTTTGCTGAGCGCAAGGCTCGTAAGATGAGCTTCTAATGAGTGAGTACAGCTTCTCTTTGTTATGAAGTGGAATTAGTGGGATTTAAATCTATGGCAATGGACTTGTAACCTCACATGCTGGAAAAATGTGCACCTCCTGTCTGTAACCCTTGTCTGGGTTGATTTCTAGTTTTTGCCACCCTTAAAATAAAGGTTCTCTTTAGAAAATGAAAAGCATTCTTTATTGGATTTGATCTATTACATACAATCCTACAGTTCTCGGTAGTTTGAGCCCAGGTCAGGGATGTGGAGCTTCGGCCGCTGTCCCTGGTGCTGAAAGGCTGGTTTGCAGGATGAGTGTGTGGCCAGTCACCTGTAACGTTAGCCCATGGTGACAACAGCAGTTCTCTCGAGTGGCTGTGCGTGCGTGTGCGTGTGTGTGTGTGTGTGTGTGTGCAGTGCACATGAGCGTGCGCTTGTGATTAGGGCGGGGGTGGGGGGCACAAAAAAAATATTTGCACCGGGGCCTGCCACCATGATGTTACGCTACTGGTCCCAGGTCAACAGCGTGTGATCTAGAGGGCTGAATACAACGGCAAAAAACAAAGTCTGAAATAAACACAAGAAACTTGTGCTCCAGGAAAGAGATCAGCACCCAGTGCAAATAGCCTTTGGCACAGCTTACCTACGTAGACCAGTGAGCAGTGATATCTAACTTGTCTTTGAGGTCATCAGGTGGGAACCCCCCTTCATCGGTGTTTCGTCTAGTTGGACTCACAACACCTTCAGGAGGCTAGACCGTGATCTCTGGCGTCCTAGAGCCACCCCCCTGACGCCAGCTCTCACTGCTCCTCACCACAACACAAGAACCCTCTTCTCCTTACCTATACTACCACTGCTACCGCAGCCAAAACAGCATGCCACCTTCAACACACCCTGTCTTACACTTCCCTACCAGCATGGTATTTCAAATATATGGTGGGTAACGAAGAGGGGGGGGGAAAAGGGACAAAGAAACTGTAACTTACAAACAAATAAGCTCACCTAAGATGGCTGCCTGGTCCCAAAGAGACTCAAACAGGCCACATCCACACCTTATATAAGCTTCCTCTTCCTGGATATCTGCCTATTGGGAGAGGCAAAATGGGCAGGGAAAGCAGAGTAGGGGAGGAACGTCTGTTTAGATGTCCTCCCCCTGGCTGAATTAGGCGATATTAGGCGCCCCCCACTCCCTCACTACCTTTATTTGGCCCGCCAACTAACATTATTTCTCCTAATCCAAATCCACTGATTGGATCTAGCAGCCTCATCTGACATGTCCTTCACTGTCTTCCTCAAACTCTGTGCCCTCACTCCCAACTCACCCAGGAGTGAGTCGATCTTGCTATGAATCCCCTACACCTCACTTCCACTGGATGAACCCTAACTTTCCATCCTCGCTGCTCAGCTTCTGCCCCTAAGTCTGCGTATCCAAGCTTTTTTCTTCCATAGGCTTCCTCCACTTAGTTTTCATCAAACTCTATGAAATGATCTATCTGTCTGCCCATGGACCATAAAACCATATCAGGCCTCAAATTGGTACAGACTATTTCCTGGGGAACAGCAAGCTTTCCTCCTAAATCTGCCTGCATTCCCCAATCACAAACTGCCTTGCCTCCCTCCTTACTACCTTACCACCTGTATGTTTCTCCCCCTTGTGGACAAACTGAATTGCTACACACTTTGTCCTAGACCCTCCTGAAGTTGCCTGTCTTCGTCTATCTTCAATGCCTGCAGCTAAGCTTTTTAACACCTGGTTATGTCGCCATGTATATCGGCCTTGCGACAAACTAATTTTACAGCCTGACAAAATTTGCCTTGAAGTTGCGGTACCTGAACATAAGGGACAAGATGGGTCTTCATTTACCCAGAGTTTTAGGTTCTAGGGGGTTGGTAACACATCGTATGTAGCCCCTGTCAGAAATCTAATGTGACTCTCCTCCATACTCCACAGGTCACTCCAACTAAGCTTCCTCTTCTCTACACTTTCACAGTTCAACCACTGTCCCTGCTTAGCCTGAGCCACTGCCTTTGTATCCCTAAATATCTCCTCCTGTCTACGAACCTGCTCCACAGCCATCTTTCTTTTATCTTTGAGACCTGCTTTATTCCATACCGGTTTGCCTGAGCCAAGCCCCAGGCCTCCCTGGCCTATCTGATCATTACCTACAATCTCTGCATGCCTAAGAGCTGCCTCTGCCTCCTGAACTGCCGATCTTGGGTTCCACTTCCTCCCCTTGGTTGGATTTGGAACCACACTCCTAACTACCACGTCCTTACTCCCAGATAACAACAGCTCAGTCCTGACCTTGGTACATTTAAACTCCTCTATTAGACTAGATACTAGCAGCTGAAGTATCCCTTTTCCATACAATGCCACACTACTTAAACACCTAGGAGCACCCAACCACTTCCTAATGTAAAAGCTGACCAATCTCTCCATTTTCTCAACAGCAGATATCGGAACCTCATATACAGCCAGTGGCCACATCAACCTGGGAAATAATTCAAACCGCAAACACCACAGCTTATCTGTTCTATTCCGTCCTTCAACAACATCCTTCCTAAACTGCACTACCTGTTCCCCATCATTCAAGTCCTCATTGTACCACCTACCTAAACTCCCTTTTTTTCCCTAATGTTGCTCATCATCTATGACACACTTTCTGTCCCATAATTTTACCTTACATATTGAAATACTTCTAGACTTACTAGGCTTCATCTTCACGCTCGCCCATTTGAGGTTCATATTTACCCTCTCTAGTACCCTCTCTGTACAGGGCACCGTTGTGGTCACCAGCGTCATGTCATCCATGTAAGTCCTAATAGGTGTGAGACGCATCCCTTCTGGCCGTCTCTCCCCTCCTACAACCCACATAGAGGCTCTAATAATTACTTCGATTGCCATTGTGAATGCTAATGGAGAAACTGTACAGCCTGCCATAATTCCTATTTCTAGTCTCTGTGTCCCTGTTATGAAATCTGCAGTGCTTAGGCACAGCCTGATATCTTGAAAATATGATTTCACTAAGTTAACCACTACCTCAGGCACTCTAAAATATTCAAACGCACTCGAAATAAGGCTATGTGGTACTGGGCCAAATGCATTTGCTAGATCCAAAAATACTACATGCAAGTCTCTTTTCTCAATCTTGGCTGTCTGAATCTGGTGCTGAATCATACGAGCATTCTCTAAACACCCTGTAAAGCCTGGTATCCCTGCCTTCTGTGCCGTCGTGTCTATTAAGCTATTTCTTTCTAAGTAGCTAGCTAATCTCTGTACAACTATACTACAGAAAATCCTCCCCTCCACGTTCAGGAGAGAAATCATCCGCAACTGACTAAGGTCCGAGGACTCCTTCTCCTTAGGACACCCTCTGCCCTACACCATACTCTAGGGATGGTTTGTTTCTCCCAAACTAATCTTAGTTGCCTCCACAAGAATTTAAGAATATCTGGCGTGCTTTTATGAACCCGGTAGGGAACTCCATTAGGCCCTGGGGCTGAAGAAGCCTTTGCATGCCATACTACCCCCTCAACTTCCTTCCATGTAAGTGGTCTAACATCCATCTCATTATCTATCTCTCCTAATAGTGGCATGTCAGGTGGAAGGCCTACTGTCCTGTTCTTCTCCTGATCTGAATACGTGCTCCTTAAATGCTCTTCAACTTCTAACCTTGCTGCTTTAAGCTGCCCTCCTTTTTCCTGGCTAAACAATCCTTTAACAAACTTATAAGGGTTTTTGTAAAACGCTGTCCTCACACGTTCCTTTTTTCTCCTCTGTTTCCTAAGGTGCTCGACCCTTCTGAGTGCTGCTAGCCTGCCTCTCAATTCTTCCTGCAGAGTGAGGTGGGATCGCGCTGTCTTCACAAGGCACAGATGAAGTGAAACACACTGCGGACTTATGGCGAACCGTTTTACAAAAAAGAAGGCAAGAACATCTGGATCGCCCCCTGGTGGCTGGCTGCAGTACAGATCATAAACCCCGCCCCCTCCATGTTGGCAGGTGGGACATGGAATTCAAAGTACTCCTCAAATAAATTTTCCCAACGATCATTTCTGTCATTTTCGTTAGTTATCACGCCACGATGTTGAGTTTGGTTATAACGAGTCATTTGATGTTAAAAATGAGGTTTGACAAAATGATTGACAGCTGTGTATGCCAAATGGTGTGCTTCCTATCAGTGGCGCTGCTCGTGATTGGTTGGACGATGGACGAATCACTAATGCGCAGATTCTGGCTCCAAATGACAACATGACCAAAAACATGATCCCCTTCAGGAGGTAACGACTCCATGAATGCACATACAGGCACCTGAGTACTGAATTTACACAGACTTAAAAACATGAACCTTCAGGTGTTTCTGGTGCAGATTATTTATTTGCTGTTTGTTGCGTTCTGAAGGTCTGAGGTTTTTGGTGTGTTTAGGTTCTGAGGCATGATTGAATTCTTCAAAGGAGGAAACAAAACAGAGAGAGTGGATAGAGAGCTGAACAGAGCAGACTGTGTTATCCTCCGTCAGTGCTGCAGTAGCTCGTGGAGGTCACTGCAATGCAACAGTAGCTTAGCCTGCTGCTACACACACACACACACACACACACACACACACACACACACAGTCCCAGAGGAGGTGGCATTAATCTACACCCTACACTGCCTGAACTGGTCCAGTTAGCAACAACAGACTGAAGGCAGCAGAGCTTCAGAGCAGAGAAACAGAAAGAGAACCAGTATGAGCACAAGCACCAGCATCAGCACCTTGCAGTACCAGTATAACTACCAGTATAAATTAATGGCACAGCTGTCTCCACTGCCCTGTAATGTCACTGTGACATTGACAGACCAACAAGCCCTTCAAATTAAATGACAGAATCGTCACAGCCTCCCTCTTTCATTTCCATCTTCCAATCAATCCACCAGACGTCCACCTCACCTCGTCACCTGATGGCCCCGCCCACCTGTTTACCATTTCCCTCATCGGCCCCGCAGCTGCCTGACACCCAGGGGTGTAAATAAAAACAGTGGGGCCCGTAGAGAGAGTGGGCCCTTGCCAGTGTCACCTTGGAAATTGATGTTCAAAAATAAATGATTAAAAAATTGAATCTGCTTTTATGTCTGGAACCTCCCGTCTACAACGGGCTTGAGACGTGCCCTCGTTGAGGACTTGGCTCAGATTCTGGAGTTCCTTCTTGTCCTGAAGGCTCCTTGAGGAATCTGATCCCGTTTGATTCGGCGGTGGGAACTCTTTGTGACCGCATGCCTTTGTTGACGTTGACCCCAGCAGGATTCAAACCCTGGACCTTCCGCATGAAAGACGAGTGCTCTAACCACTACACGAGGGAGGCCCCTGAATGCCAAAAAAAAAGTTATGAATTTAAAAATGGTGCCATTTGCTATATATGTCCTCAAAAAGACAAACCTGTCTGTGTCAATGTGTTTCTTTTTCTTTTTTATACAGTCAGTAGCTGTTTAAAACAAAATTGTATTATTTTTCTATTTAAGCTATAAAATCTATGGAAAAAAAACTATTCAACTAAATTATTAATTTCTTTCTTTGGTATATTTTTCTGATATGCAGTGATGACTGCTGGGTAATATGTACGTTGTAGTCGTCCATTGTCGAGTCTCAGAGAGAACGTGCACCACAGCATGCACTGTGTCGCCACCTCATCAGCCTCTCAGTTCATCCACGGCCTCGTCACGTTCATTTCCTGCCAGACTGTCGCACTTATTATGGAGGACAAAAAATTTCAATCAATCAATAAATAAATGTAAAAAAAAAAAAGTGCAGGAATAAATTAATATAGAAATAAATCAAGAAAAGAATAAATAAATGCTGAAATAAAAAAAAAATGCAGAGCTGAGGACCTATGACCTCATTAACATAAAAAACATTTATGATTTAATTATTTATTTCCTTATTCCAATATTTATTATTTTATCTGTTATTATTTATTATTAATATTGTTACTGATTTATGAGGGCATTTATCTATTTCTGTATTAATTCATGTATATTCATTTAGGCATTTATTTCAGCATCTATTTCAACATTTAAAAAAAAATTTAAATTATTATTATTATCGATTTATTTAGGCATTTATTTATATATTATTTCAACATTTATTTATATATTTACTATTATTATTCATTAATATTTCTGTTATCATAGATTTATTTAGGCATTTATTCATTTATTTATTTATTTCTATATTTATAGCAACATTTTATTATTATTATTATTATTATTAATACTAATTTATTTAGGCATTTAATTATTTCCATATTTATTTATGCATTTATTTCAGCATTAATTCATTGTCTTTATGTATCTATTTCTGTTATAATTCATGCATTCACTTATTTATTTCCCTATTTACTTATTTGCTTTATTTACTTGTCTGATGGGTGAGAGGTAAAGCAGTGAAATATTGTAAACATTATACACCTTACCTACTACAGATTTTTCAGCTGAGCTTTTTTTAGTGTTACAAATAAACCATTTGAGGTTAACGTTTGCTCAGCGCTCATTCATGTCATGTTAATGATGTTTTCTACGTTACTGTAAACAAATATTCTGATTAAGTCTTTAACAGCGTCACCTGACTTCCTCCTCTCCTACCGTCATAATTACTACAACCACTGGAGGGCGCTGCTACTTGGACATACATAGATATCATGTTGGGACATCTGCTCAATGGATGGATGGATATCAGATTACAGATGTGTTGGTTGCTCTTTCCTATTGTGTCTATCAATATCAAAAATCGTACGCCGATTCAGATTCATAGCTGTGAGAGCCAAAGGAAAACCCTGACACCTGAGTCAGCTCTGAACCAAGACAGGAAGCTGGAATCTGGACAGCTGATGAGAAATTGCAACCTGGTCCGACCAGAACCCAGCAGGTCGGGTCAGGCCCAATCAGTCTCTGGCAGAGCTCTAGTTAAACTGAAACAAGACCTGACTTGAGACTTGCAAAGCAATGACTTGGTCCCACCGCTGCTTCACAGCCTGAAAACAACTGAGTCACAGCTTTTAACCTGTTCAGAAGCAAATTATGTTCCAAACAACGAAAATATACTGCAGTGGTGGATTTGTTCTCAACAGCCCTGTCTCCACCAAACCCTTTCAGTCCAGTCCCTCTGGAACCAGCAGTAAGCCTTCAGACATGGTACCTAGACCCTCGGTGTGTTCAGACAGTCCTCTTAAATGTGGGCGGGGTTGTTGTCACTCACTGCTCCGTCCAGCACTCGCTGTATTTCCTCATCAGCGGTGACACAGATGGAAGTCTGCACCTGGTTTATCGTCCACAGAACGAGGCTGCACGCCCACATTTTCACAACAAAATAGAACAGGCTGCAGTGAGAGTCTCTCTCCATGGGATATTTCAAAATAGCAGCTTTGTGCATTTAGTCCTTCTCAGGCAAGCTCAGGGGTTTAGTGTTGCTGTAGCCTGGTAGAAAAGATTTCAGGACGCGTACATCTGTGCAGTGTTTGACTTTATTGTTGAGCTTTCAGTTCGTTGAACCTTCATCAGAGCGTTCAGGACCCAAGATGTTTCCTAAGTGGGTAGAAATCTTTTCTACCGGTTTAGACTTGCTGATGTTTACAGCACCTTGCCAGGACTAAGCTGGGTTGAGCAGAGGTTGTCCTGCATCAAATTAGCAAAAAAAGTTTGGTGATTAGGATACTTAATTATACACATTTCCACATATTTCTATATTTTTATATTTTATTACAATGTTGTTGTGGTCTTTGTCTGGTTCTGGGGACTAATTTGGTTTGCTGTATTCGTCTGATCTTCGTCCTGTCTTGGTTTTGTATTTTTCTTATTTTACTTGCTGCTTACTCTTTTGTTGTGTCACTATTGGACTGTCCAAATATTACTGTGTTTTCTATCTGCTCCTTTTGGAAACTTTCAATAAAAAAAATTGTGGGAAAAAACACAAGGATACTTAGTTATGTGGATTTTTTTTCATCCATTCCAATGGACGAAGATTCTGAACACAGAAATCACCTAATCGGACAAATGACAGTAATAAATCATCTAACAGACCTTTTTTCAACAAAAAACATGAGATTATTTATTTTTAATGAATAATTAACTCATATCAGTGAATAAAGTGATGTTGTAAAACACACTGCATATATATTTGTATTGTATTCGTCATCACAACTCAAAATATCCTCAATATTAAGTGTTTCTCGAAAACTTCCTGAGACGAATATTCTGCAGACATCATCTCTAAGATGCATTATAAACTGATTGTATCATGAGAACTTTATTTCTCTGTTTAATCTATATTTAATTTTTTAATCCTGAGTAATAGCTGTGAATGTTTCATATGATTTTATGACATGTATCAGTAACATGACGTAACATGATTTATAAGCTGAAACAAGCCTCACTCTTCCTCCTCGCCTCACAGTCGGCCATGCTTGTTTAAAAAGGGGGCGTGGCTCCGCTGCAGTCCGCGTTAGATGATGTGGAACACCGTGATTGGCTTATAGACGTCTGATTAAATGAGTCTGTTTTTGGGTGGAGTCAGACGACAGTAATCATAGATCTAGAAATGCCAGAAAAGTTCTTTCCATCGGAGCAGACGAGGGATCTGATCTGGTTAAGCTGCTCCTCCAGTTACATTTTAAAACATCCTCACATTAAATTTTTGTTCCTCTGACGCTGATCGTCTGTTTGTGTGATGATGAGTGTAGCTGGGATTTCTGTTCATGCAAATAAAGAATATCTGACTTTAAACTCGACACACAAAAACACTGATAGATACACAGCATGTGTATGTGTGTGTGTGTCACTGTTTGTGTGTGAATGAGTGATGCAGCGTCACCTGGGGAGCCCGCCAAGTCTATCTGTGCTAGTCATCACCACACACACACACACACACACACACACACACACACACACACAGAAAACACCTTGACCTGCACAGCTGAATGAATCCAGACACGCTGTTTGCTGTCTCACTGCACACACACACACACACACACACACACACACACACACACAAACAATGCAGCAGAACCATGATGTGTACAAGTGTGGACCCACCTGTTTGTGTGTGTGCGGTGAGACGAGCAGACAGACACACAGACAGGTTAAAGGTGACCTCTACCTGGACTCAGTGTACTGACAGGAACACACACACACACAAATGCAACCGTCTTATAACTCAGCTGTTCTTGCCGAAGCCGTGACCACAACACACACACACACACACACACACACACAGTGAGAGAGCATACTAACCCGGTGGCAACATCGTCCATACTTCAGTCTTCACACACGCCGAGATAAATCCACATGTATCGCTGAGTGTGTGTGTGTGCGTGTGTCGTCTTCAGGTTTTGCTGCTCCGATATCTAGAAACCGAGATGTGTGAGTGCGAGTGTGTGTGTGAGTGTGTGTGTGTGTGAGAGAGAGCCGGCTGCTGTGATACTGAGCAGCGAGCGACGAACAGCTCTGTTATACACTCCAACCTCGATTACTCTCTCTATCACCCCGACTCTCTCTCTCTCTCTCCTCTCCCCCAGTCATGTCTGCCTCTCTCCCTCATCATCATCATCCCTCCTCCTCCTTCCTCTTCTCCCCTTCCCCCCTTCCCTCTCTCTCCGTCTCCCATCCATCTTTCTCCCTCTATCCAAATCTATTTTCCCTCCTCGCTCTGAGCCGAGCCTCGTACAGATCCACTGCCGCCAAATCTACAAACACCATCCATCTTCATCCCTCAACACCGACACCGCCTTCTGGGACCATTCTGCTTCCTCAACTTCCTTTAAACAACCAATCAAGGCACCGATCCAGAATGAGCCAGATGTTCTTCATGGATCCTGAAAATCTCCTCTCATTCTCCATCCTCCTCAAAGCTCCTTTGAACCTCTCTTTAGATGTTTGGGACATTGTTTACCTCAAAGAGTCCCCACAACATTTAGAACATTGGTAACCTCAAAAATTCTCCAAGAACCTCCTCATATTTCCAAAACCTCATCCAAGGTTTTGAGGAGATGTGTGGAAAGATGTTTGGAACATTGGTAACCCCAAAAAGTCCCCAAGAACCTTCTCAAGGATTTCTGCATCCCTTTAAAGCTACTTTTGATCTCTCTAAAGATTTCTGGGACATTGTTAACTTCAAAAAGTCCCCAAGGACCTCCTCTAGTTCCCAGGAACCTCCTCTAATACTTCTGCATTCCCCCCAAAGCTCTTTTTAACCTCTCAAAAGATGTTGGTTATGTTGTTAACTTCAAAATAGTCCCCAGGAGCCTCCTTAAACGGGCACTGTTTAAGGAGGCTCCTGGGGAGCGCCTCACTGTTTCAAACGCGTATTGCAACAACGGTAGCCACTGTGTACCAAAAAGCTATGATAACATTGATGAAACCATGTCATCCGATACTACATGGAGTATTCATTCAGGCTGCTACACAGACTCACGCCACACAAGTTGACAAACCCCCTCCTCACCATGCTGCCTGTGTTTACAACGTAGGACTGTTGGGGCGAGTAAATCGAAACAAACCAATCACATCTTGTCTTTTGACAACTGACAAGTGGCTCAACCTCACACACCTCATCCCTCTCCTCGCATTACTGCGCCGCTAACAGCACTAACAGCGCTAACAGCTGTTAGCCGCTATTAGCTGTGATTCTCCTTCAGCAGCTTTCTCCACCTGGGAAAGGCTACCCCGATGTTGACCCTCGCTTTTTGAAATCGCCGGTCACGTTGCCTTTTTGCCTTTTTGCCTTTTTTCAAATGCACCGGCACTTTTGACTAGCCTGCTTGCTGCTGCTTTTCGTCACTCTACCTGCAGGCGGAAACCGGAAACTGATACGAAACGTGAAAGGCGATTCCGTATTTCTCAAGTATGTCCCTGTACATACCTGTATTTTCAAGATGGCGCATGTACATGATGAGACACCGGTCGCAATGTATATGTAAATGAGAATTTCGGAGCTTACGGACATACTTAGATACGCCGATGGAGGTAAACACACATGTGCTAGGACACACTTTTGACTGCAACATTTGTTTGTCTCAAAGAACAACTGAAATTGTTACACATAGTGCCTTTGAGGACTTCTGCATCCTTTTCAAAGCACCTTCTGACATCTCTAAAGACATTTAGAACATTGGTAACCTCAGAAATTCTCCAAGAACCTCATCCAAGATTTCTCAAATGTCCTTGAGATTTGAGGAGATTTGTGGAAAGAATCCCAAGAACCTTCTCAAGGACTTCTGCATCCCTTTAAAGCTCCTTTTGACCTCTCTAAAGATGTTTAAAACATTGTAAACCACATAAAGTCCCCAAGGACCTCCTCTACTTCCCCAAAAGAAAAAAGAAAAAATCCTGAATTGCATTGACTGTTAAGAAAAAGCAAAGTGCTCATGACCTCCGCCCATGTTTAAAGTCATAAATGTTATTTCTATGGTCTGAGACAGTTGAAAAATATTAGCAAACATGAACAACTCTCTCCTAAATCCAAAAAACTGGAGTTCTAAAACCTAGATGTCATCAAATGTCATCAGGTTTAAAGTCTGGAGCTGCTCTGTAAGGACTGGGAGAGATGTTAGAGGGAAACGTTCGGAGCATCGGCACATTTTCTGTTTCAGTAACTGAAAAAATAGAACAGAATAAAGCTCATTCAGGTATAAACAACAAAACTAACATTTTGTGTGTCTGTAAAATCAGTGTCCCATTCAGTGTCTATGGAGCAGCTCCAGACTTCATACTCTGTGACATCACAGGTTTGAGACTTAGGGGCCGTACACGTCGCGTCTTTAACTGCCTGGAAAATACGAGGTCAGGCACTGGGTGCTACTCTTGCACCTACTCTGTGCCAAATTTAAGGACGCAGAGGAAGGTTGCGTCTGAGGTTGCTAAGTAACCATAACAAGCACCGTATCACAGCCAACTTACCTGAAATCCTGAGTGCAGCTCTGATCTTCTTCCAGGAGTTGTTTATAAGTGTGTCGGCCTGTTGTCCATGGGACAGACGTAAAACCAAAATGATCAACTTCCTCTCCATATTTATCACAGACTGATATTCACAGATGCAGGGAAACACAACACTTTCCTCGGCCCTGGAAATAACACACTGGAATTCATATTTTCGGTGGTGTTTTTACCTCAAGTATCTGAACTCTCCACTGTGACAACCTCTTCAAGGATGCCTGCGACCTCGTCCAAGACTCCTCAAGAATGATTGGAGCATTTTTAACCCCCATATAGACTCCAGAGCCCTCCTGGAATTTTCCTGGAATCCCCTCAAGGGCCAAAGACCCCGAGTCCTTGCTTAAAAAAAAACACTGCTTTGAAGATTTGCATATTCAGCACACATAAGCTATAAACGATCCACTCGATACAGAAACAGTGACTGTGAGTGTGTGTGTGTGTTTGATGGTGCAGCAATCAGAGGGGAGGTGGTGGAGGATAGATGAGGACAGGAAACAGAGATGGAGGCTAATCTGCATCAACACCACACACACACACGCACACACACACACACACACGCGGTCATGCATTCATTTACAACAGTGTGTTTTGCTCTAACAGTCTGTGGGGAGCTGATGCAGGCAGCCAACTGTTCTGTTATGATAGCTTATTGATCCAACACACATGCAAGACTCACATGCATGCACACACACACACACACACACACACACACACACACACACACACACACACACACACACACGACGTTTCAGATTGTCCCCTCATCACCAGCACACCTCCCCTCTGCCTCGACATGACTCACAAATCAAACAAAACCATCACGGCGTCTGAGAGACGACCGAGCAGCCTCAATTAAGACCACTTACACACACACACACACACACACACACACACACACACACACACACACACAAACACAGTATAATCTCCTGCTGTCGTTCATGCAGCCGGATGAATGCTGGTCTGTGTTGAACTGGTTTCCAGCAGCAGTGGGCACAGTGACAGACTGGGCTTGTCTCCACTCATTTATTTTAGGTTCAGTGAAATCTGTCCAGCCTCTGAACTGGGAGGCCACCATTCAAACAGGGTCGCCTCATTCAATTTGGAGGAGCTGCTGCAGTCGGTCCAGTATTGTGACGACTTTGGACACAAGACCACTCAAAATGAGTCACACTGGGAACAGACACAACTCACTGAGAAGTCACCATGAAGGACAACTTCAACTACAGTTACTGCCTCGCGGCTCTTTGCATGCGTAAACCAGTCAGGTTGCAGTTACAGTTGACATCCATGTCTGTTCAGACACGTGTAGCCATGACAGCAGACTATGCTTCAAATATGGATGACAACATGGATGCTCCACACACACAAGATCTACACAGTCAGCACAGTTTCAGGGTTAATGTCACCAATTCAGTGTCTGACCAAAAGTATATGACGCTGAGGCCAAAAAAGTGTTTGATGCAGAATATTATGATGTCACAGTGACCTTGACCTTTGACCACCAAATTCTGATCAGATCATTCTGGAGTCCAAGTGGACGTTTACAGAGGATGGTCCCAAAAAGAGCAAATATCCAGTGAGCCAAAATGCCTTGTTGATGCCAGAGGTCAGAGGAGAATGGCCAGACTGGTTCAAGATGATAGAAAGGCAACAGGAAGTCAAATAAGCACTGGTTCCAACCAAGGTGTGCAGAAGAGCATCTCTGAAGCAACAACACCTTGTCCAACCTTGAAGCAGATGGGCTACAGCAGCAGAAGACCACACCAGGTGCCACTCCTGTCAGCTAACAACAGGAAACTGAGGCTACAATTCACACGGGTTTTCTCACCAAAACTGGACAATAGAAGATTGGAAAAACCACATTCAGATGGAAGCATGGATCCATCCTGCCTTGTATCAACGCTTCAGGCTGCTGCTGCTGCTGCTGGTGGTGTAATGGTGTGGGGGAGATTTTCTTAGTACCAACTGAGCATGGTTTAAACACCACAGCCTACCTGAGTATTGTTGCTGAGCGTGTCCATCCCTTTATGACCACAGTGTACCCATCTTCTGATGGCTACTTCCAGCAGGATAACGCACCATGTCACAAAGCTCACATCATCTCAAACATGACAATGAGTTCACTGTACTCCAATGGCCTCCACAGTCACCAGATCTCAGTCCAATAGAGCACCTTTGGGATGTGCTGGAATGGGAGATTCTCATCATGGATCAACTGTGTGATGTCATCATGTCAATATGGACCAACATCTCTGAGGAATGTTTCAGCACCTTGTTGAGTCTGTGACACCAAGAATTAAAAAGGAGGTCCAACCTGGTACCAGAAAGGTGTACCTAATAAAGTGGCCAGTGGGTGTATAATCAAACTGACTTAGGGATATAAGGATTGTTTTTTTCTGGTGAGCACAGACTCTAAAGAATAGTCAGAACTCTTATTTTAAAAACTATGCAAAAGGCTCGCTGCAGGCAGGTATTCAGTCATTTAATATCTACCATGATCCTTCCAGACGTCATTTATCAAAGTTCAGTTTCTTATGATTTTCTTGTTATTTATTTGCTCTGTTATGATGATAAAAACCAGATAAAGTCTGGACTCGGCTCTGGAGAGTGGTATCTGGCTACAATCAGCAGAAACACCTTGACATTAGTTATTTCAGTGTATATTTTTCTTGCCTCAGCAGGTGAATCTGTCACACTGTGAAGGAGGGTTTCTACAAACAGCTTGTTAGAATCCATCAGGACAACCGCACCGGCTCCAGCTGAAAAATAACAACTGACGAAAATAGAAAATATGTCTCTTCACCTTTACGTTTTATTTCTACACATCTGACCAGAAAGGTCCTGCAGTCTGAGGACCAATCAGATGAAACACATTGTCAGATTGAAATGTGACCGTTTGCTGCTTACTGTGCACTTCCACACATGATGTGCTGGTGTTGGCAGAAAGCACAGCTGCAGTGTATGGAGATAAAATAAATAACTGTGAACCGGCCCTGACGTGAGCGCGCTCAGTGGGAAATGAAGCTCTTTGTGCCGTTGACCTTATTGGAGGCTCCGGAGATAAGAGGGTCTGTGGATTGACCGGAATATGGAAAAATACATTAACATGTAAAATATGAGGCAGATGACACTCTGAATGTAAATTAATTTTTTTTTTTCGAGTGGGAGCTGAAACCTGCGGCTGGTCGACAGTATGAGAGAGAGACACTGCAGATAAACCACTGCAGTTAAATACAGAGAGGAGGAGGAGGAGGAGGAGGAGGACAAGGAGGAGGAGGAACGCTCAAGTGAGAAGAGGTGGGGAGAAGTAGTGGAGAAAAACAGAAGAGGAGGAAGAAGAAAGGAGTCTCTGAGGAGTAAAACACTGTTTCATGCTGTAACTGCAGCGAACACTGATTGTGTGTGTGTGTGTGTGTGTGTGTGTGTGAGAGAGAGAAGTTTGGTTTAGAAATGCACATTAGTCTGGTTGTGATTTCGAAATCTGATATTTAAAGATGCTTCATTTAAACTTCACCTATTATTGTGTGTTAATTTTAAGACACTGGAATTAAACTAGAATTGCCGCCTCACCGCTGTGATGTCTCAACGAACCGGTCAAGTTGGTGTTAAAATCATGTCTGTCCATACGAGGCCATGACAGCAGAAAATACTTTAAACATGGATGCTTCACACACAGATCAGTTTCAAGATTAGAGTCACCAATTATCTGACCAAATGTCTCCCCTTCTGTTCCTGAAATATGACGTCATAATTAGTCAAAAATTCTTACACAAAAAAACATGTTTTGTGAGCTCACAGTGGCCTTGACCTTCAACATTCAAACACCAAATTGTAATCAGTTCATCACTGAGTCCAAGTGGACAAACGTCCTAAATTTGAAAAAAACAAAACAAAACAAAAAAAAAAACAATTCCCTCAAGGCGTTCCTGAAATATTGTGTTCACGAGACTGAATGGATGTATGTAAGTATCAAAAAACATAATGCCTCCAGCCACAGCTGTCACTGATGCAGAGGCATGAAATTATTATGATGACAAATGAAGGTAACTTGAGGTCTGGAAGACCAAGAAAACTTTGAGAGAGAGCTGCTCGTAGGATTGTCAGAAAGGCAAATCAAAACCCCTGTTTGACTGCAAAAGACCTGCAGGAAGATTTCTCAGACTCTGGAGTGGTGGTGCACTGTTCTACTGTGCAGACACACCTGGACAAATATGACCTTCATGGAAGAGTCGTCAGAAGAAAACCTTTCCTGTGTCCTCACCACAACATTCAGCCTCACAAGTTTGCAAAGGAACATGTGAACAAGCCTGATGCTTTTTGGAAACAAGTCCTGTGGACTGATGAAGGTAAGATAGAACTTTCTGGACACAATGAGCAAAGGTATGTTTGGAGAACAAACTGTTAAACACGGGGGTGGATGGATGATGCTTTGGCTTGTGTTGCAGCCAGTGGCACGGAGAACATTTCACAGGTAGAGGGAAGAATGGATTCAGTTAAATTCCAGACATCACAGCATCTGTAAAACAGCTGCAGATGAAGAGAGGATGGCTTCTACAACAGGACAATGATCCTAAACACACCTCCAGATCCACAATGGACGACCTCAAGAGGAGCCAGCTGAAGGTTTGGCCACGCCCCTCACAGTCCCCCGACCTAAACATCACTAACCATCTGTGGATAGAGCTCAAAGAGCAGAGCATGAAGACGGCCCAAGAAGAAATCCTCCAAACAAGAACTGAAAGACTCTGAGCTGGATACACAAAGTGTTTAGAAGCTGTGAGACCTGCCAAAGGGGGCGCTACTGAGCACTGACCTTTACTTTGGGCCCTTTTCATTTTTTGTTATTTTAAAACTGCAAAAGATTGAAATCAAAAAGTCACCTATTGAAGCAATGTGTCATCTTTAACGTCATGCCTTTTAAAGATCAGTTCATCTTCTACTTACTGAACTACTCACAGTGAACGAAATTTTGGTGCCCAAAACTTTGCATGCCACTGTCCATCCCTCTACATCCTACACACTGGGGCTTTATGAAGCAGGATCATTTTCTCAACACATAAAGGAAAACCTCATCCCTCAGCTTATTACAGACAATCTGGAGATGCATGGTTTTCACTGGACAGGAAGGAGATGAAAAACTGTCTTCTGAAAACTAACAAAAGCTGTTGACAAATGTAGTGCAGTGAAAACTATAAGATTCTCCTCTGATGGAGAGGAAGCATAAAGTTACATAAAATGGAAATGCTCAAAGTAAAAGTACCTCAAATTTAACCTTAAGTCCAGCACTTGAGTAAATGTACCTAGTTAATTTCCACTGAACAGTAGATATCAGTGAACAGTTTTTTACGTCCCTCCTCCTCCTCCGTCCCCTTCCTGTCACAGTTGTATTAAACCATGTTGTGACTGTATGAGATGTTTGTGACTCCGTTTCTGTTTCTATTTATATTCTGTTTGTCTCTTTGTGTCCTGTGACTGTCTGCTGCTGCTGTTGCTGCTGCTGCAATGACCCATTTTCCCCACAGGCTCAATCAACTTTCATCTCATTTAATTAACTTTGTAATGACTGTGAATTATAGATTTATATTCATAGAGCAGTTTAAACAAAGTGGACTGACACCAAAGAGAAAAGAAGTCACTAATTTAAGCCTCAACGCACGAGGAGTCGGACTGAGAATGTAGGTTAGACATCTTCTTATTTATCTGTTCTCAGAGTGTCACCAGCAGTGCAGAGGAAGCAGTGAAGTTTGTCCTGAGGGTGGCGCTAGAGGAAAGGTCATGGGGTCATTAAAATCTAAAGGTTCATCCTCTGAGGAGCAGGAATAAGATCAGGAAGTTTCATGGAAACCACGAGATGCAAGTGGAAATTTGGGAAAGGGTTCATCCTCTGAGGACTTTTACCGGCAGACACTGGGGTTCACATTTGTTTAATGTTTACTACTCAGTTTGTTAGCATGCTAACATTAGCTAATCACCAGTAAACACAGTCCAGCTGAGGCCAAAGTGAATGTCTTTAGTTCTGCAGGGTTTTGGTCATAAAGGGTTAGGGTTATGTTGACCTGATGAAACTCAGAGGATCACCAAAGTTTTTACAGTTCATCCTGATGGGACCACGAACAATGAACCACATTTTCATCACAAACTATCACATAGACGTTTAGCTGCTTCACTCACAAAATTAAAGTCAGTGGGTCACTAAAGGTCACTAAAGGTCATTAAAGGTCACTAAAGGTCACTAAAGTCTGAACCCACAAACAGACAAACACTGACATCCAAAACCTTTGTACAAGCTAATATGGCTAAGTAGAGACCATAGACTATATAACCGTGGACGACAAGACAGCTCCCCAAAAGTGAAGCCAAAACATCTGGATCGCCCCCTGGTGGCTGGCTGCAGTACAGGTCATAAACCCGCCCTCTCCATGTTAGCAGACGAGACATGAGCCCCTAAACTACAAAAATCTAAAATAACATCTAAGTAAAAGTCGATTACATTTTTTTCCAAAGATGGTTTGTGTCATTTCTTGTAGTTCTTATCACGCTGATGTTTGTTCAAGTGTTTGTTACTCTGAGAGATTTGGTTTTAATTAGCCCTTATTTGCTGAACTCAACGGGTCTGTAGTTGGGACAGGCCTTTTAATCCTTTCACACAAAACTGTTGCTCAGCAAAGATCAGGAAATGTGATCAAAGTGTTTATTTAAACCAGTCTGAATATTACTGTATAAAAATGAGGCTTCAGATAATATTTCAGTTATGAATCCTTAATTTGATCCAACTCAACAGACAGAGCATCAGAGTGAGTTACAGCTCGAGGATTACAGCTCCTAACATACCGACACAACTCCTCTTTATCCTGTTCGAACAATCCTCACAACTTGGATTAATTCTTCTTAAAAACCCTTTTGATTCTTTTGACCTGAGGACCCTCACAGACTGAAGGTATATGAATGATTTACAGGGTACTCCAGGAATGGACACATAATCTGAGGTAGCCAGCAACCTCCTTTTATACATCAAAAGGACTTCTATAAAAAAAAAAAAAGATTAACTGTTTGGCAGCCAGACCAGGCCTCTGATTGAGACGGGCCTTTATTTGTCAAAATGTGGAGCCAGACCAGGACTAGGCATGAAACTTTACGGTAGTTATTTGATGTTATAAAAAGGGGGTCTGACGACATGACTGATCGCCGTGTGTGCCTGATTGGTGTGCTCGTGATCAATGGCACTGCTCACTGGGTCAGATGGGTGTAAGGGCGAAACCTCAATATTGTGGCTTCACTTCCTGATCGCCACCGCTCAGACCCTGGCCACCAAAGCACAAGATGGCAGCGGCTGTATTCAGCTATATTCCAGCTTCATATCTGCAGTGGCAGGAAGTGGACATGTGTCGCCTGTTCCTGTATACACAGAGTGTCTCAAATCTCAAACCTCTGGACTATAACACTTAATATTTTCAGTGCACAAGTGCATTCACATTCACACTCACAACGGTCCAAGAGTTGAGTGTGGAATGACGGACAGTTTCCCCCCTAAATAGTCGCCATCTTTGTGACATAGTGAAAGCCACATCACAAATGTCTCAACTTTTGACAGGCCGGCTTTGGACACCAAGGACCCTGAGCTGACTACAGTGAACACCACCGCGTTATACAGATGGACGTTAGACATGTTTTTTGCACTAAGTACCAAAACTGTTGTCGAGTGGAAGCCGTCAGTGATGTCTGTTGGGTCTGTAATAGACTTGCACTGATTTATTGGCAGTGCTCGGAATTGGGCCGGTTTTCACGTGATCGGCCGTGACCTGCGGTCAGTCTAAAATATGCCGATTTAAAATGCTGATCAAATTCCCGTCGTGCCACATGATTGACATTGTGTAACATCAGCAGCGCACGCACATGTGCAACTCACGGCTTGGGCGATGTGAGGAAGTGAAACATGGGCGGCTTCTCACCTTAATCATTCACGCACACACATCAAAAGAGAGAAAGTTGTTAACTGTCCGTGTTAAACTGAACCGCGGAGCTCTCACTGCTGCACTGTGCCGCTTGAAACTGACGAGGCGTGTGTCTGTGCGCTTACAGGCGGGCGCGTCCTGAAGACCTGTGTGAATTTTCCACAGGAGATATTTTTACTTTTGTCTATTCAAGAAATTACCTACACACGTTATACACCAAGAATTATTATTTCATCTATGTTTTTATTTATGTATGCCTTTTTTACTTATTTATTTTAATACTGTACCTGAAGTTATATTTGAGCAAAAATCAAAAATGTTTCTTAACCTGTGTCACTGTTTGTGTTTGTTTGTTTGTTTGAGATGATTACTGAAGAGCTGGTTGTATCTTGGTTAAAATGTTCTAATAACGCAAAGATAGAAAATATTGTAATACCTTGTGTGCTGTAAAGTGGTTTGAAAAGAATGAAATCGGAATCGGCCGTCCAAACACTCTGCAAATTGGAAATCGGAATCGGCCGGTACAAGTCTTGTCTGTAATAATTTGGTACCACCAACAAAAATGAGAGTGCTCCATCATCTGTTTGCAATTCACCATTTAAAAAGAAGACAAAAAAGAAGAAGAGGCCGTTAAAAAAAAAAAGCTGTAGACACTTCCGGTAAGTACAAAATGGCGTTTAATACGAGCTGAGACAACACTACCCTGTTGATATTAGTGCACCAGAAGGACGCAGTGTGCTACACTGAAGTGTACTAACAGAGGTGTGTGAGACACACTCAGTCTCTGGCTGCGACACACTGCAGATGCTGTAACTGTAACAGTAACGAGATAAAGTTCGGTACAAGCTGCAGGAAACACTCTGCTCAAGGACAGCTGTATCACCTGAGGGAGGACACGTCTGCCATCTTAACACACCTCAGAAGGGACTGTGTGTGTGTATGTGTGTGTGTGTGTGTGTGTGTGTGTGTGTGTGTGTGTGTGTGATAATAAGCAGGCTGTGGTTTGACTCGAACAGCTGAAGGATCAGAGGTCGTCAGTCTGGGATTCAACCCGGCATCCTCAAAATCACAAACCCTGACCAGGAGCTCAGTGTGAATACAGGACTGACTATCACAGGGAGTGAGTGTGTGTGTGTGTGTGTGTGTGTGTGTGTGTGTGTGTGTGTGGGTGTGTGTGCGTGTGTGTGTGTGTGTGTGTGCCTGCATGCGTGTCTGTGTGAAGAAGGCCACACAATCAGGTCAAGGACAGTGCAGCTGAGAGGCTGCAACACATGCACAGAGCTAGATTATCATTACAGTAGACGTGTGTGTGTGTGTGTGTGTGTGTGTGTGTGTGTGTGTGTGTGCGTTGTTCAGCACACTGATGCTGTCATGCAGATACATGTGTAATATTTAAGTGTATTGTGATGAATTCATTAAATGCTTTATATTAAAGGCATATTCTGCAGGAGTTGCTGGTCACTGATCAATAGAAGGTCGACCCCAGATTGACTCTCATGTGGCGTTTTACCTCACTGTATGTGTGTTTTTGCCACCGTGTCTCTCAGACGCTGCTACTTCCAGTCTGGCACCTGGTCACTACCTATTTTTAAAGCCCCGCCCTCACCTGAGCGCTGCGAGGGCACACCAGTGTTCATTTCACTGATTAAAACTATGACAAAAATCTTTCTCCTTTCTGTGACGAAAATGAGACGATGATGAGTTCAAAATTGATCTTAATGATAAAAACTATGACGAATTCTGTTTCATTTTTGTTGACGAGATGAGACGTGATGTAAATGTTGGCGGTGGACTGTCGGACATTGAAAGCCGACAACAGCCGTTCTCATAATGATCTTCAGATGCCTGATGAGCTACAGGTTGGTAAACTCCAGTAAATAGTCTGCACCAGGATGTTTGGGTTGGTGCGAGTTGTGAGCTGTAACTCAGCAGTAAATAATCAGCCGTGTGTGTCTGACTGTGGATGGTGGAGCTGCTGAATGGATTTGTGGAGTTTGTTAGTTGCAGCGGTGGCTGTTAGCAGCTAGCTCCGCTCGCAGCCTTCACAGCTTCACCCCGCAGGACTCCACTCAGTCCGGACTGGAGAAGGTTTGTGGGTTGATGGTGTTTGACAGGCAGGTAGGAGGCTCAGTTATCTGTGAGTGTAGCTGTGCTGTAAGTAAACAGTCTGAACTCAGATCAGTTTTCTCTGACAGAGATGAAAGTTTAGTTTGAATCACCAACTCTGTGAGAGGACACCAGTTTAAACCTCCAGACTAACATGTTGCACATGAAGAAACAAGTTATGTTTCTGCTTCTTAACAGTCACATGGATAAGTCAGAGTTTACAATGAACCTGGGGACAAATCCTAGTTGGCTCACATTAGTTATTTGTTGAGAGCATAAATAGAGAGATGTTGAGCTTTTCAGATGATGATCAGTAAGTGTGTGCTCGTAAATCAGCCCTTAAACCTGTCACACACTGCTGGAGACATGACACACACATTATCTTATACAACCTGTCGCCTTGAGTTTGATTCATGATCCATGAGTTAACCTCACTGGATCAGTTTAAAGAGAAAACACATAAAGAAAACATTCAGACTTAAACGTTTGTCGACTTAAACCATGAAGAATAAAAATGTCTAAAATGTGACTACAACTAATAAACACTTTCATCTCAAGACCAAGACTATATCTTAAACAGGTGTCAAAATTAACGCTGGTGTTCACATATCAAACTTTTGTCTTTAAATGATATCCCAGCATCGGGGATGAACTGACTGTCGAAATGATTTTGGCGCAGTATGAAGCAATCAGTCTAAATGCTGTAAACACACAAACACTGCGGTGACACTCAGCTGTTGCAGTGATTCACCCGTTGAGTCCCGCAGCTCATCAGCGTTCACGAGGTGCTCTGCATGGACCATTTGTAGTTTAATGTTGGCGTGTAGAGGGAAGGATATGAGGCCGGTCCACAGGTGGACAATTACAAGTTGGTTTGGGATTCATAAAAGGAAACTGTGCACTGTCAGGCGTACGAACGGTTTTATAAATCAGAAAAAGTTTGGGCCATTTTCTCTTTTGGCATGGATCCTACGCACTGATTCATAAATGTAACTCTTGGTCTGTTTGATTTGGAGAGGAAGAGACCTCTGTGGATCATTCAGCTTCCAGTAAAAACCTCCTGAACAATCAACACTTCACACGACATCACGCCATTTACAGAAAGTAGCTTAAGACTCAGCTGAAGAACCGACATCATATCAACACGTCCTGCTCCTCAGAGGACAAACCCTTTATGTGTAACTGAACCCATGATCTGTCCTCTAGCGCCGCCCTCAGGACAAACTCTCATTGCAGAGACATCACATGTCAGTAACAATCATTTAGCGTCCCTGTTATGTGGAGGCTGATCTCCTCTGCTCGGAGGGTAAGGAGCTCCTGCACCTCATCGTTTGAGTTAGCTGCTAACTGCTAACAGCTGCTTTTAAAATCTCCACACACACCATTAAAACGTTATCCGCGTCCCTTCCATGGTTCCTTTTTACCAACATTGTTTGGGCGCTGTTCTGTAACTGTACCTTTGACAAAGAAACAGCGAGGCAACGTAACAGCGTGATATTCCAACTTTAAACAGGCAGTGTGAAAGGAGCTTGAAGGAGAGCACCACCTAAATTAATTAGTCAATCCAATATGTCATTTCCATGGCCGAGGAACATGAACTACTCTCTCTCTAAGCCAGAAACCAGAGGGGGAAGTCTGAAACTTGTGATGTCATAAAGTCTGGAGCTGCTCCGTGACACTCAGTGCGTTTCCATGACGTCAGAGAAAATGATGTTATTTTGTCAGACTGACTAAAACCCGACTGAAATGGTCCTGCAGTGAATGTGTCACAGTGGGACTAACTAACACCCAGATCATGTGACTCCTGCATGTATACAGTCAATCAGACCCAAACTGGCCGAGGCGCTCTGAGCATGCTCCACAGTTTCCGCCCCGGGCTTTGACCCGGAAGTCCAATAGCATTAAATGTGTAAGAGAAGAAGAAGCCGGTAACAACATGGAGAAATCTACATCCAGAGCTGTGACTTTTTGGACGGACCAAATGTACAGAGCTGTAAAGTTGTCCACCATGGTAGCAGTTAGCTGCTAGCTAACCGTAGCTAACTTGTTTGTCCATTGTTTGGTCTGTGACGTAATAGGTCAACAGGAAAAAGGTCCAATACTAACAAGCTGAAAGGGGGCATATCTCCACCTATCGTAGAGGAGTCGCACATACTTGGCTCAATAAATGGATTCCCCTCCCGTGCTTGTATACTGGGACAAGGACAGTAGGCCAGTTAGATGTCCTCGTCCAGCTGGGACTGTAGAAACACTTCACTAAATCCTAAATCTGACACACTGCTCCTTTAACTCACAGACACACTGTTTCTGAACTTCACAGTCTGTTCTGTGGTTCGCTCATTTTGAGACAGACTCTGTAAAGTTCACATCCTCTATTTACAGTGACACAGCCAATGAGAAAGAGTAGTGATGCGACTGACTTTACTTCATTTCATGTAGTCACAAACCCAAAAAGTTTCCACAACACGGATCCCAATCAGGAGCCGAAGAGCAGATTGGATCCATCCGTCAAACTGACTGAAGCTGTTCACTCGCACACACATGCACACAGAAACACACACAGAAACACACACGCACACGCACACACACACACACACACACACACACACACACACACACACACACACACACACACACACCTCTTTTTGTGTATTCACCGTCTTCATCCCCTTTAAAAACATTTTTCTCTTCTTCAGTGAGCTGTCAATCATCCGTCGTTGTTTCTTTCTTGAACACACACACAGCTTTAGAAAAGCAAATGACACACACACATCAGAGGACCTCGCACACACACACACGCACACACACACACACACGCACACACACACACACACACACACACACACACACACACACACACACACTGTCACACAATAACACACCACCTTGTTATCAGCCTGCCTGAGTTGTGTGTCGTCGACCAGCTGCATCACACAGGTGAAGACTGGAGACAGTTGAGGTTTAAAGCTCTGCTGCTGTTCAGCCTGCATGCTAATGTTAGCATCATCATCTCAGACTGATGCTAACACAGAACAGAAAACTGCCAGTAATAATCCTGATGTGTAGCCTGATAACACTGTGGCTGATATTTATCTGTGCATGGCTTTCATCCTCCAGTGAAATTTAAGGTGTGCTGATGGATTCACGTCATCAACTCATGCATTGAGTAACATTACAAGTTAACGTTCCACCTTAAAAGTTGCCGGCAGTCGGCCCAGTGAATGAAGTGATTTTTTTCTCTTTCATTTTATAGTTGTAGTTTACTGATGTATGAACAGAGGTTACATAAAACCAGAGTGAGCGTCCTCTACTGACCAATCAGACTGCAGGGTTTCTAGCTCCACCTTTTAGTACCAGATCTGTGTGCTAGGTACCCCAACAGAGGGGGGACCAAACATGGGGACGCTAAGGAACGCTTCTGTTGGGACCATCCACAACTTTCACTGTGGAGACAGAAACAACGCCAAACTGAACTGAACTGAACTGAACTGAACTGCTTGGTGGAAACAGGGCTGTAGAGACAGATTCACAAAGCATCATTTTTTCCATCTGGTGCGACCAAATGAACTGAACTGTAGGTGTGAAAGCACGCTTATAAAAATGAAAAAAACAAAACAAAAAAAAAACAAAACACAAAGATCATGCTGCTACGACTTACTTTCTGATGAAACTACAAACTAGTGAGGGTAAAATGAAGCGTGAGATGGATCAGTGGTTTGTCACGCCGTCTGCATTAATGCAGGCACTGCGACAGACTGTGTGGTTCAGAGGGAACTGAGCCAGAAGGTGAAGGATTTATTGGTCCATCTCCGTCCCAACCCTCACCTATGGTCATGAGCTCTGGGTAGTGACTGAAAGAATGAGGTCACAGATACAAGCGTCTGAAATGAGTTTCCTCTGTAGGGTGTCTGGGCTCAGCCTTAGAGATAGGGGGAGGAGTCAGACATCTGGAGGGAGCTCGGAGTAGAGCCGCTGCTCCTTCACATCAAAAGGAGTCAGTTTAGAGGCCGTACACATGATGTGTTTTTAGCACCCTCAAATTCATTGTTTTCAATGAAGGCACGCTCAAACGCCAGAGTGACGCCGTTGCAGCGCTCTGCACTCTGAGATAAATCGAGTTCAACTTCTGGAACACAGCAGTGTGCCGCATGTCATGTGACGAGGAACAACCAATCACAGCTGACAGATATCTTTCCCTTCATCTGTGAATATCAGTGTGTGATTAATATGGAGGAGAAGTTGATCATGTTAGTGCAGAGCTGTCAGAGCGTCACATCTGTCCCACAGACAACAGGCCTACACACTTATAAACAGCTCCTGGAAGAAGATCAGCTCTGCACTCAGGGTTTCAGGTAAACAGGCTCTGTGATGCTTGTTAACGCAACCTGCTGCCATGCTCTTGGAAGCTGGCACAGAAAAGGCACAAAAGTAGCACCCAGCGCCCAACCTGGTGTTTTCCAGGTGGTTAAAGATGCAGCATGTGTACGGGCCCTAAGGTGGCTGGGGACATTTGATCAGGATCCTCCTGGGCACGTCCCACTGGTAGGAGGCCCTGGGGCAGACCCAGAACACACTAGAGGGATTATATATCCCTGGGAGCACCTCAGGGTGCTCCAGGAGGTGCTGGAAAGCATTGCACGGGAGAGGGACATCTGGGGTGCTTTGACTGGCCTGCTGCCCCCGAGACCCGGCTCCTGATGAGCAAATGATAATGGATGGAACCTTAAACTTCCTGAGCTTGACATGGTTTTGCAGACTGTAAAAAGGAGGTTTCATCTTCACTCCAACACAAACTATAATTGAGACATTTAACATATAATAACAGATATTTTAACAGTGTGATAAAGGCAGAGGCAGCAGTGTCTCCAGGCTGGAGCCATGTTGGATATTTGCTCTGCAGCTGTTTCTGCACTGAGAAAAACAACCTGAAACAGCATCTGGAATTGAATCGAATCATTCATTGATGTTGCAGCACCCAGTATCATTTTTCACCAGGAATATAAATAAGTCAACAGCCGAAAGGGAAGAAGAGGCAGCAGCAGGGCGGCCTGAGAGACCTACAGCACTGATCTGCACCCAACAGATTCATCAGACAGAGATGTACCACATGCCGACACAAACAAGTGACTCTGTTGTACTTGTGTCAAACTCTCATGACACTGCAGTGGAAAAAACCTCGCTAGAAACTGAGCGTTTGGCAAAGAGGTTACGCTCGATTTTATTCTCATACATTTCATAAATATGTGTTTGCTGTCTGCCATTAACTAAAAGATCAGCTCATAAAATCCGACAGCTGGCAGAAAAAACAACGAGCCATAAAAATGTGTTTTTTGGCGCAAACCTGCAGACAGATGCCCCGTCGCTCACGATGCCAAACATGATGTGTCTGGCAGGAGTTATATCAGCTGTGATTCACTCAAATCATCCACGTTACACTTCAAACACACTAATTCACAAAGCTGGAGACAAGCATCAGTTTGTCCAAACCTCTGTCATGTTCAGTCTTTTAACAAGGACGACACGTTAGCATATTTCAGTCTCCTACACTGTCTGCCAAACTGTTTTAGAATCAGTCCTAAAATTTTACTGCCACAGCTCACTGCTCACAGAGTCTGAGCTGTCCCCAAGGTCGGGCTAAAGACCAGACGGGACTGAGGCTTAACTGTCCCAGAATTCAGCCTGAAGACTGAGACGGACTGAGCCTCTGCTGTCCCCAAGTTTAGGCTAAAGACAGACAGTAACTGAACTCTGGATGTCCCAGAGTCCAAACTAAAGACCAAAGCTGGTCTAAACCCTACACGTACCAGAGTCCAGGAGCAATGAGCCTCAGCTGTTGCACAGTCCAGGCTAAAGACTATGGGGGCTGAGTCTTAAAGCTGTAGTACGCAAAACTCTCCCCTCACTGTCCTAAGCCCCTCCCACCAGGCGACCACGGGCGTATGCACACGCTTCATGCAGTGACCCAATGCTTCTGTACATTGTTTTATTATGGCTCCGCCGACAGCTGTGGACAGAGGCTCTATGCTTTCAGGCTGTCCATCCCATACTTGTGAACGCCGTATCTCAAAAACACCCCAAGCGAATTTCTTCAAACTTGGCACAAACGTCCACTTGGACTGAACAATAAAGTATTTTTTGATGGTCATGGGTTAAAGGTCACGGTCACTGTGACCTTTTCTGTGTCATTCTTGTCAAACAAACTCCAGACTTTCACCTAGAAGCCCACTGTGTGTTTTCAATACCAAACCATGATGATTTTTTTCTAAACCTAACCAGAAGTTTGTGTTGCCTAAACTCAAGGGAATCAACCTGGAAACAAAGTGTATTACCGACGTTGTAAATTTGTTTTAAAAAAGACAAGATGCATGTAACAAGCGTAAACTGACATGCCATCTGTGAACATCCAAAACAGACACAGGAGGGTACCTATCATTCTTAGACGTGTACGTCCACTGACCAAACAGCGGTATTTGACAAGCTGGGATGAGATCGTGTTGGTTAAACTCTGGACCACATGTGCATGGTTTCACCATGAATGCAGCCCCCTGTCATCTCAAAGTAGGTTTGAAAAATGAAAGTCAAAACAAACTATATGAATTAACAAATGGTTCAGTTGCACGTTCACCACACTTGGCCCTCTGCTGCTCCATCTGCTCCCTGCCACAAGAAAAGAGAGTGAGCGTGATGCAGCTTCAGAACAAGATGATCTAAATGTGGCGGCAGATGCTGATGTTGTGGATGTTGTGTAACGTTACCTACATGAACATTAACTTGAGGCTGCAGCCATGAGCCTTTCGCAGCGGTTAGATCAAAGTTAAACTATAGGCAACATTTACTCTCCATCTCTGACACACGTCTGATACTGACACGTGTTTTAATTTGTTTATTGTCAGACTCTCTTTTTCTCGTCCTCCTTTTCCAGGTTGCTGTGCAGCATTGGAGGCTGTTGCTGGAACAGCAACTTTCTCTGCAGGATTAAATCAGACTTTCACCATCTGAAGAGACATGCACACACTTCTGCATCTGTACAACAGCCAACAGGAACGGCCTCTGCAGCTCCTCGTGTTTCTGTTGTCAGGCTAGTTTTCTCTCAGAACACTTAAATCACAACATTCTGTAAGTTGTCTCCAAAATAAAACGTCCTGCAGCAGCTTTCATTATCCCAGAATCTATTTATCATGTTTATGTTTAATGAATCTTCCAGAGACTTCAGTTTATGTTGGATTAAACAGGAAGTTTTATTCAGTAAAAGCATCAGTCATCATATTTATATCAGCAGTTTTTTTCACATCTGCTGTTAAAATTAACAGGCAAATTTTTCAAACTAAAAAACTTGAAAGAAATTTTTTTAAAAGAACTTTAACTGGGCTCTGCTTGCATAACAAAAATCTGACAATAATTATTTTAAATTAAAAATCAAAACAGTTGATCTGATTCTATTAAAGACTTTGAGAAACTGAATTCTTAATATATCAAGGACTCATTACCTTCGTCATCTCTACATTAACACTCACATCACAAATTACAGACTGTATTCCTATTTTCACCTGGTGACATTCATCCTGTGTGAATCAACATCTCTAAAAACTGCTTCTGTGTTCTGACTTTAATTATTATAAAGGCTGCAGAGTACGTCACAGCAGTGAGCTCCTCTGCTCAGTTGTGTTTTTATAAATGTTTATTTTTAGGACTTAGACGAGTTTTCTCTTTGCTGCATAAAAACAGACATGGAAAGAAAAGTCCTAAATCACAAGAGATCCACAGCTGATACAAATCAGGTATAAATTGTTTGTTTAAAAAGATTCTGTTCTGAAGAATTTGCAGATCTTTTACGCATTAGTGAAAGATCTGCAAATGCTTCCCAAGTATCCAAGAAATTAAAATAGGAAACAGAAAAAGAATCTAATAGGTACAAGAGCCCAAAATATAAAGTAATTTCCCATCAGAATAATTCTCAGAAGTACATCAGATCATTAAATATTAAGATCTCCAGATTTATCAGGACAGATGAAATCATTAAAACAATTTCAGTCAGAGGAACATCTTGCACCCAAACAGCTCATTCAGCTCGCCGCCCATAAACACCAAACACCATTAAAACCAGCAGCATATAAGCTCCTCCCACAAACAGCTAAACCCTCCAACCAGCAGCCAGGGAGAAAAAAAGCAACCCTCACAGCCCCGTCCGCCCGCTTCAGACGCACCAAACCAAAACCAAACGCACCCAGACCAGGGGGAGGCAGAGGCAGCGAGGAAACCCCAAAACCAGAGAGAGAAAGACCGAAGAGAGCCGAGAGGAATAAAACCACATAAAGACGTTCCTCCACTCTGTGCTGTAACGAGGACAGACGGACGCACGGACGGGACTGCTGGTTCAAACAAGCCCTGCAAAGACAGAAACACACACATTAACACACTGATTGTCTGCTGGCGTTGAGTGCAACACCAACACATACAACAAGACAAACTGAGATACCTGAGATACTCCAACATACAGTCACTGCAGAGAAGTTAGGATTCTCTGGAGTACAATACTCAGATACTTTGACAGAAACGCAGATAAACTGAGATACTCTGAAATAAAGATAGTTGTAGTTACAATAAGATGAGGTACAGTGAGACAAACTGAAGCACATTACAGACACACAGATACTCTGAGACAGCACCCAGTCATACAGTTACAAGGGAAAATGAAGATACACTTAAATAAACTGAAGTAAACTGAAAAACCTTAAGATAAACTGGGAAACACCAACACACTCTGACATAAACTCATGTGGAGCGATTTTGATTCACACTGACACTGTAAAACACACTGTTGGCCAAAACACTGACACACAGGAGTAAGAAAACATGTATCTGTGTGTGTGTGTGTGTGTGTGTGTGTGTGTGCCTGTTGAGACATGTAGCGACCCACTTTAAAGTTGTTTGAGGTGTAAAACCAGAGAACACCAACAGCTGAGCCGTGCAGACATTAACCCAGATATGATGAAGAGCGTCCTGCTAAAACACGACTGCCTCTGAGCTACACACTCGGTACGGTCTAATACATGACACCACCAGTGTGTCAGTACTGTCTGACTTCCTGTCTGTCCTCCCTCCATCACCCAACTCATCTGTTTATCTGTCTATCCATCATCCATCTATCCGTCCACTCATTTGTCCATCCATCCATCCATCTCTCTGTCTATCCATTCATCTGTCCATCCACTCATCTGTCTGCCTGTCCATCCATCCATCCAGCCATCTACTCATCTCTCTGTCCGTCCATCCATCTATCCGTCAACTCATCTGTCTGTCTATCTGTCTATCCATCCATCCATCTACTCATCTCTCTGTCCATCCATCCATCCATCCATCCATCCATTTGTCCATCAATAGACTTTATATAAACGTGAACAACATGACAGCTCCATAAAAGTGAAGTCGAAACGTTCTGTTCGCCCCCTGGTGGCAGGCTGCAGTACAGGTCATAAGCCCCGCCCCCTCAGGGTCAAACTGGTTACTTTATGGTGACTGAATATTATCTGAATATTATCTTCACACAGAGGGAACAGCATTTTGTATTCGACTGTAACTTTACGTCCTTCTGTCGAAGAAAGTTAGTAACCGAATCAAAAACAGTGACGACATGTTCTCTTTGGTTAACGGTCATTTCATCACCACTTACAAAGGTGTCAGAGTTCTGCTTTATGCTTCGTTGCTCTGGTGGTAATTAACAAAGTGCGAGCCAACTGTGAAAGGCTTACACTTATTTATCGTCTGTTTACCTGTTTTAATTTTTGTCCTTTATATTCTTCATACATACCTGTATATGTTTCAGATATGTTGTTCTGTTACCTGTGCTGATTCACTTACCTGACGTTTGATGATGTGATATTATCGTGCCTCCTTAACGGCTATGAAATGAATCCTCACATTAACCAATGAATGTAAATATAAATAAATAAATGTTTTTATTCTAAACAGGACATTTTTCAAAGGACAACTTTTATTTATTTTAGACTTTCACTTTATAATTCCACACGTATCTCCCAGCCCTCTTTTTGTTCCCACCTGTCATATTTAATGAAGGGGGCGTGGTTATGGGACAGATTCAGACCAAAGCAACAGCACCAGAGAAACACTGAGTCACAGTCTGTGTTTCCTCTCTGCAGACCTCTCACTGATCTCTGCCTGACGCTCTGGCAGCTCTGCTCACCTGACCGTCACGCCAATAACAGACTGAAAATTATATTGAGAGAGGGAGTCTGGCCACGGCTGAAAAGCCGACACTAACTGCAGAGTCAGTGACTGCGATCTGGCAGGAGACCACTGAACACACACACACACACACACACACACACACACACACACACACACACACACACACACACAAAACAACTTGTGTGTGTTTACTAACCAACAGACCTTTTTCACTTTCTTCCAATATGGCAGATGGTCACTTTTGGAAGTTCTACGAGTCAGCTGAGAGCCAACACACACACACACACACACACACACCTAACAGCGGATTAAACACACATTAAACACATTAAACACACATTGAACACACATTAAACACACATTGAACACACATTAAACACACAGTAAACACACATTAAACATAGTAAACACACATTAAACACAGTAAACACACATTAAACACATTAAACACACATTAAACACACATGAAACACACATTAAACATAGTAAACACACATTAAACACACATTAAACATAGTAAACACACATTAAACACAGTAAACACACATTACACACATTAAACACATTAAACACACATTAAACACACATTAAACATAGTAAACACACATGAAACACACATTAAACATAGTAAACACACATTAAACACACATTAAACATAGTAAACACACATTAAACACAGTAAACACACATTACACACATTAAACACATTAAACACACATTAAACATAGTAAACACACATTAAACACACATTAAACATAGTAAACACACAAACACAGTAAACACACATTAAACACACATTAAACACAAACACACATTGAACACACATTGAACACACATTAAACACACATTAAACATGGCTTAATAGAGACAGTGTCAAACACAAATCAGCTTCACTATAACTCGCAGCATTCACAGACAAACCACATGAAACACAGTAAACACACATGAAACACATTAAACACACATTGAACACACATGAAACACAGTAAACACACATAAAACACAGTAAACACACATTAAACACATTAAACACACATTAAACACACATTGAACACACATGAAACACAGTAAACACACATGAAACACATTAAACACACATTGAACACACATGAAACACAGTAAACACACATGAAACACATTAAACACACATTGAACACACATGAAACACATTAAACACACAGTAAACACACATTAAACACACATGAAACACATTAAACACACAGTAAACACACATTAAACACACATTAAACACACATGAAACACAGTAAACACACATTAAACACACATGAAACACATTAAACACACATTGAACACACATGAAACACACATTGAACACACATGAAACACAGTAAACACACATTAAACACATTAAACACACATTGAACACACATGAAACACAGTAAACACACATGAAACACATTAAACACACATTGAACACACATGAAACACAGTAAACACACATAAAACACAGTAAACACACATTAAACACATTAAACACACATTGAACACACATGAAACACAGTAAACACACATGAAACACATTAAACACACATTGAACACACATGAAACACAGTAAACACACATGAAACACATTAAACACACATTGAACACACATGAAACACAGTAAACACACATTAAACACATTAAATAAACACACATGAAACACAGTAAACACACATTAAACACACATTAAACACACATTGAACACACATGAAACACAGTAAACACACATGAAACACATTAAACACACATTGAACACACATGAAACACAGTAAACACACATGAAACACATTAAACACACATTGAACACACATGAAACACAGTAAACACACATTAAACACATTAAATAAACACACATGAAACA
The DNA here is from genome assembly GCF_011397635.1 of Epinephelus fuscoguttatus. Classification (NCBI taxonomy): domain Eukaryota; kingdom Metazoa; phylum Chordata; class Actinopteri; order Perciformes; family Serranidae; genus Epinephelus; species Epinephelus fuscoguttatus. Next base: position 44,343,997 of record NC_064761.1, on the reverse strand, counting down.
CAGTAAACACACATTAAACACATTAAATAAACACACATGAAACACAGTAAACACACATTAAACACACATTAAACACACATTGAACACACATGAAACACAGTAAACACACATGAAACACATTAAACACACATTGAACACACATGAAACACAGTAAACACACATGAAACACATTAAACACACATTGAACACACATGAAACACAGTAAACACACATTAAACACATTAAATAAACACACATGAAACACAGTAAACACACATTAAACACACATTAAACACAGTAAACACACATTAAACACATGAGACACACATTAAACACACATTGAACACACATTGAACACACATGAAACACAGTAAACACACATGAAACACATTAAACACACATTGAACACACATGAAACACATTAAACACACAGTAAACACACATTAGACATAGTAAACGCACATTAAACACACAGTAAACACACATTAAACACACGTCAAACACACATTAAACACACATGAAACATGGCTTAACAGAGACAGTTTCAAACACAAATCAGCTTCACTATAACTCGCAGCATTCACAGACAAACACTTGTCTTTATCTGGACACATTTTCCCACAAATACAACATGCTAACGTTATTAGCACAAGCCTATGGCATCTTACATTGTATAAATTAGCCTAGCAGCTAGCAGAGATTTCCTCTGCTCATATTTCAGCCAGGATAAATCACACACAGTGTGTGGAGGCTTTAGTGTCTTCACAATTTATTGTTTCTTATCTGTGAAATTAAAGGGTCATTCCTGGATATTGGTGACTTTTCTGTCCCCAGGAAATAAATGTTAATATTTTATTTAAAATAAATGAAATAGGTATGATAGAAAGCTTTTATTATAGATTGAGGTCTTCTTTATAAAATTAACATAAAATAATGTATTCAAAATATATTTATTTTAATTTTAATTACCTTTTTTTGGGAACATACACTCCTTTTTACAATGTCCCCAAAGCAAATTTTCAGTTTCAATGAGACATATTTGCGATGTAATTATAAATAAATAGAAATGTGCCTTTATTATTGTATAAATCAAGTTAAAATCTCTCTACTTATAAATATATATCAATGGAAACAATTGTTATTATTTATCATTTTTATAATTTACTGTGTGTCCTCGAAATCGTGTTCCACCCTGTTAGTTTGTGGTTTTTCACCTTCTAAACAAAAAAACCTACAATTCCCATGAAGCCACATTCAGGAAGTGCGATCACTCTTTTGGCGGGAATTCAAAAGAACAAAGAGAGGTGAGTCCCAACTTTCTGTCTGTCTTTTTTTTTTTTTTTTTTATACAAGTTTTATGATGTTAACCTGTATGTCCTACTCTTAACTTTCCACCCTATCATGCTAAATTGTGAAGAAAGTAAGCAACATTTTGAAATAATCAAAAACCTGTTTGATATATATACTAAAGTACTGTTTGTGTGCAGAGTTAGCTAGTTATAGATGCTGCCTCACAGAGCTATAGTTAATTTGGTTGACAAAATTCCACCCTGTTAGGCATACAAACCTAACATGGTGGAACATGCACCTAACAGGGTGGAAAATCTATTACAAAATGTAAAGAAATGCATATTAATGCTGATATATACATATTCAAATGTCATTTAAACTATTCATGTAATTTACCAGTATGTATTAAAGGTTTACACTTTATAACCATAATAAGTTATTCAACATTTATTTGGCTTTACTTGTCATGCCGCAACACAGCCATGATCAATTATCAATTGATCACACCCTCTTGTGTGTAATCAGTATGCATTTAAACAGTAATTGATCAATATTGTGTGGTCTATACAATTTACATGGTAATATAAAGTTAAAGTATGTATTTGTTAGGAAATGGCTCCAGCACTAAGTGCAGCAGAGATGCAGCGTCGCTACAGAGAAAGGCGAGACGCTGATCCAGAAAGAACAGCAGAGTATCTCAGGAATTTGTTCTACTCAAATTCAGCCTTGCAGCAGGATTACAGCCAGATATGCCTTGTTTTGTTTGAATTTTGACTCTGCTTTTATTGTCAAGCACTTTGTACTTCGTTTGAAAAGTGCTATATATATAAAATGTATTATTATTATTATAAGTCTCTAATGAATTAATTAATAATAAATGAATGAATGTGTTTTATGTTAATGTGTGTTTAATAAAATCATTGTTGAAACTCACTGAGTCATTGTTGATAATTCCACCCTGTTAGTCACTTCTTTTTTAAATAACATAACAACTTTCTTAAATATTTTGCATATTTTTATGTTAATTTGCAGAGCTGAAAGGGATTAACAGCATACACATGTTTTTTGAGCAAATTTGCTATTATTTACCCTTTTGGGTAAGTCGGGTACAAAATTGTGATGGTCCTAAACAACGAACACACGTTCTACTTAACAATTCTTGTTTCATTATTATTACATAAGAAAACAAACTTATATGATGTAATAAGGGACACATAAGGTGTTATAAAAACTAAGCATTGTTAAATATTTACATAATTAACACTGTGTAGTACCTATGAATATGTCCCTAACAGGGTGGAACTCTCTCACAGTCCATGTCTGAACAATCCACCCATAATTATTATTATTTAAATGCTTAAGCTCTATCAATAAAAGCTCCTGAAGGTTAAACATGTCATTTACCTGATATAATGATAAAAACACAAAAATGTATTCTTGTTTCCACAAAAGTTAGCACACTGAAAAGTCACCAATAGCCAGGAATGACCCTAAAGTAAATCAAAGCTTTGTTTCCACTGAGGGAAATGGTTTCAGCTTACAGAGACAGACAGGAGGTCTGCGTCACCGTGACACTGTGGAGTTACATTTCTGGGGAGGAGCATGTCAGCCTATGGTGTAGGGTATGGCGTTGATTCAACCAAAGTATAAATCCTGCTTTAAAGGTCCAGTGTAGCAGATTTAGAGAGAGTTAGTGGTGTCTCTCAGTGAGGACTGCTGATTGAAGCTTCTCCTGGTTAGAATTCCTTCAGTGTTTATATTTTAAAGACATTTCAAAAATATCAGTGTTTTTCTGACGCTCTCATCACAGAGGAGCTGCTAACTACAGTGGCCAACGTGAAAACATGAATGTCTCTATGTAGAGCCAGTGTTTGGTTTGTCCATTCTAGGCTACTGTAGAAACACGGAGGCGCAACATGGTGATCTATGTAGACAATTTCTGCAGATAAACTAACTCCTGCACACTGGAGCTCTCAGAATATTGTGAGGCAGACTCTTAATACTCATTTATCTAAATGTTTATTTAAATGTACTAGCATCACTGGAACATTCACAGTACGTTGTAAAATGGTAACTTTGTAGGATCTGAGGTGAAACAAAAGCAGCAGATGAGATGGATGAAGAGGACAAACATTTTATGAAGAGTAGAAGAAGATGGACCAGGCTGCGCTGCTCTCTGACAGGTACAGATAAATCACACTGTAATTGGTTATGGGCTCTGTGTGTGTGTGTGTGTGTGTGTGTGTGTGTGTGTGTGTGTGTGTGTGTGAGGCTGCAGTAAGTTATTACTAATGAGTTGATTTTAGCCGAAACGCTGCCAGAACCTCCATCACCATTAACCCGCCACTCATTTATTGCTGAGTTCATCCAGCAGAGGAGAAGAAGCTGCAGTTACAGCCGTCATTTATCAACACCACATCATGACATCAGAGCTGACATGAGTCTACAGAGCTGTGAGCGCCACCGACAGGCCACGGTGGTCGTTACAGCCACAATATAAGCAAACACACCACACACGTACGTGTTCTCACTGATTCATTCCTCAGTCAAACCTTCGTACTTTACGTGTCAGATAAAACGCAGTGTAGGAAGTGAAGTGAGCGTACAGAGAGCAGTGACCACACAAACACTGGAGACGACTTTAAGGGTCAGAGGGAAATTTCAAACTGTGCCTTGTAAGGTGACCTCGAGCGCTTTGAAAGGTGCCTATAGATAAAATGCATCATTATTATTGTTATAATTACTATTGTTACACTGAGTGAGCTGATCAGTCACTGTTTGTGTCTTTAGAAGTCGGATGACAACTGTAAAACAAAGAGGTGACACTGGCTTTATTTCAGTCTGACTGTTTCTCAGCTTTTTTCTCAATTTAAACAAAATCATTTGAGGAAAAAAACCTTTGCTCTCATGGGACTATTTATTCAAACATGTCATGGAAATCTGTAGCTGAGGTATTTCATTAACTTCAGGGTTAACTCTCAACTCAATACAACAAAGCCGGTTCACTTTTTAACCACATAAATCACCATGGTAACTGATGCTGAACAGCTACACCGCTCCAGAGCAGGTTAAATGCAAAGATCCCACGGGCCCCAGTGAAACCGTCCTGCCTGCACTGTCTATATTTACGCCCCTGATGAGATCACATCCTGTCAGCCCCCCCCCCATGTTGAAGTGCAGGACATTTAAGATGCTTTTAGTTTTGAATCCAGATTGTCAAGCTGAGAGCAGACATTTCTACATATTCATATATGTGTGTGTGTGTGTTACTGACCTTTGGCCTGCTCCAGGTCCGAGTTCAGCTCCTGCTCTGATTGGTTGGGAGGTCTGTAGGGCGGGGGCTGCCTCATAGGGGGCGGGGCTGCAGCTGGTTTCTGCAGAGGTGGAAACAAATAAACTTGGTGACTCTGATGTGTCTCAGCAGCGTGACGGTGCACATACAGCACAGTGAGAGCTGAGAGCGTGTGCTGAGGCTGTGCTGCCCCCTGCTGGACTCTACAGGACTCACAGCTTCATGTCAGACTGGTGAATGTGAGGATACAGACAGGAGATGTGCAGAGCTCACAGAGTCGCTGTGGTTTTGATTTTGGAGTGAAAACGTCCAACTTTTACAATTAAATTACGTTAATTAAATGCCAACGTCAGACGCAGTTCCTGTTCTTACCGGAGACTCAGTCCTCGCTGCGTTGTGTTTATTGTAGCTGGGAGCTGTTAGAGACACAGGCTGAAAAACACACACAGATTGAAAGTCTTCAGTGTGTACAACATTGTGTTTCTAATCTGTGTGTGTGTATGGAGGACAGAAACTGCCAAAACCAAAAATAAATACATGAATAAATGACTTAATAAATAAATAAATTAATAAGCCATTGAACTGAACAAGAATAATTAAAAAAATAAATGAAAGCATTAATTAACTGATAAAATGGGACATAAATTGCTGTATTTATTTTAATTTGCTTCTTTATTTATTTATCTTTGGATTTACTTTCTTATTAGATTTCTTTTTTTTATATAAATTTATTTCTGAATTTATTTCTAATTAATTCAAAATTATTTATAATTAACTTATTATTTTTGGTCAGTTTAATGGTACTTTAATTTATGAATCAAGACTCTTTTTTTAAAATTTATTTTAGCAGCGTCCGTCCTCCACATATGCTGTGTGTGTGTGTGTGTGTGTGTGTAATAAGCCCCATTCAGACTGGATTCTGTCTGTAGGAGAGATGCTGTGATTCTGACATCGCCTGCATTGGTCAGTGACATTTACAGTGATAATTACAGCCACAATCAGGTGTAGTGATGTCACTCAAGTAATGTAAATGAGTAGAAAAGTACTTTTTTTTAATGGAACTAGTACTTTTTATATTGCTTTTTTAAACTGTACATCTACTCGTTACTCAAGTATTTTTTGAGCCAGTAATCGACTTTTTACTCTGCTTCATTTGCCATTTAGACCTCTGTTACAAGTGGCCTTAACATGCAGCCTTCAGCAACAATCCCTGACCACATCTGTCCACACGTTTCATACCAAAATCGAACTAGAATCCCCGCCCCCTGTGGTTCTGTTGGCTTCATCACACCGTGACCTCCAGCATGACCTGGGACGGTTTGCAGCTGAGTGTGAAGCAGTAAGGATTAGAGTCAGCACCTCCAAATCTGAGGTCATGGTTCTCTGCTGGAAACCTGTGCAGTGCCTCTTCTGGGCTGGGAGAAAGTCACTGCCCCAGGCGAGGGGGAGCTCTGGGTAGTGACTGAAACAATGAGATCACAGATACAAGCGGCCAAAATGAGTTTCCTCTGTAGGGTGTCTCTGTGGTTTGGAGTTCAGTTTCTCTCCTGCGTCCTGTTTTAACTTCAGATATCTTCTTCGTTTTACTGTTTCAAGAAGTTGCTTCTCAAAAACTCAACATTTCCTTATTTTGCTGCTTCACAATTAAAGATTTTACATCACAAAATTACAGGGAACTTCTACTGTGAAGAATCTTCAGGAATCACTGAACTTTGTTAGCGTCTTTTCTTTAATAAAAACAAGTCTAATACTGAAGCATGGAGGAAGAGTAAAATCAGAAACAGCCACAGTGAGATGATGATGATGATGAAGATGATGAAGGGCTGCAGACAACAGGCTCTTACTGCACCTCTGCAAACAGCTCACCTCTGACAGGTAAACTTCTTTTACCTGCCCTGCTGTGGAAAAACACATGCAGCAACAGTAACAGGGGACTGTAGCTGTAGATCACCTTCAGCAGGTAGCCCTGTTGTAATGGAAATGTTAATCCCTGCCTTGCTGTGCTGACAGGCTGAACCAAACCAAACCAAACCAAACCAGCACATAACTGTCGATAAGGTGTATCAGATCTGCAGCTTCTTTCTCCTCTGATTTCTAGGTGGATTTGAAGATGTTTATTCAGCATGAACATGAGAGGCAATGAGAAGTCACACTGAGTGTAGTCTGAGTGGGCGGAAGTTCGCTGCATAGATCAGCCTCTCATTGGGCGGAACGAGCCACCCGCTGAAGTCCCGCCCTACCACCTCCGGTTGTGTAGCAGTTTTCAACACGTCCTTTACTAACGTTTGCGGTGTTTGATCTTGCGGTGATGTAGCCATTTTTCTGCTACGGTTCGCGTCCTGTAGGTGATATTTTTGTGGGCGTGTTACACCAAAACCTGTTTCCCCCCGGCAATATTTTTGCAAGCACACCGTTGCTGTGGCACCGCCCAGAACGATTGTGATTGGTTGAAAGAAATACAAGCAGCCGGGGTGTTTTTTCCTCCAATCTTAAAGTGAGAGTCGGCCCAGCCAGACCTTTCTTTTCTTGAGAAAGGTCTGGCTGGGCCTCCTGGTTAACTCACCGGCGCCCCCTGTGGAGGCTTCTCTTTGTCTCCTGTCAAAGTTACATTAAAGAAGAGCTCAGCGAAGATTTTATCCTCCACCTCCTCCTGTAATGCTCATCCTGTCTGAATGAGGCTTTACTCTGTGTGTGTGTGTGTGTGTGTGTGTGTTAGTACCCGTGGAGTAGCTGACAGGCTCTGGACGATGAAGACGACGGGGCTCGGAGCTGATTTGATGGCATTGACGGCCTCTTCGTGACTGGCTGCTCGTAGGTCAACACCTGACACCTTCTCACACACACCCACCCACACACACACACACACACACACACACATTAGACAATGTAGAGAAATGAAGCCGTCAGTTTAATACATGTTGCTGCTGTAACAATGACTGAAGTGAGATGAACAGACTGAAAACTTTTACTTATTAGATACAAACAGATGTTTTGATGCAATCAGATAAAGTGTTCCCTCAATTTTCAGTTGAAAAAAGGAAATCCATCACATTATATTATATATAGCATTGTGCAAAACATTTCAACTAAAAGCATAGTGACCTAAGTATCGTGATTATATTGTATGGGCGGCCTCATCATTCCTACGCCCCACTATAACTATAAATAAAAACAGTAACTGAGAGAAGTTCATTTCTTCTCTTCATCTGATGAGTTCCCTTCGATGGTCTTCAGTTAAAACAAGCAGGTGACTTCAGGTTAACACAGAAGCACACTGTGTGTCAGAGTTTGATCCTACAGACTGAGGAGCACATGCATGTAGTGTGGCTGTACACCAGGTATTAGACAGAGCCCTCCTACCTCCAGGATCTTGTCTCCAGTCTTCAGACACTGTGTTTTGGCGGCAGGACTGTTCTGTAGAACCTGTTTGATGAAGATTCCCTTCAGTTCCTCTCCGTTCCTCAGACGCTTGATGACGTGATGACCTCCCACGATGCTCAGACCCAATGACTGGCCCTCCTCAGGCCACACCTCCACCCTGCAGGGCAGAGAGACTCTTGTTTAGCCCCCTTTATATACTCTACACCCCCGGATGGTCACAGAGGTTCAAAGAGACACCAAACGGGGACAGACTAACATTAATAACCCTTCATATGTCGGACACACGAGGACGAATATTTTCAATGCTCAGTTTTACATCTGGATTCCATCGAGCACAGCTGTGGTGCGGCCCGGCTATGACGCGTCTTTGTTTTGTCCTCCACACGGCGTCACACCTCACAGGGAGCGTTTTACCTGCCTGAGACTCAGGTGTTTTGGAGCACAGGGGACACTCCTGAGGACCTTCTTTAACATTGTGGTGGCAGCCATGTTTTATGGAGTGGTTCGGTGGGGGAGCAGCGTCTCGACAGCCGACAGGAAGAGACTCAACAGACCGATAAAGAAGGCCAGCTCTGCTCTGGGACGCTCCCTCCACCCTGCTGGAGGTGGTGGGAGAAAGGAGAATGATAGCCAAGCTATCATCCCGTATGAACAACATGTCCTGTATGGGCTGGGAATACAGTCGCCACCTATGTCATGTTTATATTTACATGTATGTTTACAGGATGTTTATTCTGATTGACCTGATGCTGCCGCTCCACTTCCTGCCCAGCTCAATCTGCTCTGTTGAACTGCATCACGACTCCGTCAAAAATAGACGAGACACGTATCTGCTCCTTTAAAAAACAAAATGGATGCTAATATTTCTCCTCTCTGCTGTCAGTGTAACTCTGAATCTGGAAGCTGCGTTCACTGTTCTTAGCTTCGTGTGACGCTACAAAGCTGTTGGTCTGATATTGTGGATGAGTCAAATAGACTCGGACCTCATGTGCCTCTTACTGGGCGTCCCAGATGGTCATATTACACATATCAAACATAAGACACTCTTTAATCTTTTGACTTTTGCTGCCAGGAAAGATATTCTACTCTTCCGGACCAAAGATGGTCCAACAGAAGAAGTCTTGGCACAATCTTATAATGCAGTGTGTTCCCAATGAGTACATCTCTTACACACCTCGCTCCTCAGTGGAGGCTTTTTATAAAGTCTGAGGCCCTTATTCAAAGTACACTGGACCTACACTGTCATCCTCCATATTACAGGGGTGTCCTAAATCAGCTCAGCCAGTCTCTGTACGTTGCCTGTAACTCAGTCGTCTGGTAACCTTGCCATTTGTCTATAAAGCAGATTTGTTTGTTTGTTTGCTGCTGTAGACTAGACTAGACCCGTATTTTTAACAGACACGGTGGAGAGCCACCTCTGAAACACACTGAGACAGTCTGGTGGAATCACAGGTATCGTCTGGAGCTCCTGTGATCACCTCCTTGTTTCATCCACGCCGCAACCGAGGCCAAAAAATGAAGCCAAAACCTGCCGTTCCTCCAATGACCACTTGAGGCTGGATCCAAGAGCAAGTCAGTCCCCACAGACCTCCATGTTAGCATGTAGAAATAAACATGTTTACAGCCTGTTTTGGTCTCTACAGCTGATTTCAACATTCATGACAACTGTACGGGGCTGAATCTTTATATAACTCAGATGTTTACATTTTATTAAGCCTTACAGTTACACATAATTAAGGGCGGGGCCTCTTGGAGTGACAGGCTGTCTGCTGACAGTGTCCTCGGCTTCTTCACAGCTCCACCCTCTCACCCAAATACAGTCACTTCTGGCTCCAAAAAAAACCAAGATGGTGACGGCCGAAATGCCGAACTTGACATTAGTGACATGAGCTCGGCTCAAAAAGGGTTCTGCAGGTGACTTCTGAGTAAAAAAGCATTGTGGTAATGACAGACTGGAAGGTCCCTTCAAGGCCCAATGTCCTCAAACACCTGTTGGATTTCTCCCTCAAAAGGTCACCAAGCTGTTTGGCTGTGCTGTAAACATCAAAAACATTCAAGTAAACACCTCTCTTTCCATCCATCCATCCATCCATTTGGCTGCAAACTAGGTGAGTGGTTCTCCTGAACGATCAGACAACATTCAGGCTTCTAAACAACTAAAATGCCCCAAAGTTAGCTGTACATCCTGTTTGGTGGCGTCTTTGAAGGTGTTAGAAAATTTGTTGGGTGTGTGTGTGTGTGTGTGTGTGTGTTACCTGCGGGGGGGTCCCCAGTGACTGAAGGCAGGAGTTTCCTCTCCCTCCCCGTCCTCTCTTTCAGGAAGATCACTGTAAACAAACACACACACACACACACACACACACACACACACAGAGTGAGCTCGAGGTTTCTGCAGCCCTCGTTTTAACAGGCTGCAGGTGAAGCTCGTCTCCGACCTGTGGCCTCCTCTGATTGGTAGACATGCTCCTCCCTGGCTCCGCCTCTTACGTCTCGCTGTGTCAATCATCCTGACAGACCTCCACAGAAAGAGAACGATAAAAACATCAAGTCATCATCAAGTTTCACTCCTCAGAGTCACCGAAATACAACCGATTATTTTATTTAATTATTTTATTATTTCATCAGATTACTGTTCAAACTCCTTCAGATAAACTGTGCAGTCATAAAACTACAGTAAAAAAAAATGAAAAAACACAACTATCAAGAAAATAAATACAAATGTCGTTTCTTTCAGTATCAAGACTTTGTTAAAAATGTGAGAAAAAAAAAAATTAAAAAAAAAAATTAAAACTAAAGACAAAACCGACTGATGCTTGTCTGACACACTTACAGCATGTTGTGTGTAGCAGTGCACACCAGTACACACCAGTACACACCAGTTAACACCAGTATACAGTGACAAATGTAAACAGCAGATGGCGACACAGGACTGTGAAACAATGACAGTGGCGATGGAGAGGAGGAGGTGATGGAGGAGTAAGAGAAGGTGACAGAGAGGAAAGAGGAAAAGAAGAAAGAAAGAGGAGGAGGAAAAGGAGGTGATCAGTGCAAGTTATGGGAGATCACAGAAATAAAGGGGAGAAAGAGGAGGAGGAGATGGAGGAGTTAGGGTAGGTGACAGAGAGGAGGGGACAAAGGGAGAAGAGGAGAAAAGAGAGGAGGTGATGGATGAAAGTTAAAGGAGATGACAAATAAGGAGGTGAAAGACGAGGAGGTGATGGAGGAGATAGGGCAGACAAAAATGAGAAAGAGGAGGAGGTACTGACTCTGTGTCGGTGTCTGTCAGAGTGAGCTCGGAGTCAGCTTCACTGTCTCTGGAGTCTGGAATACCTGCACGCAAAAACAAACAAACAAACAAACAAACAAACACAGAAGTTAGTAAAGTCAGACGCACATTGTTCCCAAAGCGAAGTTTCAAACCAAACTTGATGTAAATTCAAACCAAATTTACAAAAAGACTTTAAAATCAGACTAAACTGAAGTTTTGTTTTTGTGTGAACATGAGTTTCATATGTAAACAGCTGGGCGGAGCCATTAAAGCACCACAGAAGAAGAAGAAGAGGTGATTCAAAGAGCTCCAGTCAAAGCTCGAGCGATGGAAACCATGTGGAAGAAACATGATGGAAATGTTTCATGGATTAAAGTGAGGAAGGTTCCGGTCTCCTCATCGCTCCACACACACCTCATGTTTTCAGCTCGTCATGCTTCACGTTCATCATCACGTATTCACTCAGTCACACAGATAGTGTTTCCCCTCTGACAGGAAACTCTGGTTGTTCACGTTCCAGACTTCAATCACACAGGAAGAGTTTCAGCAGCTGGAGGCGACTTTTTTTAAACGTTTTTAAAAAACAAAAAACTTAAACTCAGAGCAGAAAAGCGCCCCACGTCATCTCCACTTTTTTCCCATTGTCCAATGGGATGATCAGGGAGGCGGGGCTTCTGTGGTGGTCACGACAACATGTTTACAGTTGGTAACCAATGGAGGAGAAACTGGTGGTAGTGGTTGCTGGATACCCAGAGCTATACGACTTTACAAAGCGCAGTTAGCACCATCTGAATAGAAAACAGCAGATAAGTGCAGTACTGTAAACGTCCATGATGGAGGAGAAGCTCCTGGACCAACTGGTGGTACTCCCCATGATCCAGCCTCTTTTTTAGGGTCTCATGTACCCACACAGATCTCTGTTTATCTGTGCCCAACAAACTATCTGCTGACAGCCTCTCAAGTACCCTCTGCCTCAACATTTTAGGTACTGAATACTGTCAGATAAATAACAATAAATAAATAGATTGATTACGTGGGCAGGTTGGTCTTGGGGCAGTATTTGGAGGTGTTGACCGCTTCACACTCGGCAGCAAACCGCCCCAGGTCATGCTGGGGGTCACACTGTGATGAAGCCAACAGAACCACATCATCTGCAAAAAGCAGAGGCGCAATTCTGAGGTCCCCAAACCAGACCCCCTCCCCTCCTCTGCTGCACCTCCAGATCTTGTCCATGAATGTCACAAACAGAATCAGAGACAAGGGACAACCCTTGAGGAGGCCAACACCCACTGAGAACGTGTTTGACTTCGTCCAAAGTATGTGGACACGGCTCTCACTTTAGGTAGGAGCAGGTGGCTTGTAGCAGCGACCCCGGAAACCCGTATCCCTACATTACCCCCCACAAGAATCCCTGTGGGACGTGGATGTGAGCCTTCTCCAAGTCCATAAAGCACATGTAGACTGGATGGGCAAACTCCCATGACCCCTCCAGCAGCTCTGCACGGGTAAAGAGCTGGTCTGGTCGGGATCAGCATTGCTCCTCCTGACTCCGAGGTTCAACAATCTAAGTTAACTTCCCCAGAGAGGCTGAGCAGTGTGATACCACGATAAATGGAGCACACCCTCCAGAAGGCAAAGCTTCTGATTTCCTGGTCCGTCTACATCTCGACCCTCAGCGATGCTCATCAGTTGTGGATAGTGACTGAAAGAATGAGACTGCTCCTCTGTGGCGTGTCTGGGCTCATCCTTAGAGAAAGGATGAGGGGCTCAGACATCCGGTTCAGGCATCAGATCAGGATCCTCCTGGGCGCCTCCTGTTAGAGGTGTTCTGGGCACGTCCCATTGGTAGGAGGCCCCGGGGCAGACCCAGAACACACTAAAGGGACTATATATATCTCATCTGGCCTGGGAACACCTCAGGGTCCTCCAGGAGGAGCTGAGATGCCTTTCTGGGGAGAGGGACGTCTGGGGTGTTTAGCTTGGCCTGCTGCCCCAATGATCCGGCCTCGGATAAGCGGATAAAAATGGATGGATGGAAAATAAACTTAATTTATATGTTGCCTTTCATACAAGAAATGCAGCACAAGGTGCTTTACAGTAAGGGCATTAAAACACTGAGTGTTTCATATGGAAAGAAAATGAAAATAAAACAGACAAACATGAAAACCTCAAACCTCTCACAAAAAAATCATGACATTGTAAAATCATAGATTTGTAAAATTATAAATCTTAAAGTCAATTAAGATGAAACAGTTTAGTCAGTTAAAAGAGTTGCAGCAGCGCGAAGTGTAAAAACAAATACAGTCCATAATTACGGTCCATAATTATTTGGACAATGATACAGTTGTCGTCATTTTGGCTCTGTACACCACCACAATGGGTTTTAAATGAAACAATGAATACCTGCTTAAAGTGCAGACTCTCAGCTTTCATTTAAGGCTTTTTTCAAAAATGTAGTATGAACCGTGTAGGAATGACAACCATTTCTTCACACAGTCCCCCAACTTCAAGGGCTCATAAGTATTTGGACAAACTAACATAATCATCAATTAAACAGTCAGTTTTAATACTTGGTTGCAAATCCTTTGCAGTCAATGACTGCCTGAAGTGTTGGACACATAGGCATCACCAGATGCTGGGTTTCTTCCCTGGTGATGCTCTGTCAGCCCTTTACTGCAGCCGTCTGCACTTCCTGCTTGTGTTTTGGGTGTTTTGCCCTCAGTTTTGGCTTCAGCAAGAGAAACGCATGCTCAGTTGGATTCAGGTCAGATGATATGACTTGGCCATTGCACAACATTCCACTTCTTTGCCTTAAAAATGTCTTTGGTTGCTTTTGCAGTATGCTTCAGGTCATTGTCCATCTGCACTGTGAAGCATCGTCCAATGAGTTTTGAAGCATGTGGTTGAATCTGAGCAGATAATGGTGCCCCAACCACTTCAGCTTTCATCCTGCTGCTCTTGTCAGCAAGACAAGACTTCACTAGAATAAATACAGAGGGTTTATCACAAGATGCAAACCATTGGTTAGCCTTAAAAATGGAAGGCCAGATTAGAGTTTGTCAAAAACCATCTAAAAAGCCTTTGCAGTTGTGGAACAGCATACTATGGACAGACAAAACAAAGATCAACTACCAGAATGATGGGAAGACAAGAGAAGGAAGAAGGGAAGGAACTGCTCATGATCCAAAGCACACCACCTCATCAGTGAAGCATGGTGGAGGTACTGTTATGTCATGGCCATGTATGGCTGCCAGTGGAGCTGGTTCTCTTGTATTTATTGATGATGTGACTGCTGACAAGAGCAGCAGGATGAAAGCTGAAGTGTTTGGGGCTACATTATCTGCTCAGATTCAACCACATGCTTCAAAACTCATTGGACGATGCTTCACAGTGCAGATGGACATTGACCTGAAGCATACTGCAAAAGCAACCAAAGACATTTTTAAGGCAAAGAAGTGGAATGTTGTGCAATGGCCAAGTCATATCATCTGACCTGAATCCAACTGAGCATGCGTTTCTCTTGCTGAAGCCAAAACTGAGGGCAAAACACCCAAAACACAAGCAGGAAGTGCAGACGGCTGCAGTAAAGGGCTGGCAGAGCATCACCAGGGAAGAAACCCAGCATCTGGTGATGCCTATGTGTCCAACACTTCAGGCAGTCATTGACTGTAAAGGATTTGTAACCAAGTATTAAAACTGACTGTTTAATTGATGATTATGTTAGTTTGTCCAAATACTTATGAGCCCTTAAAGTTGGGGGACTGTGTGAAGAAATGGTTGTCATTCCTACACGGTTCATACTACATTTTTGAAAAAAGCCTTAAATGAAAGCTGAGAGTCTGCACTTTAAGCAGGTATTCATTGTTTCATTTAAAACCCATTGTGGTGGTGTACAGAGCCAAAATGACGACAACTGTGTCATTGTCCAAATAATTATGGACCTGAGTGAAGTTTCAGACTGTGCAAGGACGTCAGAGCGAGTTAAAGTCTAAAGTGAACAGATGCGCTTTTAGCTTTCTGTTAAAAATATTTGGCGAGCAGCTTCTCTGATATCTGTAAGTAGTGTGTTCACAGCTTTGAGGCGTCACTGACGACGGCTTCATCCCTAATCTTCTTCCAATAAGCCAGCAGCAGATGAGTGCAGTGCTCTTGAAGGGAGATATGTATAAACACACATATACTATCATAACAGTTTTTGAAATGTGTTGTTCATGTGTGGACTTAAAAATCACACGAATCTTTAAATAACATCACCCTCCCCCTGGTGCTCTCTGAGTTTAAAAGGCAATAATAAAGATTCAGGTTCTGTTTCTCACCCAGAATCAGGTTTCCTAAAGACACGATACTTTCACGGTCTGATCTCTGCAGGTCGTCGTCCTCCTCCTTCTCTTCTCTCCCTCTGAGCTCCTCCTGCTTCTCTCTGCTCTGAGTCTGAGGGCAGAAATCAGTCAAACAATAACTAAAACTTACTGAAAATGTCACATTAACCTGCACTAACAGAGGGTTTAAAGCTGCGTGTCGAGGATCGAGATGTGTATGAAAACACTGATGCACAAATACTGTAACTTTTAACATAAAGGCAAAGTAAGTCAAGTCAAATCATACACACCACGATTCATCTGGTTAAAAACAGCGTTGATTTCACTCACTAATTAAATCACCACAAGGGGTGTGAAATAAAAACAATACAGCATAGTATCAAGAGATTTTGCATGGCAATGTTTCAACAGAGGAACGGCAAGTATATCAAAACACGAATAAAACGTTTTGTAGTCTCTTAGAATAATAACATCAATTTTGTTTTTCAGTCCACTAGATAGATTTTGCTGCAATAACAAAAGTGTCACAAAACACCTGGAACATCAAAGAAAAATGGGAATTAGAATTAAATACTGTAACTGAAGATAATTTATGGGAAGATCTTTGCGTCAACTGTCATAAAGGAACCAATGGTCAGTTACAGCGAGAGTTTGATTGGAAAATAACAATCAGATATTTCAATGCTCTCCTCATCATCGTCATATATGAAAGAAACCTCAGAAGCATTGTGTTGATGAAACTGTGGGGATCACACGCACATGTTTTGGGACTGCCCAATGATTCAAGGGTTCTGGGGAAGCGTTAGAAAAATTGACAAAATTATGGAGGTAGACCCAAAAAATATTTTTGTTAAGAGTTGTACTGTTGACTGATAGAGCACAGATCAGAGGTTCGTACTCAGGATACTCTCACTGATTGCCAAGAAGATGATGACAGTGAACTGGAAAAACGCAGAATCACCAACTATAACCGAGTGGACACAGAGACTCCACGCAGTGGAACAAATGATGAAAACTGAAAATGGACTCGAGTTACACGATATCCGGGGATCTCATCGAATAGAATGGGTTGTTGTCATTTATTTATCGGCAGTCCCTTCACCAGCTGTACAAAGACATCCTAGAAAAACCAAAAACAACAATAAAATAGACTGTACTATGATGGAATATCACTCAACATACCATCGCTGTGTTCCTCCGTCACTGAACCTGCTCCGTTGGAAATCCAACTCCCCTTTGTAATTCTTAGTTTCATGTTTATTTAACTACATTTTTAAAAATGTATTATTTATTCAATTATTTTTTTCCATTATTATAGACTTAAGAACATTGTTGACCTCTTAAATTACAGGTTTAAAAGCTTTTAAACCTGTAATTTTTGGGGGGGTCCTATTGCGAGGAAAGTTCTGTTACTTAAAAAAATAAATAAATAAATAAAAAGATTAAAAAAAAGAGAGAAAGAAATTAAAATGAAATGAATAGTTTGAAAACTTCTTTTTTTTTAAGATGAAACAGATGTTGACAAGTTTGTTTTAGGGACGTTTCATGCAAATGTTTCAAATTAAGATTCAGCCAGGAAAAGTTCCTGAGCTCCTGAGAAAATTGTTAACCATTGTTAACCACTGTTCAACATCTATATGCTCCCTCTTGCTCAGATTATGGAATATCATAACATCTCCTACCATACTTATGCAGATGACACACAACTCTATATAACAGTGTCACCAGATGACTACAGTCCCCTACATCTGCTAAATAAGTGCATTGACGAAATCAATACGTGGATGTGCCAGAATTTTCTACAACTAAACACAGACAAAACTGAGATAGTTGTTTTTGGCCCCAAAGAACAAAGATCAGTAGTCAGTGCTCACCTTGACGCCATGACACTAAAACCTACAAATCAAGCCAGAAATCTTGGTGTAGTTCTGGACTCAGACCTAAATTTCAATAGTCACATTAAGACAATGACTAAATCAGCCTACTACCACCTTAAAAACATAGCAAGAATAAAAGAATTTCTGTCTAAACAAGATACAGAAAAACTTGTTCATGCTTTCATTTTCAGCAGGCTGGACTATTGTAACGGTGTCTTCACAGGCCTGAGTAAAAAATCAATCAGACAACTGCAGCTCGTCCAGAACGCTGCTGCCAGAGTCCTCACCAACACCAAGAGAGTGGAGCACATCACACCAGTGCTTAAGTCACTGCACTGGCTTCCTGTGTGTCAAAGGATAGACTTTAAAATCTTGTTACTTGTCTATAAAGCACTAAATGGTCTCGGGCCTAAATACATCTCTGATATACTTGTACGTTATGAAGCATCCAGACCCCTCAGATCATCTGGAACAGGTTTACTCAGTGTTCCCAGGATCAAAACCAAACAAGGTGAAGCAGCCTTTAGTTTCTATGCTCCCCGCCTGTGGAACAAACTTCCAGGATATCTGAGGTCGGCTGAAACTGTCAGCTCATTTAAATCAGGGCTTAAAACATTACTATTTACTGCAGCTTACCAGTGAACTAGATATGTAACTTATTGTTAGGATAATCTGTAGCTATTGTTTTTATATTTGTCTGCTGTTGCTTTATGTTTGCTTTTTAAATGCATTTTCTGCACTGTTTTTAACTATTTATTGTCTTGCTTTTAGCTTTTGTTTTTAATGATCTATTGTTCCTTTAATGTTTTATTTTAATGTATTTCTCTTGTAAAGCACATTGAATTGCCTTGTGTATGAATGGTGCTATATAAATAACATTGCCTTGCCTTGCCTTGCCTTGTAAAATCATGATAGACCCATATACAGAAAACCAGAGCAAAAAGAAAACAAAAACAGTTTAAATCAGTGGTTTCCATCTGGTGCAGCCGCGGGGTCCAGATCCTCAGTCACAGTTTAATATATTCAGCGTCACACCTGCAGTCGGCCATGTTGCTGAGGTAGTTTGCTGTCTCTGTCAAGTAGCTGTCCGTTAGTCACTCACTCACAGCAGGAAACAGCACTCCAAAATAAACGTGTTTTTTACAAACTTGACACGTTCGCAAGTCACTTACGGTCCATTCAAATTGGACCCGCGGCCCACCAGTTGGGAACCACTGGATTAAATAATACAAAATGCACAAATTAGATCCAAATATTAAAGGTCCAGATGTAGGCTTTGTAAACGTATATTAGAAAGTAAAGGAAAAGTAAAAACAAAGAGTGTGTAAGTAACAGGATTCAGTGTCGTCTATTAGTGAGGATTACAGATTACAGATTACAGATTACAACCAGTTGAAACTTCTCCTGGTTAGAATTCATTCAGTGTTGATTGTTGAGGAGCTGAATTATCCTCAGAGGTCTCTTCCTCTCAGAAACACACACACCAGCTGATTGACACCAGGAAACATTCTGAATAAAAATGTTCTACCTTAAAATAACTGTTTCTGAGACGCAGTTTGAAACGTCAGACACTGGCCATTAGCCCAGCACCTGCGTACATGTGCTCACCTTTTTTCTCTGATAACTTCAGATCCAGATGTTCAGGAGGTTTTTACCAGGAGCTGAATTATCCACAGAGGTCTCTTCCTCTCAGAAACAAACACGATGTGTACATACAAAAACCTTGTGTACGCCTTTTTCCCACACATACGCTGGTGTTTATAAATGTGGCACGTCACGCATTCTTCAGACGAGGTGGACGCATGGTTTTAGCTGAGAAAGCTGCAGGTGAGATGAAGGGAGCAGATTAAACATAATCTGAGAGATGGATCGGTTGTTTGTTAATTTCATTGGGTCTCATTCATAAAGTGTCAGTAAATCTGTAAGATCTGCACATAAAAACCTCGTTACTAAAAACCTACAACAGATTCATGAACGCAGGGTTTCTACATTGGTTTATGGTGAACTGTGGAAATGAGGCTCGTGCACATGCACCCAGCGTACACACGGCTTTACGAATCTGACAAAAACAAAGCATGTGCACATTTCTGCCGTTGTGTGAACACACAGGTGTAGCCATGAATCCACACTTTATGCATCTGGCGCCGGGTTATTTAAGCCGATATTAACACTGAATAAAGCAGTTTCATGTTAAAAAATCTGATGCTCACATTACGCAGGAGCTGCTAACTACAGTGGCCGACATGAACACATGAATGTCCCCATCTAGAGTCAGTGTTTGGTTTGTCCCTTCTGAGCTACCGTAGAAACACGGCGGTGCGACATGGTGATCTCTGTAGACGAGGACCTGCTCCCTGTGTAGATATGAACATCTCAATCCGAGGGAACGAGAACACGACACTTACGATTTTCAGCTGATTACATCATATTCAATTTCTGACACTCGACCCCGACACTAAACCCTACACACTGGAGCTTTACAGAGAACAACTGCAAGTATATAAAGGTTTGAGATCTTGACATGAAAACAGCGTCCTGCAGTGTCGCTGGTTCGACTCCATTCAGACGTCTTTGTTTCCATGTCATTCCTCCTCCTCTAACCTCCTGTGTTTCCTGTCTACATCTCTACAGGCGTCTCTTAGAAAAGACACGTTGATCTCAGTTTGTTTGCACTTCATCTGCAGCTTCAAATATCAAACAGAAGAATCAGAAATAAAGTTCTGTCTCTAACAAACGGCCCGGCTCTCTCTGCAGGTAAGACATCGCTCCACACCCTCACCTCCTCTGCTCCTCTGGTCCGGCCCATGGAGCTGAGCTTCCACTCCTCCCACGACGGGGGAGGTCTCCTGGGGAGGGAGCCCACACCCTCCTCCACTTTCTCTGGCATCTTCACCTCCTCCTCCTCCTCCTCCTCCTCCTCTGCCTTCTCTTCCTCCACCTCCAGCTCCTCGTCCACGGCCATCTCCCTGCCCTCCTCCACAGGCAGGAGGTCAGAGGTCAGAGAGGAGGAGGTATATCGAGGTAGACCTCCATCCAGGATCAGCTCTGGCTCCTCCTCTTCCTCCTCCTCTTCTTGACGGAAGTGTTCAGGCAGGACGGAGCTGTCACAGAAACCCTGAAACACAAACGTGATAACATTTATTAAATCACGTTTTAAATAACTCAACCTCAAAATCAAGTTTCGGCAGTTTGTTCACTTCCTGATGGAACTGGAAAACACAGTTAATACCAGTCATTAAATATGATGACAGCTCGTGTGTTTTTCACTGGAAACTAAAATGATTTGCAAATCATTTCATTCTGGTTTCATTTACTTTTTTGGAATTGGGGTTGTACATTTCTAAAATCTAAAGTATGAGACAAATAAGCGAGGCAGCTTTATCTGTACGGCACATTTCATACAGCAGAGAAACTCTACGTGGTTTACAGACCAATAACATTCAAAACATAATAAAGGATAGAGATTTACAATAAAAGAGTAAAGAGATAAAAGGAAAAAAAAAAACATTACCAAATGATTTACAATTTGAAAAAATCACTATTATAATGAGCAAAAGTTAAAAAGATGATTTTAAATGGGGTTTAAAAATAAGTTTGCAGTCGGGGCTGTCTGACGTCATGTGGCAGGTTGTTCCAGGTTTGTGCTGCGTGAAAACAAAACGCTGCTTCGCCACGTTTAGTTGTGACTCTTGGGACGGTCAGTCGGCTGGCCTCAGGGTCTGAACTGCTACTGTACAGACATATATTTGGGTGCTGAGCCAGAGAGTGATTTATACACAAGCAGGGGATTTTAAAATCAATTCTCTGAGTGACAGGTAACCAGTGTAAGGATTTTAGAACTGAGGTAATGTGGTCATAGCTCCTGGTTTCTGTCAGGACCTGAGCAGCAGCATCCTGAACGAGCTGAAGTTACTGAACAGCTCGTTTTGAATATGAAGCAGAAAGATCAACTCCAGGACTCCACAGTCCAAAGATACAATATATTGTGTTTAGTAAGGACACACAGCAACATGTCAAGCATCAAGCCTGCATGCAGGAGAGGCTCTTCTATTCTTTTTACAAATACTTTAAATTAAATCTGAGACTCACTTTGATACGCAGCCAGAGAGATTTAACTGGGGAAAAGCCAAAAAGATGAAAACAAATCCATACTGTGACTCATCCAGACGGCTCCATCAGTACGCTGCATGTTGGTTTTTATGTTTTTTGGACAAGGTGGCTGTGAGGTACCTGAGAGGACTCGACAGGCTGTAGGACCCAGGAGCTTTGAGCTGTCATCTCCTCAGTGAAGAAACTGAAAAACCGCAGCTGACACTAAATCTAAAACTTGACTTACTTTGAACATTAGCCTTCATCTCTGAACACATAAAGGTTTTCTCCAACTCCCCAAAGAGCCTTCCTCAGCAGATACTGAGGGGATATCCTGTTCTTAACATTACGATGCAGACATTAGCCCGCGCCGGGAAATATTAATGACAACACTTAGGCTAATTTCCATCGACGAGGCCTCATCGTCAAGGACTCTGTTCCTCTTCTTTTAATTTGGGCCTGGGAAGCCGGCCCATCAGGGCCATATAATGGAGGTGAGGAGCAGACGGCGGCAGCAGCAGAGAGCTCATAACGCTAACAGGATGTTCTGCAGACTGATGTGTATTGGCTGTGACTGCCTGGCCTCATATTCATAAGATTTAAAGACGTTGTCATTTAATATCTCTGCCATTAGACGATGAGGACAGTTGGGATGACGAGTCGCTCGCTCTCTCTGCAGAGTCTCAGCGTGCTGCTTCATGTTGGGATCTGGACTCACTGCAGTGGCATCTACGGTCCAATCAATTAAAATGTTGATCAGTGATAAGTGGTGATAAAGATGTTTCAGACTTGATCTCCACCTGCTGATCTGGATCAGGAGAAACTTATGATCGGACCAGTTAGATCACATCTGGAGGTGTAAATGACATCTGACCTACAGCTGAGACTAAAGGCCTTTGCATGGCAAGTTATCAATCGATCAAGCTCAAGTTAGAGCTCTGATTGGGCCAAAAAACATCCCTGCACGGTTTCTGTCCAAGCCCGACCCCAGCCTGAAACATTTCGGCAGTTTTGGGCCTGAGCACGATTAAAACCTAAATTTCTTCTGCAAAAAAACAAAAATTTATGTCGACATGTAAAGTCTTATGCACAATTCTGGAAGGCTCCTGACAAACACACAGGTCTGAAAAATAAAAATCAACACATCATCAGTAATTGCTTCTCAGTTTAAACTGTGACAGAAACTGATCAACATTAAAAGGATGAATCGTTGAACACGTTTTTCATAAATGACCAGTTGTAGACATTTATAAAAAGAAGCAGAAACAAACAGACCTGCTGAGTTTAAACAGTGAATAAAGACGTCTCATGTCACAAATCAGTGTTTCCTCTGTGCTTCCTGGGCTGGTTGGAGACGGCCACGAGCCCAGCACCTGCTCACCTGCGCTCACCTCGCCTATCCCAGCTGACACTGGGTGAGAGGCAGGGTTCACCCTGGACAGGTCGCCAGACTATCACAGGGCTGACACATAGAGACAGACAACCATTCACACTCACATTCACACCTTCGGACAATTTAGAGTCACCAATTAACCTGCATGTCTTTGGACTGTGGGAGGAAGCTGGAGCACCTGGAGGAAACCCACGCTGACACGGGGAGAACATGCAAACTCTGCACAGAAGAAATTTTGCAACAAAGAAATAATAAAATGAATCTGACTCAGTATGACTCAAAGTCTCTGTGCATAAACATTTCATCAGCCAACATGACGGCTGCCTCTCACACGAGCATCCACCCCGCTCTGCAGCCGCCTCTGAATTCACCGCATGTCATGTGACGAGGAACTACCAAACACAGCCGACAGATATCTTTCCCTTCTTCTGTAAATATTCAGTCTGATAAACACGAAGAAGTTGATCATGTTAGTGCAGGGCTACCCAGAGCGTCACATCTGTCCCACAGACGATAGGCCTACACACGCTCTGCACTCACGACTTCAGGTAAACAGGCTGTATGATGGGCGTTGGTGGTTTAGTGGATAGAGCAGGCGCCCCATGTACAAGGCTGTTGCCACAGCGGCACGGGTTCGAATCCAGCCTGTGGCCCTTTGCTGCATGTCATCCCCTCTCTCTCTCCCCCTTTCACACTTGGCTGTCCTGTCCATTAAAGGCAAAATGCCCCAAAAAATATCTAAAAAAAAAAACAGGCTCTCTGATGCTTGTTAAGGTTGCTTAGCAACCTCAGATGCCTCAACCTGACCTTTTTTTTTTTCAGGCAGTTAAAGACGCGGTATGTGTACGGGCCTTTATTGTCCGAAGGTGTGAATGTGAGTGTGAATGGTTGTCTGTCTCTATGTGTCAGTCCTGTGATAGTCTGGTGACCTGTCCAGGGTGAACCCTGCCTCTCACCCAGTGTCAGCTGGGATAGGCGAGGTGAGCGCAGGTGAGCAGGTGCTGGGCTCGTGGCCGTCTCCAACCAGCCCAGGAAGCACAGAGGAAACACTGATTTGTGACATGAGACGTCTTTATTCACTGTTTAAACTCAGCAGGTCTGTTTGTTTCTGCTTCTTTTTATAAATGTCTACAACTGGTCATTTATGAAAAACGTGTTCAACGATTCATCCTTTTAATGTTGATCAGTTTCTGTCACAGTTTAAACTGAGAACCAATTACTGATGATGTGTTGATTTTTATTTTTCAGACCTGTGTGTTTGTCAGGAGCCTTCCAGAATTGTGCATAAGACTTTACATGTCAACATAAATCAGGTGAGCTGAGTCAACCCCACGTCCTCGTCTGTTCAGCTGAAATCAGAAACCTGTCCAGAGTGTGTAACAATCAATAAAGTGAACAGTAAAAGAGTTGAAGTGAGCTCAGTAACAGACGTTTCTTTTACAACAGCAGAGTAAAAGTTGATGGTTGGTGTCACTGTGTTGTGTGACAGCTCTCTGCTGTTTGCTGACTGTAAAGCTTGTTGTCTTTTCTCTTGTCATTCACGTCTGAATGGGTGTGACCTGTGACTCGCTGCAGCTCTTTATCTGCACAGAGAAGATCAGAATAATGTGATCGCAGCCTGTAACTACAGCAGCAGCACTCTTCTACATATGACCTCTAAAAGTTAACGAGGTGTGGATGTGTAACGGGGGTCTCTCTCTGGTCAGCGGGGCTGGCGTGACAGAGAACGATCCGGCGGTGAAGTGACAGCGCCGACCCGGCTGTCTTTATGGAAACCCATCAGAGACCTGTGGGCTGTGAAAAACCCTCTTCAGCCAAATGGGCTGCATATAAAACAGGAAATAAAACGGCAGCAGCGCAGAGGACGGCTGCAGATACTGCAGGAGGACAGAGTGACACAGTAGAGTGCAGCAGGAGACAACAGAAGACAGCAGGAGACAGTAGAGTGCAGCAGGAGACAACAGAAGACAGCAGGAGACAGTAGAGTGCAGCAGGAGACAGCAGAAGACAGCAGGAGACAGTAGAGTGCAGCAGGAGACAACAGAAGACTTTCATCTTTTTCACACAAAGATGTGGAACATAAACTTTGTTTTGCATAAATCCAGAGTTCCTACAGCATCAGGTTCAGATTTAAGACTTTTAAACACGTTTTAATTTCACTCAGAAAGAAATTTAAGACCAACTTTACACAGCTGAAGGAAGAAAAACAAAAACACGGACCGCCATAGTTACGAGGCTCACTGTAACACAGACGGACACATCTGGAACTGTTGGAGGTTTTTTTGTTGATTTTGTGTTTCTCTCTCTGCAGGTGGGATTCCACTGCCTCGATCATCAGTGTGTCGAGCTTAAAAATCTTTTAGCATAAAATACGCCGAGCCTTGAAAACATGCTCTCATACTGGTCACACCATATTGAGAAATCTTACTTAAAAAGTCAATTTTCATTGAGTATGCACTTCCTGTGTCGTCGGGGTACGGTGACAGCTAGCTGACAATAACGTGAGAGGCATTGTGTAAATTATTTTCAAAGAAAAAAAAAAAGATGTTAGCCATTACTTTTTAAAAAGATGAATTTAAGGTGTTTTAATACCAGTTAAGGCCTTATTTTTAGATAAATGAAATCAATGCCTCTGAAGGATCCACAGAAACCCTGAATTCATGCTGCACAAAAAATATTATGTTGCACATTTCATTTACTGCGTTGTCTTGTGTGCATAAGACAACGCGTGCCCTCAAGATAATCATATACAACACATAATAACTCACGAGATAAAAACGTGCACACCCAAATTAACACCACACACATTGTCATCCTGCACTCTCAGCTTGTTCAGATCTGTATCTTTGAGATAAGGATCTTAATAACTGGAGAGAACACGATGAGACTGCTGTACTGAGTAATAAAGACAGAAATGCAAAGATGTAATCACAAAAATAATTCCAGGAGTGCTGTTTGAGATTAATAATCTCTCTCAGAACAAACAGCCGTGTTGATATCCTCAACATGTTCTGAGGGATTCTAATAACAAAAATCTGTTGACTGAAACCACGTTTGTTGCAGATTTCTGGACGCAGAAGCAAAAACTCATCATACTCTTTTTTACATTTCCACATTTCACAGCTGCCCGCTTTTCCAAAAACATACGATGATTCCACTTTCACAGTAACGCTGTGACCATAAACTACAGAGAGGTTTTATTTACGTGTGAATATTCTGATATCAGAGAGCAGAGCTGTGGAGGACCTCCTGTCCTCAACAGTACTGCAGGAGTATTTCCTGTGAGTACTGCAGTACTGGGTGTACCGACGCTGGAGGACCAAAGTGTCCTCAGAGTACCCCCCAACCCCCCCCAACCCCCCCAACCCACCCCCCCAACTCACTTAAGAGAGAGATGCTGCTGGTTGAGCTGATAGAGCACTTTATACCATCCAGCCATCCCGCTGAGTCAGCAGCCTCACAGAGACAGAGAGGAGGGAGAGGAGAGATTAAGGAGAGAGGGAGAGGGTGAAGGAAGGTGAAAGAGAGGAGGAGATGAAAGAGGAGAGATGAGAGAGGAAAGAGGTAAAGGAGGAGGAGAAGGAGGAGAGATGACAGAGGTGAGGTGAAACAAAAGGAGAGAAAAAAGACGGAAAGACAAAGTGACTTCCTCAAGAGAAGTGCGTTCATCGCAACTGCCGACGATACGCTGATTTATCCCCAACACAAACATCCTGTTTCAGTCCCGTCTGTCCGTCCACTCGTCTCTCTGTATGTCCATCCGTCTGTGAGCAGGATATCACAAAAAGATTTCTGGAAAGTTCAGCCATGAGTCAAGAAGAAGAACTGGTGCAGAGAGCTGCACCGTGTCTCCATTTATAAGGCAACTAAAGGCCTGTGTCCACATGGCGTCTGTTTTTTTCCTCAGCACTGGCTTCTCTTTTTTTAAACTGTTGCCAACAAGGACAGAGTACGAAGGGGGATCAACATCTAAGACAAAAAGAATTTAGACTTTGAGAATAAAGTCCAAATATTACGACATTAAAGTTGTAATTTTAGGAGAAAAAAAGTCACAGGTTAAAACCGTGAAGTCGGTCACACGGTATAAAAAGCCACAACGTGTGTACAGACAGCGTTTGCGGGGACAGTAATATACGTTTCAGCAGTGCTAAAGTAATATAAGCTGTTACCTACAAGATGTCAGGTGATATTATTACATTTACAATGTCACGTAACACGTTACCACCTGGAAACTATTAAGTGTTTTCACTTTTTATTTATCTACACTGCTCCACTTCAGCCAGTGTGCCGCCAGAAAAAGTATCCCATGACGGTTGTTGTGTCATATACAGACTGCATTATATAAGGGTGCCGCCAGTGATCAGCACACCTGGGTGCTGCTGTGAGTTATCATCTTCAGTGTGTTCACATTCATAAAGGCTACATTCTGCTTCTGCGTCCTGAGGCTGCCTGAAAGCAGCGGGGATCAGGAGCTGACGCCGACACACAGTCCTGTTCTTAAACATAACTCTCTGTGGCGCTGCTGGAGCTGACCGACACACCGGGAACTGGCAGTAGGGTCTTCAGCTCTGGGGTTTTAATCTGATGATGTGACTGATTCACATGTTTGGTGTGTTAACCTCAACATCTGTCTGTTGTGTCTCATATGATCGGCAAAAAATATTGATCCTTATCTCATAACTGATCAGACATTGATCCTCTGCCTGCCCGTCTACTGGCTACTGGTTACTATCGGCTATTTATCGAGGGTCCAAAGGACAGAGGGATGTCGTATGCTGTAAATCCTCTGAGGCAAATTGTGATTTGTGATATTGAGCTTTATAAATAAAATTGATTGATTGATTTAATTGGGTTTTTTTTCTCCTAAAATTACGAGTTTAATCTCGTAATACATTCTATGCAGAACATGATGAGGTCACAGTGACCTTTGACCTTCAACCACAAAATTCAAGTTAGTTTATTCTTCAGTCCCAGTGAATGTTCGTGCTAAATTTATAAGAAATTACCTTAAGGTGTATTTGAGATATGTTCATGAGAAAGAGACAGATGAAAGGTCACACTGAGCCTGGTCGTTGATCACCGAAATATGATCAATTTATTGTTGGATCCAAGTGAACGTTCGTCCCAAATCTGAAGAACTTCTGTCATGGTAATTTTGAGATATAATTTTCACAAAAATGAGACAGACAAGGTCACAATGACCTTGACCTTTGACCACCAAAATCTAATCAGTTGATCATTGAGTCTATGTGAATGTTTGTGCCAAATTTGAAGAAATTCCCTCAAGCTGCCATCACTTCATCATTTTATTCTATTTTATCCTATCTCACAATATTTGTGTGAACTTTTGTCATAATTAGCATATGAACTCTAAATCATGATGTGAGGTCACAGTGACCTTGACCTTTCATCTTTGGCTACCAAATTCTGATCAGGTCATTCTCCACTCCAAATGGTTGTTTGTGTCAAATTTGAGGAAATTCCCCTCCAGGTGTTTTGTAGATATTGTATTTATGAGAATGCAATGGACAAGATCACAGTGACCTTGAACTCTGACCTCTGACCACCAAAATCGGATCAGTTCATTGTTAAGCCCAAGTGAACATTTGTGCCAAATTTGAAGTAATTCCCTCCAGGTGGTCTTGAGATGTCCCGTAAAAGAAAATGAGACAGATGCAAGGTCACAGTGGCCTTTGACAATCAAATTCAGGTGAACGTTTGTGCCAAACGTTTGTAACAAACCAAATTTAGTGGATCCAAATAGGACTTATCAAATTAATTGTTTTTTGGTTTTGTGGGTTCACAGTGAAAAATAAGCAGTTTCATATCAGTCGATATGGTTGATTGGTTGATCTCAGATATTGATATCAGGCTCGAAACTTCAGTATTTCAGGTCGACCGTATCATTTCTGTTTAGGTCACAACAGTAAAGTACATTTATTGGTTGTATAGTTACATCCAAGAAAATGTACTGACAACCTCCGTTAACAACGTCTACTCTCTGTACTGACTCTTTTCTTTGCATCTTTCTGTAAAAACTTAAAAGAGGCCATGTTACAAACAAACATAAAGTTTTAAATTTGACCTGTAATTATCGGGACTGTGAAGAATTTGTCTCATCAGGTTTTCTTCCATCAGTTTTTGTGTCGTCTTGTTCCACAGCAGAGACATAAATCCAGTCTGAACTCCATTCCTGTCACGATCCACATATTTATTTACATCTGCTTATTTCTCTATTTATTTTTCTTGATAGTGAAATGTCTTGGCAGCGCTGCTCCTCTGATATCTACACCAATAAAACAAACTGAGGTGAAATGAGTTAAGAGGGCCGAGATAAAGAACGAGAGAGGAGAGATTTAACTGCTGAAGATGAGGAGAGACGGAGGGAAGAGGGTGGGAGGAGGAGGAGGAGAAGGGAGTGAATGATGTGGAAGAGCAGAAAATCTTAATGGTCCAATTAGTCTGGAGTGACTTGATTAACATCTCAGAGAGAAAGAGAGAAAGAAAGAGAGAGAGAGAGAGAGAGAGAGAGAGAGAGAGAGAGAGAGAGAGAGAGAGAGAGAGAGAGGTTACCAGTAGTCTCTGGTGTCAGATATGAACTTCTTAAAGCCCAAAATCACAGCAGAGTTACAGCAGACGACACCGTCCATCCTTAACCCTTCAATTCAGACGAGAACAAACCGAGCTGGTTTTGATGAAGAGTGTAACAGGCAGCAGAAAGCCCTAAAAAAACCTAGTAAGTGGAAATTTATTTGAGACTATTTCGTATTTCAATTGTACTTAATTGTACTTTAAGTATTTAGGCTTGCAAACACATGAACATAACCTCGGTGTCCCGCAGGGCTCAGTGCTGGCACCTATGCTGTTCAACATCTATCTACGACCTACCTGCAACGCAATCAAGGAAGTACGGCTACAGATCGTAACATCAATGTTCCATGTCAACAACAAAGAGGCAACCCACGAACCAAACATCATGATAGATAGCGTCAGGCTACAGACAGAACACTGTCATTTAAACAACACCTGGTCAGCGTCAAGGCAAAGACAACCACCCGTGCTGCACTGATACGCCATCTAGCTAGTACCACATTGGTAGTCGGAGCCGCGCCTCGTTTTCAAACTGTATGGTTTGAATAAAATGAACAATGACAGCAATATAGTCCACGATGAGCAGCGCTAAAATCAACCTGCGTAGTTGTCCCTCCATTGTGACATTAGAAAGTGTCACATTTATCTTGACCAGACTCTGATCAAACGGTAAAAGCAGGCAGTGCTGATCAAATACAAACCAAGATTTTGTTACTGTGCTGCCTATTTCTCGCCTTAAATATTTCTAATTGTTTCTTACCAAACAGCTGTCATTTGTCTTTCGGACAAGCGACTCCCATTACATCACCGACAGGCCGGAGTGTTTACTGGTCTGGTGCGGCACAGTGCGTTATTGAGCAAAATAAAATGCCACAGTCCTCCTTTAAACTGACGCCCCATAACAGACCAAAGGACAGGAGGATTACCAAACATCCTCAACGCTGACGCTGCCGAGACTTCTGACAGACGACACCTCTGATGTTGCTGACGGTCACCTCCACTACGTCCCACATCCCTTTATTTAACATATTTTCTTCACTACATTTCATATTTCATTTTGCACAGAAAATCTAATGTTTGCTGTTTATGTTTTTTCTGTTGTAAATATGAATTTTAAATTTGTATTTTAAGCACATTACTGGAGAAGCAACTAACCATTTCACTGCACAATGAAGAGACGTGTATTGTGTTGCTGTGTTACCTTTGCTACAGGTAGCTCTGTGTTGTTGAGACACACCTGGCTGCTCCTCTCGACTCCCTCCACCTGCACAAACACATCAGACACTCATCCACACACGAAGCTGCAGCTGCAGAAACATTAATTCATCAAA
This sequence comes from Epinephelus fuscoguttatus, assembly GCF_011397635.1. Taxonomy (NCBI): domain Eukaryota; kingdom Metazoa; phylum Chordata; class Actinopteri; order Perciformes; family Serranidae; genus Epinephelus; species Epinephelus fuscoguttatus. Next base: position 44,313,187 of record NC_064761.1, on the reverse strand, counting down.
AACCACGAGGCGCAGACGTACCACCACCAGAGGCTTGCGGATGCCCAGGTGGACTGTGCCGGGTGGGGCAGACTTCAGGACCTCCACGGCCTGGCCCAGCGTGAGCAGGTCCAACTGGGTCTGGTTGACTGACACCAGCTGGTCTCCGGGAAGCAAACCACCGTGACGCTCTGCTGAACCGCCGGGAACCAGAGAACGGATCACCATCACGCAGCGACCGGGATCCAGAGGGTCCTGGAGAGAGACGGTTAGGGTTAAATAACAGTGTCACATTAAGTCAGAGCTAAAGACTAGAGACAGACGTCATTGAAAAACACAAACCACATCAGACTGAAGCATCTTAAGTTCTTCAGATAAGGACTTTATTTAAGGTATTATTTTTGCTTAGTTAAGGAAAGAAGGCTGATCATCTCAAACGGACTTCTTAGGTAAGAAAAAAACAAAACTGTTTAATACACTGGAGCTTATTTACATTATCAATATCCCACAGCTGCAAAGTCGATGAAACACCAACCGAAGGCTTTTTATAGTGTTTCACAGAAATGATTCTGAAACGCTAAAAATGGCTCATAATGTCTGAAAGTCAAAGGAAAATAACTCCAAACTGGACTGTGGAAAAATACTCACACACACACAAAACATGTTTAACTAAAATCATCGCCCCATGGTTGTATGACTCCGCCCACCAGCCCATCCTGTGGTTGTATGACTCCTCCCACCAGTCCGCCCTGTGGTTGTATGACTCCTCCCACAGTCCACCCTGTGGTTGTATGACTCCGCCCACCAGTCCACCCTGTGGCTGTATGACTCTGACCACCAGTCCACCCTGTGGTTGTATGACTCCGCCCACCAGTCCACCCTGTGGTTGTATGACTCCGCCCACCAGTCCAGTGTCTCTGACAGTCTCCATCCATGTCAGTGAAAACATGGATGCTTCACACACAGAAGATCTATACAATCAGCACAGTTTCAAGATTAGAGTCACCAATTCAGTATCTGACCAAATGTCTCCCCTTCTGTTCCTGAGATATGACGTTAAAACATGATGATGTCACAGTCAAGCTGACCTTTGACCTTTTGACCTTCATTATTTTATACTGTTAGACATTTGTGTCAAGTTTGGTCAGAATTAGTGAATGAATTCTTCAGTTATGGCCAAAAACATGTTTTGTGGGGCCACAATGACCTTTGACCTTTCCCTAAAGGCCTTCTTGAGATATTGAGTTCATGAGAATGGGAGGAACACAAGGTCACAGTGACCTTGACCTTTGACCACCAAATACTAATAAGTTCATCCTTGAGTTCAAGTGGTTGTTTGTGCCATATTTCAAAAATTACGATACAGTGTTCACGAGAATGTGATGGACAAGGTCACAGTGACCTTGAACTCTGACGTCCGACCACCAAATTCAAATTAGTTTATCTTTCACTCAAAGTGAATGTTTGTGCCAAATAATACCTTTCCTCAAGGTCTTATTGAGATATTGCATTCACAACAATGAGACAGATGCAAGGTCACAGTGACCTTGACTCCCAAAATTTAACCAGTTCATCCTTGAGGCCAGAGAACGTTTGTGCCAAGTTGGAAGAAATTCCCTTGAGGTGCTCTCGAGATATCGTGTTCAGGACAATGAGATGTACGTACGGATGGATGGTCATAGCTATCGCCAGCCTGGAGGCATAAAAATAGATGTTATCAATTATTTTGAGATTTTACATTTTAAAGACTTTTAAAGGATCCACAGGAACCCTGCTTCAAGAAATATCCTCAGGACTGGACTTACAATTCTTTTTGGAACTCACCGCCTGAAGACTTTGAGAGTCAGTGATGTCTATTAGTATCATTATCATTATCGTCATTATTATTTTTTATTATTATCATTATCATTATTATTATTATTATTATGGTTAATTTCTAAACCCTTCACCTCAGGATTATACATTTCTCCATCACCTCCTCTGACAGTGGATATGTCTAACAGCTGAAAAAGTCAAGAGAAGGAAAGATTAGCTGTGATCAGATGCAACCTAACTGTAAATTGTGGCTGTGTACTTATTTACATTTTGATGTCTGAAAACACAACAAAACAAAGTATTTAATTTAATCAGCATAACTTGTACTCACACCTGCACTGCCTGCTGTAACTGCTGCACATGATCATGCTGCTCATACTCTACATATCTTACTCTATATATGCTCATATGCCTCGCTGTTTATTACATGTATTATTATTTACTTTATTCTATTTGCCATCTATATTTATTTTGTATGTCATTCTGCACTTTACTGCTTGTTGCACTCCTGGTTAGACACATTCTGTTGTGTCAGTGTCTTTAATCTGTGCAATAATGTTAAAATCAAATAATATATATATTTATATTTTGGCAAAGTGTTATTTAAAACAAATCTTTGAACAGATCTTTCATGCCCACTTTAAGAACCACTGAGCTAAAGACCTGTGAGCGTCTGACTGTTGGTCGGCTGGACGTTTGTACAGCGTCCACCTGCAGCCTTTCAGGAGAGAACTGGACCAAAACAACGGCACTTCCACCTGATGTCAGACTCAAAAGTCCCCCAGCTGACGAGCTGTGAAGAACAGGAAGCTCCCCGTCCTGCCCTGACCCCGGAGAGACGTTCAGAGAGAGGAGGACAGCGATCACCCAAACGTTCAGACTGAGTCTCAGCAGAGAGACAGACAGGAAGCAGAGCAGCAGAGAGACAGGCAGGGGGAGACAGAGACCAGAGAAATGAGAGAAAATCCCTCCATACAAACACAACAACAACACAAACACACAGAGGGGAGGTCGACGGAGGAAACAAGCTTCACTTCATTAATATCAGACTTTACAGAAACCAACAGTGAGGAGGTCAAAGGTCACAGCACGCTGATGAGAGAGGGAAAATCAGAGATGTGGAGGTGACCTGGACGAGGACAGATGCCGCAGAGATGACCGCATTTTAGAAACAAATGTTATGAACTGTCAGCAGTGACGCTGGAGATGTTCAGAGCTTCGTGACTTTAACAGAACTTTAAATGTTCCAACTGTTGAAATCAGCGCTCAGCAGCAGCAGGTCAATGCCAACATTTACATCAGCTCACATTTAAAGCGACAACACGATCGTCTGTTTTCCAGACAGCTCTCAGCAGCTATAGTAACATCTGACATCACAACAGGCTCCAGTTTCATGTCGGGGATCATCTGAAACAGGGCGTTTCTAGGACCTGAGAACATTGGGGGCTTAGCCTCTGAAGGAACAAGTGTGATGCTTTGTGATGCACTCTGGTATCTTATTTACCCTTAAAATTAAAGACTCTGATGTCAGAGGCCTAAAAGGTGTGGAAATAAGTTCCAGACAGATAACTGAGGTCTTCCGCTGCTTTAGACTGAAACATTCCTCAGTCCTTCCTAATGTATTATCACTGAGCTTCACAGATTAGAAACATCACTGAACCGGTTAAAAATGACCTTAATTCTACTTTTGTTGGAAAAGTAAAGAAAAGGATGTGAGCCCGCTGTTTTGACCGTGCCTCTCATAAATAATGCAATGTCACCACAGGAAATAAAAGATCATTTTATTGTTAGAAATACTCTTAAAACACTGAAACAAGTATGTCAGCATTTTGGGATGATGGACCAGTATTCTGTCTTGGCACCTATTTCATGAAACCCTGGTTTTGCACCGTCTTGTTCAGATGTGGGTTTTGAAGCATAGAAAGATGCTGCTCTACATCCGGAGGGAAACTTTGTACCTCTTACTCAACAACCTGTGTTTGTCTGCTTCAGTTACTTTGAAAACGTAGATTAATAATACAAAATATAATCAAATAATAAATGATGATGTATTATATTATTAATTATAGATGAAATTACCTTGAAGGATATAAGGCATTTAAGATGAAGAAGAAATACTTCATTAATCCTCGAGGGGAAATGTTTTTCAGTCTGTTGTCATACACACACATACATGCATTAAATGGAGAGATGTCGAGTGAAGGGGCTGCCCGTGGATGGGTGTTTGCTCAGGGGCACCTCAGGAGGCAAACTTGCACCTCTCCAGGCACAGTCCATACTTCTTATTTGGTCCGGACAGTGACTAGAGCTGAGCTGGAAGGCAAAGCTTTCGATTTCCTGGTCCATCTCCGTCCCAACCCTCACCTATGGTCATGAGCTCTGGGTAGACATCTGGAGGGAGCTCGGAGTAGAGCCGCTGCTCCTTCACATTTTAAGGGGTCAGTTGAGGTGGTTCAGCATCTGATCAGGATCCTCCTGGGCGCCTCCTGTTAGAGGTGTTTTGGGCACGTCCCACTGGTAGGAGGCCCCGGGGCAGACCCAGAACACACTGGAGGGATTATATATCTCATCTGGCCTGGGAACACCTCGGGGTCCTCCAGGAGGAGCTGGAAAGTGTTGCTGGGGAGAGGGACGTCTGGAGTGCTTTGCTCAGCCTGGTGCTCCCGCGACCAGTGAAATAAATCAAAGCTTTGTTTCCACTGAGGGAAATGGTTTAGTCACCAAGACGTGCAGGAGGTGCATGTCAGGCTACGGCTCTAAAAGGTGTTGGTGGAGAACTTGTGAGTGAGGGGGCGGAGCTGTGCGGAGTGACAGAGGAGAGATGAACACTGGTATGTGTCATATAACGCAGCTTGACCCTATATCAATATAAACATGTTAAATTTATATCTTCATTGAAATCATATCGATATATGGTACTTGGTCATTACACCACCCGGCCCAAACTGACGTACTGTTGATAAACTTAAAGTCAAAGTTTCCTCAGTGCTGAGGTCAGAAGAAAACCAAACATCCAGCAATGACAAAACGTTTGTGATGCTGTAAATGTGTCGGCAGCAGTGACGCAGGAAGTCCTCACATCCTGTACTGAAGGAAAAGTACAAATACCACACTGTGAAAATACTGTTACCAGTAAAAGTTAGGGGCGGGCGATTCCACAAAATGTGGTTTTGGTCTGATACCAACAGGATCAGAATCAAAAACAATATCAATAAAATACTTTTTGTTTTTAACAGTGTGTTTTTCTTCACGTCGGGGAGAGCGGTGCGTCATGATTTATGAGGTGAAAAATCAATCTGCTTATCTAACAGCTAAAGATGACCAATTACAGTTTGATAATGTGACAATAACCAAAGCTGAAGATCTGATTTGACTAAAATATTAGTTTCACTACTGTGTACCTGAATATTCCTCATCTGAGTGTGTGAACAGACTCTGCTGGTGAACTCTGTCTCTGAGTCAGAGGTCTTGACACTGAGGCGTTTCCCTCCTCCTCTCTTCTTCTGTAGCTTCAAGTTCTCTTTCTTTGTTTTTTTCCTCTTTCATGAAGCCATCACTGCTGATAAATGGATTTAACCAGTCAAGTTCAGACAATGAACATTCATGGATAGCTACGTTCACACACGGCTCTATCCATGTTACAACGGAGGGTCCTCGTCAGCCCCCAGCAGTAAACAGGAGGGCCAGGAGGTGAGCCTACTGTCCTCCCACTGTCGACATCAGATGGAAGTGACACTAAGAAGACACCGCTGAATCTGAAGAAAGATTTCTGAGTGCAGACTGTGGGCCCACCACCCACAGAGATAGAAATCGGGGTCTGGTGCATTGTGTGACGATCCCTGGCGTCATGGACTGGCTTTTGGTACGTGGAATGTCACCTCTCTGGTGGGGAAGGAGCCGGAGCTGGTGCAGGAGGTGAAGCGGTACTGACTAGATATAGTTGGGCTCACCTCCACGCACAGCACTGAACTCCAAGAGGGGCTGGACTCTCACTTTTTCCGGAGTTGCTCAGGGTGAGAGGCACCGGGCGGGTGTGGGGAAACTCACAAGCCCCCGGCTGAGAGCCGCTCTGTTGGGGTTCTCCCCGGAGAACGAGAGGGTCGCCTCAGAAAGAGAAGGTCTCTGCACCGAACGGCAGTGCGGAGTACCCGGCCTTCTTGGAGTCTCTTGGCAGCGTCCTGCAAGGGGTGCCGACTGGGGACTCCATAGTTCTCCTGGGGGACTTCAACACTCATGTGGGCAATGAAGGAGAAACCTGGAGGGGGGTGATTGGGAGGAATGGCCTGCCTGATCTGAACCCGAGTGGTGCTTTGTTCTTGGACTTCTGTGCGAGCCATGGACTGGCCATAACGAACACCATGTTTGAACACAGGGAGGTTTAAAAGTGTACCTGGTACCAGGCTGCTAGGAGCTGTGGTCAGAAGGTTGTCGGTGCCTGTCGGGGCGGCAACCGAAGAACCCGCTGGTGGACACCAGTGGTGAGGAGGCCGTCAGGCTGAAGAAGGAGGCCTTTCGGGTCTGACTGGCCCAGGGGTCTCCTGAAGCAGCAGACAGGTACCAGCTGGCCAGAAGGGCTGCAGCTGTGGCGGTCGCTGAAGCAAAAACCTGGGTGTGGGAGGAGTTCGGGGAGGCTATGGAAAAGGACTTTAGGTTGGCCTCAAGGAAGTTCTGGCAGACCGTTAACCGACTCAGGAAGGGAAAGCAGGGCTTATCTCAGGCTGTGCTCAGCAGAAAGGGAGAACTGCTGACCCGAACTGGGGACATCGTTGGGCGGTGGAAGGAGCACTTTGAGGACCTCCTGAACCCGGCCATCACGTCCACTGAAAATGAGGCAGAGCCTTAGGACTTGGGGGAACTCTTGCCCATATCCCTGGCGGAGGTCGCTGAAGTAGTTAAAAAGCTCCCCAGTGGCAAGGCGCCGGGTGTGGATGAGATTCACCCTGAGATGCTGAAGGCTCTGGAAACTGCTGGGCTGTCTTGGCTGACACGCCTGTTCGGTGTCGTGTGGAGGTCAGGTACGGTACCTGCAGGTGGCTCGGGCATCTGATCAGGATCCTCCTGGGCGCCTCCCGCTGGAGGTGTTTCGGGCACATCCCACTGGTAGGAGGCCCCGGGGCAGACCCAGAACACACTGAAGGGATTACATATCTCGTCTGGCCTGGGAACACCTCTGGGTCCTCCAGGAGGAGCTGGAAAGTGTTGCCGGGGAGAGGGACGTCTGGGGTGCTTTGCTCAGCCTGCTGCCCCTGAGACCCGGCCCCGGATAAGGGGAAGAAAATGGATGGATCGATGGACACAAAAGCAGTGAAGAAGCAAACAGTACATGCACTCGATGTGTTCACCATAACAAGGATTGTTTGCACATAAAGTTTTACTCCTAAAATATAAATCGGTATGACGCAGAAGAGACAAACTGATTTATGGTATCAATCCTACTGACGCTAGAATCGATCTTGAATCGATCGAAATGTAGTCTCGAGAGTATCGATATTTTGGTATCCACTTAGTAAAAGTCCTCCATTAAAAATGTTACCTTAGTAAAAATATGTACGTATAATCAGGAAAATGTATTTAAGACTTAAAAGTAAAATCATAAAAGCAGAAAAGTTCAGATAAATTTAAAAACTCTAAATCAAGGAAAGGAGAAGCAGAAGGTATCCAGATTTGGTAAACTGGAACCATGAAATGTTTTTTCATAAAAAATGACTTTAAACGACATCAGAATTGTTTGATTATTCTTCTGATCAATCACTTAATTGTTTTATCTGCACTTGTATATTTTTATGGGTCATGTGCAGAAGTCTTCATTTGTTAGATATTTAAGTTATTAAATAATTTTAGTGGAGTAAAACAGTAAATCTTTTATATACTTTATTAATCCCCCTGAGAGGAAATGAAATTTTTTCCAATCTTGTTGTCATTAACACACAGGTCCAAAATACACACACATGCACTAAGTGGAGAGATGTCAGAGTAAGGGGGCTGACTTGGGTTGGGGGGTTCGGTGCCTTGCTCAAGGGCACTTCGGCAGTGCCCAAGAGGTGAACTGGCAACTCTCCAGCCACCAGTCAGTGCTCCATATTTGGTCCGGACAGGGACTTGAACAGCGACCCTCTGGTTCCCAACCCAAGTCCCTATGGACTGAGCTACTGCCGCCCCAATATATCTCCCTCTGAAGTGTGGTGGAGAAGAAGTTAAAAGTAGCATGATATTAAATACTCACGTAAAATAAAAGTACCTTAAACTTCGTTTTAAAACAGTACTTGAGCAAACGTCCTAAATCTAATTCCGTCAGCACAACAACACACACTGATATTACAATAACTGGGATCAATGGACCAAGTACAGCAGGATTTCTTTAGCCCTGACATTTAATAATCCAATAATTATAATTACTCTGAAACACGATCTAAATTTAATATATGAAATCATGCATTTGTCAAAATGTTGCTCAGATTAATAACTCAAGCTTCTTCGAGTCGGGCAACAATTTGTGAACTGTGAAGACGAGATGTTTCCTCTCGGTCAGAGTGCTCTCGACCTCTCGTGAGATCTTGTCTTAGCAAAGAGAAGGGTCAAAAATAAAATTAACATTGGTGAATCCAAGAAATCAGAGGGTACAGACGAAATAAGAAAAAACTGTGGATACAAACAAAAATAATGTGTTTGTATATTGGCTGTGGTATGAGCCCGACTGAGGCCTCGATCAAACAAGATGCATTTTGCAGGTTAAAGGTTTTTACTGTTGCCAGGCAACCACCCCATCACCTCCGTACCCTAACCTTACCGTGTAATCAATCTACTGTTTATTTATTTATTGTGTGTGTCCTGCAGTAATCAGTGTGTAGCTGCTGCCATGTTGAGGCAGAGGGTGCTGTCTGTAGCTCTGGTTGAGGGTGAGAGGCTGTCAGCAGATAAACAGAGATCTGTGTGGGTACATGAGACCCTAAAAAAGAGGCTGGATCATGGGGAGTACCACCAGTTGGTCCAGGAGCTTCTCCTCCATCATGGACGTTTACAGTACTGCACTTATCTTAAATCATGTTAACTGTGGTTTGTAAAGTCGTATAGCTCTGGGTATCCAACAACCACTACCACCAGTTTCTCCTCCATTGGTTACCAACTGTAAACTTGTTGTCGTGACCACCACAGAAGCCCCGCCTTTCAAATTATCCCACTGGACAATGGGGAAAAAATGCAGAGGACATGAGGCGCTTTTCTGCTCTGAGTTGAAGTTTTTTTCAACTCGAGTAGCTCAGAGTGCTACAGCAAAAACTCGCCTAGAGCGCAGAAACACGATGTGCTTAGCGATGCAAACAGAGCAAGCAGAAAGTTTCATTCTCATTAAAAACTGTTACAAATAGCCTCCTCCAGCTGCTGAAACACTTCCTGTGTGATCGTGGTCCCAGAATCTGATCTGTTTGTCTAACGCACATTTAAAAGACAGTAAGGACGTTAACATTGTGTTGTGTGTGGAGTTACAAATGCCTATGCGCATCATATCTGGAGGATAATGTCAGTGAATTTAAAATAGAATACAGACTGGGCTTATGTCGTGCCAATATGCTACATGAAACACAGTCGTGGAGGGTGCTTCAGCAGTTCTCAACATGGACCCTATTTTCTTGTGTTTTTATGTCCAGGTGACTGATGCCTACAACAGATTTTGAAATTGGTTCAGTATCTATTGAGACCGGGCTGCGATGTTACTGCTTGGGGCAGTTGTGCATCACCGATGTCCGTCTACTTTAAGTGTCACTTGTCAAGACTTTTCAAGAACCCATAATTAAAAGTGATTTTGCCCCACTTGGCGGGTGTTTTTGAAACAACTCAGATTCTAACATGAAGCAGGAGATGGAGCGCAGGGAGGAAATGAAGACACGTGTGTCAAGGTAAACAAAATGCTGTCGCACATTAGAGCAACATTACGACGACAGCTAAGGAAAATAAAATTGCTGTTATGTTACATTATGTTGAAGTTTATCCGCTGAAGATTACTGTGAGAATTTCATTATACTCAACAAATTCCATAACTTTCCCAGGCCTGTGAAATGTGATCGTAAAATTGAATGACTTGCAGGTTTTCCATATATGTATGTTTTCCATAATAACTAGAACAGCTATTCTTTCTGCAGCAGGAAGCGGAGGCTTTTGTCTTCCTCGTTATCACAATCTATGCTCATGATGACATCATCACACTACAGTGGTGCCAGAGGAGTGGATAAGAGGTCCATCACAACATCTTCACACTCTGCTCATAAAAATGATCATATCTCAAAAACTAAATAATGCTGACGGAGTATAAAGAAATATTTTGTTCATGTTTTTATTTTGTGAAATCTGATAAAAAAATTTCAATACAATTTCAATACTTTAATCAGTTATTATGGTTTATTGGCTCATGTAACCTTTTAGCTCAAGCTGCACAGATTTTAGGGATATGAAACCATCAGAACACCTTTTTCACTCTGCTCATAAAAATGCACTTATGTCAAAAATGTAAAAGTGCACATCGTTCAAATAACTTCCAGAGTGTTAAGGAATATTTTGGTCATGTTTCTACATTTAGAAATCTTTTGGATCAATATGTTGTGTGTGCTTATTTTTTCAAATTTGGTGGAAAAAAAAACCAAAACATGTCTGATTTTTGTATTTCTCATGACACAAATCAATACCTTTATCAATTATGATGGTTTATTGGCTCATATCATCTTTTAGTTTAGGTTGTACAGATTTTAGAGATATTAAACATTTGAAGATCCTCCAAGAAATGACATCACAATAAGATAAAACACCAAGGTAGGACTGGTGCACTCTTTCTATTGCAGAGCTAAATAAACTCTGCTCCAGTAGGAGAATCTGAGAATTTGTGTGTGAGGTGTTTAACACCACTTTCACATTTGTGTTGAACATGCACTACTGTGTAATGCTTCGTTTTATTAGTCTATTATTTTCTAATTTCTTTTAAAGGTTTGTAGAAAAAAATCAAACATGTAACTTGGTTTTAACAGCACAGAAACAAAGATAGAAACATCCTCTGCAATTTTAATGTTTAGTTGTTGTTAATTTAAAATGATTTTGTTGATTATTCATTTCCAGAACTTCCTTAAAAAATGCTCAATTTAAATCAATGTAATATTCAGTATTAGTATTAAGTAACATTTATTCTTACCATTAATGCTTTATTATTATTATTATTATTATCATTTAATCTTTATTCCACCAGAAAAGATTGGAGAGATTAAAAACCTCTTTTTCAAAAGTGTCCTGGCCGAGACAGGCTGCAACATAAGTTACAGACAGACAAAGAACAAAAATACAAAATAAATAAATAAAAAATAAAAAATAATCTGTGTATGTTTATGATCCTGTTTACTGTTTACTTTCTGGCACGTGCACATTTGTAATTTGCACCTGACTGTTAACCGGTCATCAGTGTTGTAACATAAAGTATTAATACTTCATTACAGTTCGTAAGCATTTCCTGTGAGTGTCTGTATTTCACTTCAAGGAAGAAGGAAGAATCAAGGAAGGAAGGAAGGAAGGAAGGAAGGACAAACGAACAGACAAATGAAGGAATGGGAGAAAAGCAAAAACTCAATTTTGTTCTTTTAATCATCAAGTTATGAAAAGACCTCTTTTTTCTTTAAGTGAAATGTTTGCTTCATTTTTAAGGTGGCGCTCATATTCAGAAGAAATAAACTTCATAAAATTCTGAACACTTGCTTTTTTATTATGTTTCAATATTTACTTGCATTTAATATTATAAAATTACTTTTGAAACTTCAGTACAGTAAATATCAGATACTTTAAGACTATTAGCGAAATAATATTCTAATGCGTGACGTTAACTTCAACCAAAGTCATTTTCTGTTGAGATATTTTTACTTTTACTCGAGGGTAACTCTCAGGTTTTTGCTGTTTTTGCAGCCAGTCAATAACCTTTGATTATATTTTGTTTTATTTGCACTCTTCCCCACTTCATACTGCTGCACATCAATTTCACTCTGGATAAATAGTTTCATCTTTTTCATCTTTAATTCAAAAAAAAGAAAAGAAAAATGTACTCTTCATAATCTTTATTCTAACAAGTAGAACTGTCAGCTGACCTGCTGTGGACTAGCTCAGCATTTATTTTACCTATAATTAGTACCAGATGAGTTCTTTCCCCTCATGAAAAATGATTAGGAATTTACCGGCATGTAACATGAAGTATTGTCCATGCACAGTTTGTGATAGTTTAGAAAAAGTCTTGAAAGGTTTTTCATGAGGATACAAACATGCTCTCTGAGGGAAGGTCTCGGACCTGGCTGACATCTGAAGAGTCCTTTGGAGGGATTCAATGACGTAGCCTTGAAATTCAGACATTTAAGGATCCTTCCTTGAAGCTGAGAAACACCGACCGATACAGGGTCCCTCAGCAGAATTCAGCTGTTCAATAAAGTCATATTGATGTGTTTGAGCTGTGTATCATTTAATCTCATCAGGTGATGTGTATTCCTGAATTTACAATTTAATCCAGATTAATAAAACATAAAATAATGCTCAGCTGTGGTGGAGTACTTAAGGGATGTTCCTGACACCTTTTCTACATGATTAGCAGGATTATTATGTTAATACGATATGAATTAAGGGTTTTGGGGTACTGATGAATATCTGATGGCAGGTTTCAGTCTCCCTCAACTCTGTTATATTGTAAGAAAGTAAACTTAAGTGTTTGTTTAAGGTGTTTTCCAGAAATAATATCCATTTTATTTGTACTTCATTTGAGTAGAGGATAATTACAACATAAGAGAGGAGGAGAGCTCCCGTCCTGATTGGACTGATCTACTTTTTGTTTGTTTCTGAAAATAAAGTTATGAATCAGTAAGGAAAAACATTTGTTGAAATAATAAAAGAAGTCTGAAGGTAGTTAATAATTAACTATCTAGTAAGTTTGTTAAAAAGTAGAGAAGGAGAATTTTTGAGTCGAGCTTGTTGAGGTCCACAACGGAAACGTATAAACTCCACAAACAGCCCTCGTCTGTGCTCCGTGTGTTTAACCACAGTAACCAGGAGGACGGCCCCTTCAGAGATTCATATACCAACTATAAAACCTCTCCTGGTTCGAGCGGATGTACATTTTGTAAATTCCCCTGTGTTGAACCCTGGGCATCGCCCGCGCTGCAGTATGAGCTGCCGTGCCAAGTTTCAGGCTGCCAGAACAAAGCCGAGCTGTATTTTTAGACTGAACAACATGGCTACAGGTGGTGAGGAGTCAGAACTCAAGTCCTCCACTCCTACAAGATCCTCCGGAAAAAGAAAGGCCTCTGCTGTCAAAAAAGTGGAGATATCAGAAACGTAGGAGAAAGTGTGAGAGCAGAAAATAAAGAAATTAAAAATGTACTTTGCCAAAAGTAGTGAAACGTTTCCACGGTTGGCTTTTCGTGCACAGATAACAATGAGGAGATTTTTTTGTTGGATATGTAGGTTGCAGAGTGTCTACACAAAGTTTTTCAGACCTTTACGATTCCAGTCAGAATGAAACTCTGGAAATGAAATAAACACAGAGTCAAAGTGTTTTTAGGAGCTCTGTGACTGAACTTTAGACTTTACATTTTTATTCTAAACATACTCAAGACCTTTCAGGGCCTCTGAAGTTCAATAATGTGAGGAAAAAACTTTCCATACTTTTTTCCCTTTTCTCATAATGAATATAAACTTTAAGGCCAAAAGTGTCTGAACTCTCCTGTCTGCATTATTGGGTCTGTTTTTAGCTCCACTGAAGGCGAATCTGAACGCTCCAGCATACACTGATATTTCAGCAGTTTAGGAGGAAGTATTCAGACCCTTCAGTGTAAACGTTCTGATATCGCACTGTAAAAGAACCTGTTACACGTTACAGTCCTGCATTTGAATTTTATGTGAATGTATATTAAAAGTATTCAATGAGGAAAATGAATTATGCATTAATGTGTGAGCAGCTGATTCTGATCTATTTTTCAGTCAAACTGCAGCTAGTGATTGTTTCCATGATGGATTCATCTGCTGATTATTTTCTGCATCACTAGATTTGTTTGGTTTGTAATAATAAATTGATTGTGACGACATTTTCTCGGAATTTTCACAGAGCCTAAAACACTTTAGAAGTCCATCGACTAATCAGTTAATCGCAGAATAATTTCAGCTCTCATTTTTACATGATTGAGTATTTTAATCTATAACAATGCATCACTTAACATATTTGTATGTTTTGTAAGTAAAACCTTAACTTGTACAATATTTTCCTCTGAAATGTAGCGGAGTAAAAAAAAAAAAAAAAACCTAAACTACCACCTCGTGGTTGTGTGCCTTTGCACACTGGTCAAGTTGCAGTTACAGTTTACACCCACGTCTGTGAAAACATGGACGCCTCACACACACATTAGATAATGTTAATGTAGAAAAAGTGATCACGGACTCACCTGAGGCCTGTACTACAAAGCAGGATTTGGAGTTAGTGAGGTAACGTCAGGGTTAACTCTGGGATAAATCACCGTGGTAACTGATGCTGAACAGCTGACCTGCTCCGGAGCAGAGGCCTGTACTACGAAGCCAGCTCAACTTAACCAGGATATCTTTATGTTATCTGGTCTGACTAACCCGTCACATCTGCCGTCTGGATAACCACTACTACAAAGCTGGTTACCAACCAGTTCAGTCACCTCTGAGTTTTCCTATCAGCCACAAGCAGGGATGGTCAGTATTTCTATTACTTGTATTTAAAATACGTATTTCAATTACATTTGAGTATTTTGTAATTTGTATTTGATGAGGCCGATACAAAGCAAATGTGATTTGTAACAAAATACTTTGAGTGGAGTAATTTTTTATTTAAAATACTCAAAATACTTTCTCCACGAATCAAAAAACAGAAACAATAGGCTACACATTCTTATAATATTGGATGTAACAATATATTTTTTTTTATATATATGTATTTTTATCTATATGTTTTTTAAACTTGGGCCCTTCAGTGACCTAGTGGTCTGTTTTACTGGACTGTGCATCACATAGGAAATTGTATGTTGTTGTGGTTGATGCTTGGGATGAGTCTGCTCCAAATGAATTGCCTCACGTGGGATCAATAAAGTTGTCTGAATCTCAATCTGAATCAATAAATAATATTTCAGGGTAGCCTACACCAAACTGTGAGAAAAAAAATTTCAATAGCTGCGACCAAATTTGCTACTATCATGCCATTAATGGATGAATCGTGGGCATTCTTTCTGGTATAGTTACTCATGGTCTCTAGTTGCAGTATGCAAATTTTGAGCATTTTCGGTCAAGGACTTTTTGAGTTATTCACGAAAAGCTTTGTGGACCGTCTGACCGACAGAGTGACCTATAGAGCTGAGGGTCGCTGCTAAACAGAAAAAGAGAAAAAGCATTTTCTGTATTTGAAAATACAAAATACATGTATTTTATTTTGATATATTTATTTGAGGGGTATTTTGTATTTCGTATCAAAATACATTCTGATGTATTTTTGCCCATCTCTGGCCACGAGCACGTTCCTGTTGAAGAGACGGGGGTGTTCCAGAACAGTTCTATCGGTACGATCCACAACTATTCACAATGGAAATGGCAAAAAAAAAAAAAGAAAAAAGAAAAAGGAACTGAAGTGAACCGGACTGCTCGGTGGAAACTGGGCAACAGGACCATTAAATCAGTAAATATCATCTGCTGCTCACTTGTTTCACCGCATCTTAATCACTGTGTGGAGGCCTGAGGTATCACTTAAAAAAGCACATTATATACATCACACATGCATCAGGACTGTACATAATGTCGCACAGAGGGAGCATGCCAACACTCTTTAAAGTCACGAATTTGGGGATGTGGTTGAATTTAAAACAGTGAAAATAATATACAAAGCAAGAGTTAATCTACTTCCAGGAAATATGCAAAAATGTTTTGTGACAGTGAGGAGGGGATATAATCTAAGAGGTGAAACACTGTGTACACATCTGTGTGTTTCAGTGTGAGGGGTGGATATACGGGTTAGATGATGAGTTAAAGGGAAACACTAAACTTTAAAACAATGTACAGACTAGGGCCGGCCGGCCTGCCTCATGCACTTCCCTCGCTATGTGATGGAGGTGGCCTGGCCGACCGCCCCAAACCCAGGCCCGTGGGAGAAGGGGGCCCGGGAGCCCCGCTGCCTTCACCTGTCTTAAACGCTGAAAATAAAACAAGAATAAATAAAACAAAAGACAGAGACATTTTTCTATTCATTTTATGCTTTGGAAAGCAGAGCTAAATGCTAAGGTAAGACAACACGTTTACATGTGGTTTTCTATATGTTCTCTGACATTTATCCTAACGATATGAGGCGGTCTTTGTGGAAAAAAAGCTTGTTTAGTGGACTAACTTTGCACTTGAAGGTTGCCCGTTCACTTACGTTTTAACAGGTCTGACGCTACTATGCGCCCCGGCTGTATCTAGGCTAACGGCTAACATGCTAACTATTATTTTTATGTCACTAGTCACTTGAAACAAATTTAGGACGATAGGAGACAGGTTGAAATAAACCAAAATGTCCCTTTAAGGTCACAATGTGAGCTCTTTGGTTGTCCCTCTCCCCTCTCAGGGAGACTGAACACTGGACGTACAATAAATACATGAAAGTCAAAGAGAGAGGAATCTTTCTATTTCATTTTATATATTTATTTATTTATTTCTTCATTTAATTTATTTATTTTATTTTTTATTAGTTTTCTGAAAATAAAACTAAAAAATAAAGGTCAGAGAGAGAGAGAGCACATGTGTTAAACACTGATAATAAAGCATGGGGGGGGGGATTAAGTAAAAGTCAAAGAGAAGGCCCACCTTCCTTCCCTCTAACATTTATACATACTATATAACATTTTATACACAATAATAGATGGATTAGTAACTGTTTTACTTCTGACGATAAATAGTTTCCATCCTGGACTCGTATGGCTTTTTAAATTGTTTTTATCTAAGGTGTCAAAAAAAGAGAGAAGACGATACCGCAATATCATACCGTCACCACATCCCCTCAAAATAATACCGTGATATTGATTTTAGGCCATACCGCCCAGCCCTAGTACAGACACAACATTTTCAGGAGGTCTGCAGACAAAGACCACTGATGCTGATGGGGTGGTTTATTTATTTATTTGGATCTGGATGTTTATTGGGATGTAAATAAAGTTGAGATGGTGTTCGTGTATTTAATATCTAGAACTGTTGTTTGCCTTTATTAAACTGTTTGGGATGGTTGTTGACAATTTCATGTTTTAATGAGACATGAATAGTGAGTGGTATGACGTTAAAACACGATGATGTCACAGTCAAGCTGACCTTTGACCTTTTAGATATAAAATGTCATCAATTCATTATTCTATTCTGGCCAAAAACATGTTTTGAGAGGTCACACTAACCTTTGACCGTCAACCCCAAAAATTCTAAGCAGTTTACTCTCTAGTCCAAGTGAACGTTTGTGCCAAAGTTGAAGAAATTCCCTCAAGGCGTATCTGAGATAACACATTCATGAGAGTGGGACAGACGGAAGGACAACCAGAAAATATAATGCCTCTACTTAGTAACATTTTGTCTCCTTCCTGTTTCAACATGACGCTTCATAAAGAAATGTTTTCCCAGTTTGGCGTGGAGGGACAGACCTGCTCACCTGTGGGATGAACTGAAGCACCGACTGAGAGTCAGACCAGATCACCAACACCAGCGCTGGACCTCACTGATGCTCTCAGTGCAGCAGGTTCAACATCTGGAGGAAGGACTGCGGCCACACCCACACTGATACGCTTTCATTTTAGAAACCACGTCTCCATACACACAAGTGTTGTGACGCTGTTTCAGAAACAATCTCCGTCCACACTGACACACCTAAAAACTCACATCACATGACATCATCTGACCAAAGACTGGTCTGCCCTGAGATCCCGGACTAAGTGTTACAGGGACAGGGCTTTCTCTACCGCTGCCCTAAAACTCTAAAGATTCTCTTCCTCCCACCGTCTGATTCTCCCCCACCACTCAGACTTTCATCTTAAAACTCACTCGCCTGTACGTGTGCCTGATGTGATTGTCACTGTTGCTGTCACAATCTGGTGACAACATGAAAACAACAAGGATACAGTTTGTGCTGCAGGTGCCACCATAACAGTGATGACCTTTTATTATTACTGTTTTATCATTTTACTGCTATTGTTACTCAAATCTATCAACCTGGTGCTCTGCTCTGCCATGACGGGACAATGCTGTGGCGTCACGTGTGTTTTCACCATGTTTTGGACCACTTGTAGCAGAAAGTAACGACGTCATCATATGTGGACAATGTGATGGCGCAAAAGTTGGAAGTCTTTGTGTTGCAAAAAAATGAATGTTCTTGTTCTTATTGTTGTTTTTTTGTTTTAGATTCATTTTAAACATGATCATGTCAAAGATTAATGATCTCCCGCAATTCTGTGGCGTAACCTCGTGTTTTTACCATCTTTTGGACCGCTTGCAGCACAACATAATGATGTCATTGTACACAGGTGATGTGATGGCACGAATGACGGGAAGTCTTAGCTTTGTGTAGCAAATAAAATGAACTCTCTAACTAATATAGTTTTTATTTGAGATCGATTTTAAACAGGATCATGTCAACAATGATCTCCCGCTGGCATGACGGGTCAATACTGGGACCTCACCGCACATTTTCACCGTCTTTGGGACCGCTCATAGCAAACCATAATGACATCACTGCACATGGACAATGTAACGGTGCAAAAGAAAGAAGTCTTAGCTTTCCTTTATTTTTAAAGATATTTTTCTGGGCATTTTTTAGCCTTTAATTGACAGGACAGGTGAGTGTGAAGGTGGGGGAGAGAGAGGGGGAGTGACATGCAGCAAAGGGCCACGGGCTGGACTCGAACCCGCTGCGGCAACAGCCTTGTACATGGGGCGCCTGCTCTACCACTAAGCCACCGACACCCCGAGAAATCTTAGCTTTCTGTTGCAAAAAAAGGAACACTTCAACTCTTACAGTTTTGTTTTTAGATAAATTTTAAGCAGGATCATGTAAACAATAATCTCCCGCAGCCACAGCAGGACAATACCGTGGCGTCACAGTGCATTTTCTCCATCTTTTAGACCGCTTGTAGCACAACATAATGACGTCATTGTACAAAGATGACATGATGGCACGAATGACGGAATTGTTAACTTACTGTTGAAAAAAAAAAAAAACAGAGAATGCTCTCACAGGATCATGAAAACAACAACAACCCCTCGTGGCCGCCTGCAGGACGTCTGTTTTCAGAGGGTTAACCTCTGTTAGCGATAGTTAACCCCACTGAGAGGTTGCTTTGACATGTTGATGATATAAAGTGTTGTCAGTGCCCTTGTGAAGTCACCTCCCTGCAGTATGATGGATCTGGTACAGTGTGATCAGTTCCAGCCGATAACAGAATTGATCGGCTTCAGCAGAGCGGAGTTTGAAAAGACATTTTTCAGGTGTGAAACTGGTCCCACTTTAAAGGTGTCAGGTTTTAGTGGAAACTATCAGCCTGAGTCCACACACACACACACAGACACACAGACGAACAGACAGACAGACAGACAGACAGACGGATCAGCTCTTCTCTTATTGCCTCCAACCATCTTTCACTCCACTCTGACAGCCGCAGAGTCAGTAACAGGAAACACTTTGGCAGGAACACCGGACCGACGTGCCCTTGGGCGTGAGATATAGAGGGAAGACAGGGAGAGAGAAGTTGATTCTTTATTTTGAGAAAATTGTTGGAGAGTCGGTTTCACTCTGAGGTGAAGTGCTGGAGTCAAAACCTCACATTGATGCTGGGATTTAAATTTATTTTTGAATCATATGCACTTTAAACATGGAGGACAGATGAATATAAGACTGTAGTGTATCTGCTGTATTAAACTTATGCCTTATTGTTTATAACAATATAAATACTGCAGAGGGAACCTTTGAGTTCAGCAGCGTCGGATCATAAAGAAGTTTTATTCGGCAGCAGTGATTGTAAGAGTTTTACAAGTCCTGCTGATATAAACATCAGATGAGGAAAAAAAACACTTCAAGAGCAGCTTTGTGGTTGATTTGGTGACTTGTTGCTGCAACAACTACAGTTTATATCGAACACATTTAAAGGTGTTAAACACAGTTTGTCTGTTTTTATTCAGTGTGTTTTATCTTCAGTCTATCCAAAGCAAACAGGGGTCCATCTTACACTCAATGTTGTATTTTAATCAGGACGATACGGCGTATTCATTATTTGAGTTTTAAAATGTGACAATACTTAGGGGCGTCAGTAGCGCAGTGGATAGTGCCGGCGCCCCATATACAGAGGCACTGCCTTGCTGCAGCAGTCGCGGGTTCGACTCCGGCTCGTGACCATTTGCTGCATGTCATCCCACCACTCTCTCTCACTCCCCCATTTCACTCTCTCCTGTCAATTAAAGGCAAAAGCCCAAAAAATATTCTATTAAAAAAAAAAGTGACAATATATAACAGTTTGATATAATAATCATTTACAGGACTTCTAAAAAAACATTTCTGGTGGTTCCTCTGCAATAAACTTGGGCTTGGGAAAGTGGGGATGTTTAAAACACACGTAAAATGTTTAAAGTCAGAACATTTGAAGTATCTTAGTGACATCCTTCAGAGAAACCAGGTTTCCAAAAAAGATTACCGTATCTTATCATAACTTATTGTATCTTATCTATCTTACTGCATTTTGTTGTGTCTTATTGTATCTTATCTTATCTTACGGCATCTTACCCTATCTTATCGTAACTTATTGTATCTTATCATCTTACCGCATCTTATTGTGTCTTATCGTATCTTTTCGTATCTTACCACATCTTGTTGTATCTTATCGTATCTTAACGCATCTTGTATCTTTTCGTATCTTACCACATCTTGTTGTGTCTTATCGTATCTTACCATATCCTGTTGTGTCTTATCGTATCTTAATGCATCTTGTTGTGTCTTATCGTATCTTAACGCATCTTGTGTCTTTTCGTATCTTATCGTATCTTACCACATCTTGATGTATCTTATCGTATCTTAACGCATCTTGTATCTTTTCGTATCTTACCACATCTTGTTGTGTCTTATCGTATCTTACCATATCCTGTTGTGTCTTATTGTATCTTAATGCATCTTGTTGTGTCTTATCGTATCTTATTGAATCTTAACGCATCTTGTGTCTTTTCGGATCTTATCGTATCTTACCACATCTTGTTGTATCTTATCGTAACTTATCTTGTTGTGTCTTATCATATTTTACCACATCTTATTGTGTCTTATTGTATCTTATCGTAACTTATTGTATCTTATCATATCTTACCGCATCTAATTGTGTCTTACTGTATCTTGTCGTATCTTACCACATCTTGTTGTATCTTATCGTATCGTAACTTATCTTGTTGTGTCTTATCACATTTTACCACATCTTATTGTCTTACCGTATCTTATAATATCTTACCGCATCTTGTTGTGTCTTACTGTATCTTGTTGTGTCGTACCATATCTTATCGTATCTTACCGCATCTTATTGTGTCTTACCGTATCTTGTTGTGTCGTACCATATCTTATCGTATCTTACCGCATCTTATTGTGTCTTACCGTATCTTATCATATCTTACCACATCTTGTTGTATCTTATCGTATCTTAACGCATCTTGTGCCTTATCGTATCTTACCACATCTTGTTGTATCTTATCGTATCTTAACGCATCTTGCTGTGTCTTATCGTATCTTAACGCATCCTGTCTTATCATATCTTATTGTGTCTTAACGCATCTTGTTGTGTCTTAACGCATCTTGTTGTGTCTTACCGTATCTTAACGCATCTTGTGTCTTATTGTATCTTACCACATCTTGTTGTATCTTATCGTATCTTAACGCATCTTGTGTCTTATCGTATCTTACCACATCTTGTTGTATCTTATCGTATCTTAACGCATCTTGCTGTGTCTTATCGTATCTTAACGCATCTTGTCTTATCATATCTTATTGTGTCTTAACACATCTTGTTGTGTCTTATCGTATCTTAACGCATCTTGTCTTATCATATCTTATTGTGTCTTAACGCATCTTGTTGTGTCTTATCGTATCTTACAACATCTTATTGTGTTTTACCGTATCTTACTGTATCTTACCGCATCTTGTTGTGTCTTATCGTATCTTCTCGTATCTTACCGCATCTTGTTGTGTCTTATCGTATCTTATTGTATCTTAACGCATCTTGTTGTGTCTTATCGTATCTTCTCGTATCTTACCGCATCTTGTTGTGTCTTATCATATCTTATCGTATCTTAACGCATCTTGTCTTATCATATCTTATTGTGTCTTAACGCATCTTGTTGTGTCTTATCGTATCTTGTCTTATCATATCTTATTGTGTCTTAACGCATCTTGTTGTGTCTTATCGTATCTTAACGCATCTTGTCTTATCATATCTTATTGTGTCTTAACGCATCTTGTTGTGTCTTATCATATCTTATCGTATCTTACAACATCTTATTGTGTCTTACTGTATCTTACTGTATCTTACCGCATCTTGTTGTGTCTTATCGTATCTTATTGTATCTTAACGCATCTTGTTGTGTCTTATCATATCTTCTCGTATCTTACTGCATCTTGTTGTGTCTTATCGTATCTTAACGCATCTTGTTGTGTCTTATCATATCTTCTCATATCTTACCGCATCTTCGCATCTTGTTGTGTCTTATCGTATCTTATTGTATCTTACCGCATCTTGTTGTGTCTTATCGTATCTTATTGTATCTTAACGCATCTTGTTGTGTCTTATCATATCTTCTCGTATCTTACTGCATCTTGTTGTGTCTTATCGTATCTTAACGCATCTTGTTGTGTCTTATCGTATCTTATTGTATCTTACCGCATCTTGTTGGGTCTTATCGTATCTTATTGTATCTTAACGCATCTTGTTGTGTCTTATCATATCTTCTCGTATCTTACTGCATCTTGTTGTGTCTTATCGTATCTTAACGCATCTTGTTGTGTCTTATCGTATCTTAACGCATCTTGTTGTGTCTTATCGTATCTTAATGCATCTTGTTGTGTCTTATCGTATCTTATTGTATCTTAACACATCTTATTGTGTCTTACCGTATCTTACTGTATCTTACCATACCATATCATCTGTCATTAGTTGTGGCGTCCCAGCTCTTCAACAGCAGACGCAGGAGGACACCTAGCGCGCCATACATAAATGTGAAAGGTGAAAGAGGGGCATGTGAGAACCACAGGTGGTCTTAGGGAGGGAACCAGGAAGTCCTGTTTGGTAAATACATCTCCTCCATCTGTCTGAACAGGAGTTGGGACACGAGTGATGGGCCGTGTTAGCTATGTGGAAAGCACCCGCGAACACACCGACAAACCAACACACACACACACACACACACACACACACAAGCACATATTATTCCATCTGACTGCATGTAAATAAACTTTAGGTGTTAATTTCCTATTTCTTATTATTTAGTTCAAATGTTGTGGATGAAAAAAATGATTTTCACCACATACATACACACACACACACACACACACACACACACACACACACACACACACACACACACAGGCCCCCTGGGCAGATACTGTATGTGCAGGCTGACATGCATGTAGACCAACAGGGAGTTAACCTGGAGCCCCCTCCCCCCCTCACCCCCAGGAGGAGGAAGGAGGGAGGAGACGAGGAGGAGGCAGAGGTCTTGGAGGTGAAGCTGTGCCTAAAGATAAAGTGCTGAAGCAGGGTGGGGGAGAAAAACTCCACAGACCAGGGTTTCCCAAATCGAGTCCCCCGACAGCGGCGAGTCTGAACAGGAAATCTTTTAGTCACTACAGAAATCTGAGAAAGTCTGAAATGATTTAACTCGTCTCAGGACTCCTGTGAGGGCTTTGGGTTGGTGCTACTCAAAAACAGGCAACATTAGACACATGATGACGTCTCTGTTTATCAGGAACAATGTCAATATGTTCCAGAATCTGAACTCCAGTTCAATCAATTAATTCTTCCTGTTAGACTGCAGCACTGTTTGTCCATTACTTCATCCTCTGTTGTATAGTTTCTATTTTCTATTGTACTTTTCTTTTATGTGTTATATGACTCTTATTATTTCTTTACTTTCCCTATTTATCCGTCTTTTTCAGTGTCATATCTGTATTTATCATACTGTATCTTCATAACTTTTCATATCTTATCCCAACTTACTGTCTCTTATCAGGGCTGTACGTTTACTTTTTAGCGCATAGCACTGGTGCTACAGAGGGTGATAATTTTGTAGCACAGGCCAGAAAGTTTGTAGCACCTGTCACAATAACAAATTTTGCTGGACGATTAATTGCGTCAGAAATTATTGCGATAAGCGATAATATTGCGTAATATTGTGCTTTTAAGACCATTTTTATTATTGTTGTAATTTTGGTGTTTTTAGACCATTTTTTAAACTTATATAATGATAATAAAGGCATAATGATGTAAGTACACCATTTTAAAGAGAAATAAACATTTATTTAACAAAAATATTTACAAATGCAAAAAAAGAAAATTTAAATATCTGAAATAACACGTAAAAAAAAATAAATATCAAAATAAATAAATACATTCAAAAAAACAGACTGTCAGTCTCTCACTCTCAGGTGTGCAGTTAAGTTGGTCGTATTCGCTCTTTTTGTTCGGCTCACAAGAAGTCTGTCGCCCGCCTGCTACTAGGAAAATAAATTCATCACACAAACATTTTTTTCCCATCGCACGTGCGACATATATGTCCTGCTTATCTTACTGCATTTTATTGTATTTTATCATATCATATCGGATCATATCCTACCACATCTTATTGCCTCTTACCACATCTTATGGGATTGTATCTCATCTTAACATATCTTGTCATATGTAATCAGACCGTAACTTATTGTATCCTATCATATCTTATCATGTCTTATATCTTCTCCCAAATTATTGTATCATATTCTATCTTATCCCGTCTTATTGTTTCCGATCGTATCTGACCACATCTTATCGGATTGTATCTTATTGTATGCTATCATATCTCGTCATATCTCATCTTATAGTATCTTATCTTACTGCAGCTTATCAAGTGTTATTATATGTTATCAGATTGTATCTTATCGTATCTTACTGCATCTGATCGTATCTTAAATCTTATTGGATCCTATCTTAACCGCATCTTACCATATCTTATCGGACTGTATCTTACCATATCTTATCGGACTGTATCTTACCATATCTTATCGCATCTTATCATATCTTTCAGAATCTTATCGTATCTTATCATATCGGATCTAACTGTATCTCATCCATTATTCCTGTTAGTCACTGAGAAACAAAACTATGGGAAAATAGGATCCAGGTTAATAATAACTAATAATAATAATAACTTTATTTATAGAGCACTTTTCGTCAAAGTGCTTTACAGATGTTAAAAACAGGTAAGAAATACAAGTAAACCATAATATAAAAGCAGTGACAACAAAAAGGAAAATATTTAAAACAGAGTAAATAAACAATTTTAACAGTTACATACAAAGTTAAGAATTATATACAACAGAGAAGAGGTGTGTTTTCAGTTTAGATTTGAAGACCTCAACAGAACATGCCAATCTAATATCCTGTGGAAGGCTGTTCCACAGCATTGGTGCACGAAAAGAGAAAGCCCGTTCACCCAAGCTTTTCTTATTCACCTTTGGGACAATAAGAAGACCAGTCCCTTGAGAGCGTAAGGAACATGCAGGCTCATAGAGGTCGACCATATCAGACAGGTAGGCTGGTGCAAGACCATTTACTATTTTATAAGTCAGTAACAGCACCTTAAAATCGGCTCTGACCTGCACTGGAAGCCAGTGCAGAGAAGCTAGCACTGGACTAATATGCTCATATTTAGATGAGCCAGTCAAAATTCAAGCTGCTGCGTTCTGCACCATCTGCAGGCTTCGAAGGCTTTTCTTTGGTAGTCCTGACAGAAGGACGTTACAGTAATCAAGCCTAGATGTTACAAAAGCGTGTATGAGGACCTCCGCATCTTTAAAAGAGAGAAAAGAGCGGATCTTTGCGATCCTTCTCAGGTGGAAAAATGCAGCGCGTGCCACTTCCTTTACATGGAAATCAAAAGAGAGAGAGCGATCGAAAAGGACACCAAGATTTTTTACTCTGTCCTTATCGTGAATAGCATAGTCATCTAGAGACAGAGAGAGCTGATAAGGCTGATGGTTGGATGTAGCTGGTCCAATGAGAATCATTTCAGTTTTGGCAGAATTTAGTGATAGGAAGTTGGATGAAAACCAATCCCTCATGGCGGCCAAGCACGTGTTTAGCTTGTTTAGGTCAGCTCCATTTGCAGTTGTCACAGGCATAAAAATTTGTACATCATCAGCATAGAAATGAAAAGACAGTCCAAAAGAGCGAATAATCCGACCCAATGGTGTTAAATACAAAGAGAATAACAGAGGGCCTAAAACGGAACCCTGTGGGACTCCATGCCTAACAGGAAAAGACTCTGAAAATTCATTATTGTAGACAACACAATGAGATCTACCTGTTAGGTAGGAGCCCAACCACTTGAGCACCTGACCGGAGAAACCAAGGTGAGTTTTGAGCCTGTCCAGAAGCAAACCATGATCGACTGTGTCAAATGCTGAACTCAGGTCCAATAAGACCAGAGCCGTAGTTAAATTTGAGTCAGCAGCTAGTAATAGGTCGTTTGCCACCTTGGTAAGTGCTGTTTCTGTTGAATGATTAACCCGAAAAGCAGACTGTAAAGGTTCAAATAAACCACTGAGTGATAAATATTTCGTAAGCTGAACTGAGACAATTTTCTCGAGAATTTTTGATAGAAAAGACAGATTGGACACAGGTCTATAGTTTGCCACAGAGTTAGGGTCGAGATTTGGTTTCTTGAGTAGAGGTTTAACTACCGCAGATTTAAAGCAAGCTGGAAAAATTCCAGTAGAAAGTGAAACATTCATTATAGTTAATACATGGAAACCCAGAGTTGACCACAGCTCTTTTACCACCCATGCTGGCAAAGGGTCCAGAGAGCATGTTGTACATCTTGCGGCCATAACCATTTTAGTCAAATCAGGCAAAGAGATAAGCTCAAAATCAGAAAAAACCTGTCCTGTAAAGGTGGGAGGGGTAATGACATCACCAGAAACATTTACAGACATACTATGGTTAGCCTTAACGAATCGAATTCTCATAATGTCATGTTTGCTTGTTGACTGTTTTCAGGGTGTCAAGACACACAACACATAGTTTTTCAGCAGCTGATTTTCAAGTCATGGATGTGTCCTGTCAGCACTTGAACTTAAATCATGTCACTGACTGAAAACAAACATATTTACAGCAAAGACGCTACTGGAAATAACGATGTACCAACAGTCAGTGCATCAGTTGTGGACATTAAAATGTTGCCAATAGTTGAGTTCCCTCACAAATGAATGAATACTGTAGCCTCAGTCAGGAGGATAATATTACACTATGACTGCAACCAATGTCAATTTCCTTTATTGATTCATGGGTCTACAATTTGCCTGGCGGATTAAAAGCAACAAATCCTCACATTTTAGTATCTGGAACGAGTGACTGTTTTGCATTTTTGGTTGATTAGTTTTCTGCTAGTCGGTTAATCAATTAGTAACTTACAGTCACTAATTTATAGTCATTATGTTGCTCTGACCAGAAATCTGTTTTCACATACAGTTTGCCTCATGATTCTGATGCATAACAGTCATAATGAACATCGTGAGAGAAAACATGCCAGAACTGCAAAAGTCAAGAATCATGAATTTAAAATAAAAATGTACGATAAAAAAAATCTGTTTTTGATTATTAAATCATCCAAAATCACAAATTTGCCTCAAGACGTTTAACAGTCAGCACAGCATACAACACCTTTTTCTTTCAGTTCAGATAACAAACACTTCCTCCTCTTCCCTTCAACATCTCTTTAAATCAACATCATCACATGAGAATGAATTTAAAAATTAAAGTTGACAAAGTGAATGATGTTTTCTGTTTCTGCAACAAGCTGCAGATAAAAGCAGCCGGGTCCTGCAAACAGACCTGACGCTGCGTGACACAGAGAGGACACCAGAGAAGAAGAACAGTGAGCAGATGAGTCACTCCTCTCCGTCCTGCTGTCCACTGTTACACTCTGAAACCTCACTGTGAGCTGAGTCACGCCAGCTTCACCGTGTGTTCATCCGTCTCCACTGTGAAACAACCACAGGGCGGTAATTAACTCTGTGTGACCGTGGTTCTCTGAGAGTGTCATACAGTTTTATTTAATACAGACCGAGCTAGATTTCAGTCTTTCTTTAACTTTGGATAAAGGAACAGTTCATCCAAAAACAACAGGCGCTTCAGGACCAAACACTTCAGAGAAGTGCGACCAAGGACTACAAATCTTTAACAGCTTTTTTTCTGTTTGCTTCAACCAAAAAAAAAAAAACCCACCTCTGCTACCAGCACAAACGATTAGACCTGAGGTGCTATTATGCAGTTTATGTTATGAGGATGTCACCTACTAACCAAGTCCACAGCAGCACTAATAGTTATAGCTACACAATTAAAACATCTTCTGGAGCCGGCAGAAGACAGATGAACACAAACACTGAGGAAAAAACTGACGATGTTTAAAGTGTGCAGCAGTGACAACCACACGCACTGTAAATGATTCATGACTAAACCGCCAATGTCTTTCATTTTTCCTCATCCAACATGAAACTTGATTTTAATAACACACACACACCTCCTAACATTTTCAAGCTTCTATAACAACCTGATAAACTAAACTAGTGACCAAAGTTTACTCTGACTTTGTTAAACTGACAGCTGTTTCCCTGCATACAGATTTCTTTCTTGAATGAGGAGAGCGCTCCACTTTACTCCCCAAATTTCAAATGTCTTCAACAAACATTTCAGACATTTAATCACAAAAATTAAATGTTCTTTTATGTTCAACTGCATTGCCAACACAGACAAGACAGAACAGGTGTGACTGAGAGGAAGTTGCCATACCTATTTAATAATCAGGAACTAGAGCCAAGTCACACATGTCACTGTTACTGTTGTACAAACCGTCCACATGTGTCACTAGGTTCCTTTGAAACGTCACGGAAAATAACTGCTGCAGCTAATAATTACTTGAATTCATCAATCGATAATTTTGTGTACAAAACAGTGAAATATGTCCTTGCTGATTTCACATCTTCACACTGACGTCTTGTTTTGTCGCACCAACAGTGTAAGTTTACTGTTGGATCACTGATACAAACACCACATCCTAACATTTGAGATTTTTGGGGAATTTGTTTTAAAAAAAAGTGCTTAAACATTTATCAAAGTAGTTGCCAAATTACTTTTGATTAATCGATCAATTCTTGCAGCTCTTGTTCCACCTGCACATCATCCAGTCAGGTAGCCTGGCATCGCCAGACCAAATCAGAAATGTGAGTTATTCTGAAACCTTTCAGCTCATTTTCAGTCTCCAGAGGGAGGGTTATCAACGGCCATAGATCAAAACACCTGTGGACATAACTGGATAGACCTACAACTCATCAGAGCAACAAAACATGCGACAGACAAATGTGAACAGACACCAGCGTGCAGAGATGAACTGTGATGGTGAAGCATCAATGTCTGTGAACAAGTGTCGCTGTTTGTGACATCAGAGTTTGAAGAAAAAACTTGAACAGAAAGCTTCACATCAGCTGCAGCAATCTTTGTGACGCAACAATGAAAAGCTCTGCAGTTGGCCCTGCACAATGTCAGTCATCGTCAGAAACAGGCCACATATTGGATCAATAGTCTGGCCTGAAGTGGCCCAGGTCAGCTTTCAGTCTGTCTGAACATGAAGGGAACCAGACGCATCTGCCAGCATCTGCCACAGCAAATAAAACATGAGCTCACAGATTATCTGTTAGTCAGTCAGGACCAATCAGACAGTTTGTAGTCATTCATTTTTGAGTACTGTACGCACTGTTTTTTAAGTATGATTCAACATTATGTACAAAACTAATCATCACACATGTGAAAGACAAAAAAAAATAGTCAGACAGACAGACAGACAGACAGACAGGATGCTGTGGACGTTGGTGTTATTGTTGTTACCTGGTAATCGAGGATGCTGAATCCAAGGCCTTTGTCTCTCTCCTTCTGAAGCTCCAACACCTGAACATCTGGAGACCACTGAGCCAGCTCCCCTTCATCTTCATCCTGCTCCTCCTCCTCCTCTTCCTCCTCCTCCTCCACCTGGCTGTGTGAAGTTGTCTGCTCCGTCAGCACCTCCTCTACAGGAGATACCTGCTGCTCCTGACACACGACAGTGACAACAGACTCTTAGACCAGCACTGAAATATTCATAGGACAATTTAAACATCAATTCAGATATCTTAAGATCTGCCCTGTCTAAAAAAAAAGACATCAGTACTATTATTATCATCATCATCATCATCATCATCATCGTCGTCGTCATCATCATCGTCATCGTCATCATCAGAGCTTTTGGTTTGCCTCAGCAAACATTCCTCAGCTATGAACCCACTTACTTGTGGGATTCCTCAGGGCTCCATTTTGGGCCCTATCCTATCTGCACTATGTACAGTACAGGCCAAAAGTTTGGACACACCTTCTCATTCAATGCGTTTTCTTTATTTTCATGACTATTTACATTGTAGATTCTCACTGAAGGCATCAAAACTATGAATGAACACATGTGGAGTTATGTACTTAACAAAAACAGGTGAAATAACTGAAAACATGTTTTATATTCTAGTTTCTTCAAAATAGCCACCCTTTGCTCTGATTACTGCTTTGCACACTCTTGGCATTCTCTCCATGAGCTTCAAGAGGTAGTCACCTGAAATGGTTTCCACTTCACAGGTGTGCCTTATCAGGGTTAATTAGTGGAATTTCTTGCTTTATCAATGGGGTTGGGACCATCAGTTGTGTTGTGCAGAAGTCAGGTTAATACACAGCCGACAGCCCTATTGGACAACTGTTAAAATTCATATTATGGCAAGAACCAATCAGCTAACTAAAGAAAAACGAGTGGCCATCATTACTTTAAGAAATGAAGGTCAGTCAGTCCGGAAAATTGCAAAAACTTTAAATGTGTCCCCAAGTGGAGTCGCAAAAACCATCAAGCGCTACAACGAAACTGGCACACATGAGGACCGACCCAGGAAAGGAAGACCAAGAGTCACCTCTGCTTCTGAGGATAAGTTCATCCGAGTCACCAGCCTCAGAAATGGCAAGTTAACAGCAGCTCAGATCAGAGACCAGATGAATGCCACACAGAGTTCTAGCAGCAGACCCATCTCTAGAACAACTGTTAAGAGGAGACTGCGCGAATCAGGCCTTCATGGTCAAATAGCTGCTAGGAAACCACTGCTAAGGAGAGGCAACAAGCAGAAGAGATTTGTTTGGGCCAAGAAACACAAGGAATGGCCATTAGACCAGTGGAAATCTGTGCTTTGGTCTGATGAGTCCAAATTTGAGATCTTTGGTTCCAACCGCCGTGTCTTTGTGAGACGCAGAAAAGGTGAACGGATGGATTCCACATGCCTGGTTCCCACTGTGAAGCATGGAGGAGGAGGTGTGATGGTGTGGGGTGTTTTGCTGGTGACACTGTTGGGGATTTATTCAAAATTGAAGGCACACTGAACCAGCATGGCTACCACAGCATCCTGCAGCGACATGCCATCCCATCCGGTTTGCGTTTAGTTGGACGATCATTTATTTTTCAACAGGATAATGACCCCAAACACACCTCCAGGCTGTGTAAGGGCTATTTGACCAAGAAGGAGAGTGATGGAGTGCTGCGGCAGATGACCTGGCCTCCACAGTCACCGGACCTGAACCCAGTCGAGATGGTTTGGGGTGAGCTGGACTGCAGAGTGAAGGCAAAGGGGCCAACAAGTGCTAAACACCTCTGGGAACTCCTTCAAGACTGTTGGAAAACCATTTCAGGTGACTACCTCTTGAAGCTCATGGAGAGAATGCCAAGAGTGTGCAAAGCAGTAATCAGAGCAAAGGGTGGCTATTTTGAAGAAACTAGAATATAAAACATGTTTTCAGTTATTTCACCTTTTTTTGTTAAGTACATAACTCCACATGTGTTCATTCATAGTTTTGATGCCTTCAGTGAGAATCTACAATGTAAATAGTCATGAAAATAAAGAAAACGCATTGAATGAGAAGGTGTGTCCAAACTTTTGGCCTGTACTGTATGCTACCCTTGGGGCCCATTTTTAATCAAGATAATATTCTGCTGGTACAGATCTATTTTCCCGGATAAACAAAAGCCAAAGATTCTGCACAGCCTTTACTAAAGTAGTTATATGATATCAAAACGTTAATGAATTGAAACTTTCTCAGTCTTGATGACAATGAGACAGACCGTTATGGTTTGAATGAGCCCTATACTGGACGACTCAGCTGCTTTTTTTTTGTTCAACTTTCTGTTCAAAATCTTGGTGTGATTTTTTTTATTACAAGCTTTTGCCAAATCCTGTTGGAAGAGCAGCAAAAGTCTTTTCCTCTGAGACACTCACTGGGTGCATTCTCTTGTGTTTATTTAATTGTTGTTACTGACTATTTCTGCAATAACTTCACTTATTGCCATGTTTACCCTACTAACGTTAGAGTTAGCGCAAGCTGTGGCCTTCATGTTATGTCACTGACTACGGTGTGGATCCCTGAGCAGCTGTGATTGGATTTTAATTTCTAATAAGTATTTGGGACGGCAGCAAAACCAGACTGATACAGAGAGTAAAACAGAATGTTGAGCTCTCGTAATCAGGATGATCTCACCAGGATACCTCTCTGCTAGACAACTGTAATTCTCTGTGTGTGGGCGGAGCTCAGTCGTCACCTTGTCGTCTGCACTTATTACAAAACGCAGCTGCTCGTTTTCTAACTGGAGAAAGAAAAGGGGATCCCATGAGCCCAGTGTGGGCCTCCCTCCACTGGCTTCCTGTCCAATTTAGGATTGATTTTAAGATGTTACTGCTGGTTTTGAAGCTTTGAAACGGTCCACCTTATCTAGCAGAACTACTGTATCTTCATACTCCAGTTAGAGCTCTGAGGTCGACCCATCACATGCTCCTGGATGTTCCCTGAAGTACACACAAAAACAGTGGAGCCTCAGCTCAGCTGTTCAGATAAAAACTGCTGCGACTACAGAAACCTTTAAATGGCTACTGAAGACCCGCCTCTCCTCGTCGGCGTACGATTGATTCCAGCCTGACAACTTCAATTGATTTCATCCTCTGTTGTGCTGCAGTTTGCTCTGTTTCTTTTCTCTTCTTTTCTTACTGTTGTTTGCTTCTGTTTTTATCTGTTGTTTGTATTTTAGGACTGTTCAGCACTTTGGTCGACTGACGCTGTTCTACAAATAAAGTTTGACTTCACTTTTGACTTGACTGTTGTTATTGTTATTATCATATTGGAATGTTCTCCTGCTCTTCACATACGCATTGTGCTATTTTCTAATACAATGTATTAAGTAATAGATAAACTCACAATATTGCAGTTGTACTTTTGTATTTTTGTAAAATCTTCTATTAAAATGACAAAAACATAAAATAAACAATATATTTTCCATATAAATGCATTCATTTTTAAATAAAATCTCATACTAATAGACCTTTTAAAGTAAGTAAACAGTATGATGGTTTTTGGTGTGCGGGGCTTAGTTCTCCACAGATGTTAGCTAGCGCTAGCTAACAAGTTCTGTTGGCTTGTTTTAGACGATGGAGGAAGATGATGTGAGTGGTGCATTCAGAAACACTCATTGTGAGTGTGGGAGCGCACTCTGACACAAACTGGAGCGTTGATAAATTGGGAGCGCTGTCTGAATGTAGCGTTGGGTTATCCAGAGCAGCGCACTCTCAGAGTGGCAGAGCGCACTCTGGACACTCTGTCTGTGGAGACGGAGCAGCAGAGCGCACTCTGGACACTCTGTCTGTGGAGACGGAGCAGCAGAGCGCACTCTGGACACTCGTCTGTGGAGACTTCTATGTAGCCTACAGCCCTGTGGGGGAGAGGCAGCTTTACCTCCAGGTGATAACATGATGTCATCGTGACATCGGCACTAAAAGGTCTATAATGTAACAGAATGATCTATTTTCCTCGATCTCTCAATCCTGTAGCAGCAATTTTTCATCTCAAATTTAAAATCAAATTCTCAAATTAATCAAAAACATTCTTTTTAACTGTGATGCTGTAACTGCATGTGAGTGCTTTAATGCAGATTTGTCAGTTGCATGTATTGATGAATTACTTTGCCTTTCATTTTCTTCCTTAAAAGTATTTTCACTTTGACTGTCTAATGTCTCCTCTGTGTATATGTACATTGTGCATGTGTAGTGAAACCAGAGAGTGAGACAGGTTACCTGTCTGACTGCCTGCTGCTGTTCAGTAACACTCTCTCTCAGTTCTGTCTGACTGCACAACATCGACGACAGCTTCAGCTCAATCTGAACAAACATGACACAACGCAGTGGGTCAA
The DNA here is from genome assembly GCF_011397635.1 of Epinephelus fuscoguttatus. NCBI lineage: Eukaryota > Metazoa > Chordata > Actinopteri > Perciformes > Serranidae > Epinephelus > Epinephelus fuscoguttatus. The sequence goes on along the minus strand of NC_064761.1, from coordinate 44,278,816 downwards.
ATATAGAGTTCACACAGATTACATACCGTACAGTGACACACAAAAAGATTTACAACAGTAACAAAAATAATCACAGTAAACATAAATCTAACATTTTTGTATGTGATTTTTTTACATAAAATTTTGAAAATATTTTCATAAATACTCTGCCCTCACCTCCTCCACACTGGGTTGTGATTGTCTTAGTGGTCCAGGTCCTGGTCGGAGTACTGGTTCAGATCGTAGTGCTGGTTCAGATCGTAGTGCTGGTTCAGATTCAGATTCAGATTCTGGTTCCATGTCAGAGGTTGGGTGTCGGCAGCAGACCAGAGTGAATGGAGGAGGCACCTCTTTGAGGAACGACACGACCTCCCGACGAGACTTACCATACAGCTGAACATCATTCACCTACACACACACAAACACACACACACACACACCAGATTACAAATAATCTACATATCATTTTAATTATAAATACATCATCTCATTCACTGATCATGTGGAGCCACAAAACTCCTCCTAGCTCACTCTTTTAATGCAAACTGTGATTAGCCTCGTGCAGCGTCGTGCTGAAACACCGACTGTGATCACTGCAACTTTTCAACATGTCCCTGATTCAACTGGAGAAGTGAAGAGCAATACTGCACTTGTTGATCAGTGATGACCCATCATGGTGACACATGACGACCAAAAAGTAGTGGACCCAGGACTGAGCCATGTGGGACTCCTCACTGAGATTTTACTGTGAGGTTGTTGTTGCTGTAATAAATTCAAATAAACAGCTCCATCAGCCTATAGTTACTCAGTTTTTACATTTCTAGAAAAAAAAAAAAAACTTCCAACACAGCTAGCTTCCCCAGCTATTTCCAAAATGTGTGAGAAATATCTCCAAACACTTGTCACCCTTCCGGTAGGACCTTCATTTAGTCCCACTGTGTTTGTACATGTATTTACCTCCAGGAGCTCGTCCTCTGGTCTCAAGACTCCATGTTTGTCCACGGGGCCTCCAGGGACCACAGAGGAGATGTAGTGGTGTCCATCAAATGAGTCCAGCTCCACACCAAGGCGCAGAGTGTGGACAGGCAGCAGCTGTAGGCAACGACACAAAACATAAGGAAGAAAGGATAAAATATAGTTTATAGAAATCAGTTTTAAAAACTAATGTAGCAACACAACAGTCCTGCAACTAATCTTCCTTCATGAAGTCTGTAATGTTTAATTTTGTTGTTATTTAACTGTACTGTCAGTTTGGGATGGTGTTTTACTGAGAGCTAAGCTAAGATAGGCTAGGCTAAACTATGATAAGATAACCTAACCCCAGAAGGTTAGAAATACATAAATAAATAAATAAATAAATAATAAGAGGTATATACAACAAGAATAGGACAAGTAAAAACCTTGTATATGACTGGACCATTTATGAAACACTAGAGGGTTTTAAATTTGAAACAGGAAGTGGCGGCCACTATCAGAGCCAAGTTCCACAACTTGTTATACCACGTAATATTCAATAATGTTACTCATAAATTTTAAGGCTTCTGTGTCATTCAGACATTGTTGTCCCTCAAACAAACTGATGAACTGATTTTCTCTTTCCTCCGACCAAAACTGCCATTTTGACCGCGGCTGGCTAGTTAGCTAGCTTGTTAATTCTACCATGCTTTAATGCTAATGTCACAGTGGCGACAGATTATGAGCCAAACAAAGTTTTCACTTAGCTAATGATTGCAGTCTGCCTCCCTAAGCTGTGACAGCGACAGTGTGTTGATTCAATTCAATTCAATTTTGTTTATAAAGCCCAATATCACAAATCACAATTTGCCTCACAGGGCTTTACAGCATACGACATCCCTCTGTCCTTAAGACCCTCACAGCTGATCAGGGAAAAACTCCCCCAAAAAAACCCTTTAACGGGGAAAAAAAACGGTAGAAACCTCAGGAAGAGCAACTGAGGAGGGATCCCTCTTCCAGGACGGACAGACGTGCAATAGATGTCGTACAGAACAGATCAACATGATAAATTAACAGTAATCCACATGACACAATGAGACAGAGAGAGAGAGAGAGAGAGAGAGAGAGAGAGAGAGAGAGAGAGAGATGCAGGTAATGACAGTAGCTTACAACAACATTATTGAAAGTAATAATATTATAGTTATAGTTCTGGTTACTGTGGTACAATATGTTGAAAGTATGTATTAATATCTGGCAGTATACATGTGTGACAATAGTCATATGTGTATAATAACAGTAGAAGTATGACTAATGACTAATGACGGCAGCAGCACAACCACACACGTCCAGGCACCGCTGTGATATGAGTTAATCTGAGAGACAGTGGAGCACAAAGGCTCCGGAGAAGAAGCCGAGTTAGTGACATCCAGAATGGCCGAGTTAGCTAGATGCAGTAATAGAATACGAGAGAGAGAGAGAGAGAGAGAGAGAGAGAGAGAGAGAGAGAAGAAGAGAAGGTGCCCGGTGTATTATAGGGGGGTCCTCCGGCAGACTAGGCCTAAGTCAGCCTAACTAGGGGCTGGTACAGGACAAGCCTGAGCCAGCCCTAACTATAAGCTTTATCAAAGAGGAAAGTCTTAAGTCTAGTCTTAAATGTGGAGACGGTGTCTGCCTCCCGGACCGTAACAGGAAGATGATTCCACAGGAGAGGAGCCTGATAGCTGAAGGCTCTGGCTCCTGATCTACTTTTGGAGACTTTAGGGACCACGAGTAACCCTGCGTTCTCAGAGCGCAGTGTTCTGGTGGGATAATATGGCACTATGAGCTCTCTAAGATATGACGGAGCTTGACCATTTAGAGCTTTATAAGTTAACAGTAGGATTTTAAATTCAATTCTGGATTTTACAGGGAGCCAGTGCAGAGAAGCTAAAACAGGAGAGATATGATCTCGTTTCTTAGTTCCTGTTAGTACACGTGCTGCTGCTGATGAAGCATTACACTGTTAAAGTTTACTCATGCATGGGTTATTCTGATCCTTGGAGGAATTTAAGGTCACAAGATCCCAAGGGACCCACGGATCATGTACTTGTGACCTGAGGACATTATTCATAAGCGGGTCACTTATCTGTTCAAAATCCTTTTACTGGCATGCAAAAAGGCTACAAAAAGGCGTTACTAGAAACTGGCTGAAACACAACCCTCCAACTCCAGGACAGTGGACAGACACTGTAGAGGAACTATATTCTATGGAAACACTGTCCTCTCACCCGAGGACTAAAGCAATGACACATGTACGATGCTGGGACAAATGGACAGACTATAAGAGAAGAGATGTGTTGTTCAGTCAGCTGGTCTGAAGACACGTTTCAAAACGTTGTAAACTGAAGGCAGTGGCATCTCCTGCCCATCCTCTGTTCCTTTTTCCCCTCATGTTTTATTTTGTTGGTGGTGTTTTGTTAATTCAAAAACGAATAAATATAAAGTTAAACAAAAGAAAACTTTTGAGACTCATGAGAACTGCCAGTTTCATAAATCTAAGAAATAAAAAAAAAAAACCACAGGTAACTTGGCGTGAACCCGACCTGATTCAAACCCGGGGGGCAACAATGAAAAATTACAGAACGTCCCAGACCAAACCAGGCGGGACGCGTCGGGCCCAACTGGGGGCGGGCAGAGAGTCAGAGCTGAAGTTCAGCGAAACAAAGCTTTAGACGTCTGTTTCTCACCTTGGAGGATTTCTGCAGCTCTGCATCGTCTTCAATGACAGGATCTAACTTCACCACCTGACGACACACACACACACACACACACACACACACACACACACACACACACACACAAGAAAGGTGTAGGTGAAATTATAATCACTGAACATTCAAGACAGACAGTATCAGCAAAAATGTGTCAAACTGTGTGGTCTCACCAGAACTTGGTACTTTGGTCCCAGAGCCTGCTCCCATTTAGCCCACAATTCTGCATCTGTAGCTACACACACACACACACACACACACACACACACAAACAGAGAACAGCCTGTGTAAGCAGTGGAACAGATGTAAAATTACAATTCAGCCATTAAAACACAGCAGCTTCCTACAGCTCATCAGCTACAACCTCAGGTACTGTAACACAACACACACTGAAAGTGATACTGCAGCAGAAGTACTGCTGTGAGAGTCGTGCCATGTGTACTAGTACTCTGCCAAAATACAAGATATATATATTACTGCACTGACAGATGATGATTTATCTGTATTTATACTCCAAAGTGCAGCGTCTTTTGCTGCCTCTCGTTGTATTTTCAGGAGAATAATATATTGGGATAATATCCTGATAGTACAGCTGGTTCCTTTAACCCTCTGCCTTGACTACAGACAGTTTCTCACATATATGAGGTATTGTTGAAGCGCAGGCGATGCAGGACCAACCGGTGGTGTTCAAAAAAATGGAGAGGTTGGAAAAATTTAATTTAATGCAAACTACAGTGAAATTCCTGAGGCGGCTCTGCAGCCCAAAAACCATTATGTCTCACAGAACTCCAATTCTAAACTGGCATCAGTAACATTGTTGACAAGACACATTTTTAATCCTTGTAGGTTTTAAATTGTGAAATTTTCCCAGAGGCTTGAAAAGCTGTTTTTTTTTTAATGTCTGTGACAGGTCGTCACATATGAGTCAAAATGAAGGAAATTCCCTTGCAGTGTTCTTGTAATGTCGTGTTCACAAGAATGACACAGACAAGGTCACAGTGACCTTTGACCAGCAAAAACGAACCAGTTCATCATTAGGTCAAAGTGAACGTTTGTGCCAAATTTGAGTAGATTCCCTTCAGGTGTTCTTGAGATATCGTGTTCACAAGAATGACACAGACAGACGTACATGCAGACACGGAACACGGAACATAATGCCTCCAGCCACAGATATCGCCGGCACAGAGACATTAACACCTATGAAACTAGTAATCAGCTGAGGTAGGAGACTCGTACCAACAGAGATATACACCCACTGGCCACTTTATTAGGTACACCTTGCTGGTACTGGGTTGGACCTCCTTTTTAATTCTTGGTGTCACAGACTCAACAAGGTGCTGGAAACATTCCTCAGAAATGTTGGTCCATATTGACATGATGACATCACACAGTTGATCCATGATGAGAATCTCCCGTTCCAGCACATCCCAAAGGTGCTCTATTGGACTGAGATCTGGTGACTGTGGAGGCCATTGGAGTACAGTGAAGTCATTGTCATGTTTGAGATGATGTGAGCTTTGTGACATGGTGCGTTATCCTGCTGGAAGTAGCCATCAGAAGATGGGTACACTGTGGTCATAAAGGGATGGACACGCTCAGCAACAATACTCAGGTAGGCTGTGGTGTTTAAACCATGCTCAGTTGGTACTAAGAAAATCTCCCCCACACCATTACACCACCAGCAGCAGCAGCCTGAAGCGTTGATACAAGGCAGGATGGATCCATGCTTCCATCTGAATGTGGTTTTTCCAATCTTCTATTGTCCAGTTTTGGTGAGAAAACCCGTGTGAATTGTAGCCTCAGTTTCCTGTTGTTAGCTGACAGGAGTGGCACCTGGTGTGGTCTTCTGCTGCTGTAGCCCATCTGCTTCAAGGTTGGACAAGGTGTTGTTGCTTCAGAGATGCTCTTCTGCACACCTTGGTTGGAACCAGTGCTTATTTGACTTCCTGTTGCCTTTCTATCATCTTGAACCAGTCTGGCCATTCTCCTCTGACCTCTGGCATCAACAAGGCATTTTGGCTCACTGGATATTTTCTCTTTTTGGGACCATCCTCTGTAAACCCTAGAGATGGTTGTGCTGAAAATCCCAGTAAATACTCAGACCAGCCCGTCTGGCACCAACAACCATGCCACGTTCAAAGTCACTTCAATCACCTTTCTTCATCATTCTGATGCTGCGCTTGAACTTCAGCAGCTCATCTTCACCATGTCTACATGACTAAATGTTAATGAGCTGCTGACACCTGATTGGCTGATTAGATATGTGTTAACAAGCAGGTGAACAGGTGTACCTAATAAAGTGGACGGTGAGTGTATGCAGTGCTGTTACACAGCTAGTAGTACTGGAGCAGAGCCAGAAGAATCCTTGTACTGTAGTTGTGCTGCAGGCCGACGGTCACCTCATTGGAATTCACCGGTTAGAAGCAAAAAGCTAAATGACTCAAATGTAAACTGTACAGTAAGCAACTTCAGCTGTGGAGACTGTGTGTGTGTGTGTGTTTACTGCATTTACACACACACACACACACACACACACACACACACACACACACACACACAGCAACAATACCAAGTTCTTAAATCACAGAAGAATAAGTGTTTCTTCCAGAGCAGCAGTTTGAACATGAAACAGTCAAAGTCAGAGCAGATTTCAGAGCGACTCTCTACAGACGAGACCCTCAGTCTGATCTCTGACCCTTTCAGGGAGGAAACCACCTCTGCTACACTAAAAAAAAAAAAAAAACACCTCCATGTTCTCACAAATCTCCTCACATGTTGGAGGTATTTTGCAGCAGGTCTGGCCGTGTTACAACAAGCATCTCTGATTAAATTAGCATTGCTAACCCTGGCCTTCACAGAGCAATTAATCTGCAGCGTTTGGCTGAATAAACAGGGTGATACATCGCCGCCAGGCTGTCAGACAGCTCGGACACTTTACATCTGTTGGCCCGGGAGCAGGCAGGCGGCGTGCTAAGTGTTAGCGTGGCGTTTTGGCCACTTAGCAAAGCTAATGAGGAATAAAAAGAGAGGAAATAATTCAGAGAGGAGTGCTGTTAGAGGCCCACGCTGACATGTGTGCAGACGCCACACTTAGGAGGCTTTTAAAACACTGATACTGATCAGAGTTTATTCCATGAATCCACATCCTGTTTTACAAAGACTGTAGATGCATTTTAAGCTTCAGTCTTTTCAGGAAATGTTTCATATTTTTCCTGTTTCCAAGTAAATAATTAGAACCACATGTTTAAACAGTAATGAGTAAATGAGCCTGTAAACATGAGAAATATAAAGCTGTGACTGTGAAATCTTGGCAGAGGAGTTTGGCCATAAACATTCATTTAGAAAGGTGGCAGTTAATCTATTTAACACCAAAATGTAACATGTTTTTCAGCCTCAGGGGCCGAACAGTTAGACCCCTTTTCACTGCACAAAAAACCTGCTACCATCTGGCTATTTAATGCAATGGGAAAGGTTACAACTGGCATTCACTCCTGGTACAAATGACTTTGTAGTAGTCACGTGTATTTATCAGCTCTGACGGAAATACAACACCCGTGTGAATGCGCTAATTTTAGCCCCTTTACTGGCGAGATGCAATGACACACCACCACAAATTCCATGTGTCCCCGCCCAGGCAGCGCTCAAACTTCAATCCAAATTAGTCTGCAGCACCTTCGACAGAGTGACCGGAGAAGTAAAAAGAAGTAACCACTGTAACGTTTTCAAAGGCCACCATGGAGCGTTCTACTGTTTACTAACCTGTTTTCAGGCCTGTCTGTGGTGTCGAACATGACCAACAGTGTTGGGCAGTAACATGTTACTGTTAACACATAACCTTTAATAAAACTTCAGTGATAATATCACAGTTACCCCAAAACCAAACAACTCGTTACAACATTACTTTTGTCATCACTCCACCACTGACTTAAAATACAACAATTACCTCAGCAGATTCATTGTCGTAATCGTCGCGCTGCGCAGAAAAGTCACGAAGCAGCAAGCTAGTTTTGAGGATGGAAATGCTGACCTTACTTTGATTTTGTCAGAAGGAAAGATGATAAGATCACTGTTGCTACAGGTAGTAGAGGTGGGCGATATGGCCCTAAAATATTATCAGGATATTTCAGGGTGTTTTTACGATAACAATATTCTTGACCATATGACAAATTAGTCAAAACTACATATTTTATTATTAATTTAAGAAGACAGAACTGCAACAGAATCAGTGACGTAGTTTCACAGTTTGCTTCACATCTTCAGTAAAAACTAAAATGATGTTTCATTTCTTTAGTTTGTGAACAACAACAGTAACTCAGAGTCAGATTCAGATTCTGTCACAATATTCATAGTTCAACTAAATCAAATCTACCACTAATTACACATTTAAACAAATGTCCCCTGGGATCTATATATATATATATATAAATCAGCTCTGACCATCAGGCTGTAACCTGTGACAGGCTGTTAGCAGACAGTCACATATATGGAGTTTATTCACGTAGGTTTCCATCAGCAAAGGTCTGTGACAGAATCAGAGAGGAGAGGGAGAGACGCTGTGCTGCTGCCAGAGGAGCCGCTGAATGAGTTCCCTCTGAGCGCTAAGAGAAGGAAAACATTCAGGACGCCACACTTTATTCCACACTACTGAAGCTGCCCCTCTTTTTACTGGAACCACAGAGGAGTCCATCAGGATTTAGCTCTCAGCCATGCTTGATGTTGCCGTGGGTAACAGTATGACATCAATATGTCAACAAGCCAAAATATCATGAGTATCATGATATGAATATTTCATATCATATTAAAGATTATATCAGTGTTATCGTGAACGAGATGATATGGCATGTAGTCGGACAAACTTTTTTAACTACAAAAAACACGTCCTCAAACCTCTGGTCTGAAACACTGACTACGACCGACAGCACAACAACGTGACGCTCCAGGAAATACACCGCTCCAAAGGTGAGCCCTCCTTGGCCGTGGAGGTCGGCTGTAGTTCTGCACTGGCTCAACAACAGAAAACTGGATTTTACTGGTGGACAGCTACAGCTGCAAAGAAGTGATGGAGCTTCTGGTTGGATACTTGGTGGATGAAATGTTGCTTCACAAGTGACTCTCCATATTTCCGGAACGCTCTCGCTCTTAAAGTTGTTTATTTAAGATCGATTTTAAACAGGATCATAAACAACAACCCCCTGTGACCCCCTGGGACTTCAGTTTTCAGAGAGTATAACACTTTGGAGGCAAAACTTGTCAATAGCGCGTGTGTGTGTGTGTGTGTGTGTGTGTGTGTGGTGTGTGTGAACTCACCCCTTGTTAGCTGTACTGCGTTTGAATACGCTGGTTCGAGCTTTGGCGCCATAAAGCCAAGCCCAGACGAGCGAGCTTTGACCTCCAACGACCTCCTTAGTGACACACGAGACGACTCCCTCTCCACTAAACACACACACACACACACACACACACACACACACACACACACACACACACACAGAAGACATTAGAAAATATATTTCTTCCATTTCTAGACATCTTCAGGTGAGACTGTCAAGGTTTCTCCTTCCTCCACGTTCGTCTGATGTATCAGCCTGTAACCCGTTTCTGCACCTTCTTGATCGTTTTTATTGTTTATGTTTTAATATTTTCTCTGTGCCCTACTTTGTATTGCACCTGCAGCACCACAGTTTCCCTCAGGATAAATAAAGTGCCATCTTATCTTATCTTATCTTAAATCTTGGCTGTGGCCCACTTCAGTGCATGTAAACGCACTGACTGCTCTGACCTCTGACCTCCTGACTCATCATTACTGTTGGTGATCCATAAAACTGAAGTTTATTTTCCTGTCAGCCTCATCATAACTCCTCATGAGTGTGTGTAGATAAGAGAGCCGCGGAAATGAGCAGAATATAAGAAGTTAAGAACTCAGCTGGTTCCCAGTTCTCTCTGTTTTCTCGGTAATGAAATGAAAAGACGTCTGGAGGAGATAAGAGCCCTGCACTCCTCCTCTGTTTTTAAAAATCACTTGTTCCTCTCTGGCCCGTGGCTGACCAGTGCAGGCCGCCGGCTGATCGCAAGACAAAAAAATGACCCTGAACTGGATGAATTAATCTCTGTGGACGCTGGAGGAGGAGGAGGAGGAGGAGGAGGAGGAGGAAGAATCGCAGGCTTTCTGAGGAGAGTTTGGGAAAATTACACCCGAGTTGTAAACAAATTTGTCATCTTAATCTGGGTGAGAGGATGGAGGCAGAGAGGCTTCAGACAAGAAATAGGAAGAAAAGCTCCGATAAGTTTAACACAGAGAGTTAACTTTCTCCAGCAGGAGCAGATTATTGTTTTAATACCGTATAATCACCAAGTCAGTGGAACATAAACCCACAGAAAGTCACTTCACCATGTTGTAACCTGAGATATGTCGAGATCTGTCTGTAGAAGATTCATTTGTGGAGTACAAAACTGACAATATAAGTTTCAAACACATACAAAAGGAACTAAGCTTATTTTGCTGTATTATCTCTATTCAGTGCATTTCCTTTTGTTGCTTCGTGCTCACATATTCCAACAGAATGAAGCAGTTCATATACCTTTAGTTACTTTTAATGTCCTTGCTGCCTCTCCCCCACAGGGCTGTAGGCTCCATAGGAGTGTTAAAATGTGTTTGTCTTGTTGTGTTATTGGGAGCCAGAATAGAAGGAGTCCATCATCTTCTTCCATTGTCTAAAACAAGCCAACAGAACTTGCTAAGTAGTGCTAGCTAATGTCTGTGGAGAACTGTTTTGCCTCCAGTTAAGCCCTGCACACCAAAAAAAAGTCATACTGAGAAACTGGGTCCAGTTTGACCAGTTGGTTGTATTGGTCAGCCTGAAAAGTGGCAACAAAGTCAGAACAGCCCAGCATGAAATAAAATCACTGCTGCGGTCGACAGCATTGCAGTGAAAAATCGAACAAGGTTGGAATATTTGATTTATACATCCATGACATGAGCCGACCTATTGACTGCATACATTAATCATATTAGTCTTTAAATTATGTAATATTATAATTGTCAAGCATAGTCCCACAGTCCCACAGAGCCAGTCCAACAGTGCCAGCCCGACAGTGCCAGCCCTACAGAGCCAGCCCCACAGAGTCAGCCCTACAGAGTCAGCCCCACAGAGTCAGCCCTACAGAGTCAGCCCCACAGAGTCGGCCCTACAGAGTCAGCCCCACAGAGTCAGCCCCACAGAGTCAGCCCCACAGAGTCAGCCCTACAGAGCCAGCCCCACAGAGTCAGCCCCACAGAGTCAGCCCTACAGAGTCAGCCCCACAGAGTCAGCCCCACAGAGTCAGCCCTACAGAGTCAGCCCCACAGAGTCAGCCCCACAGAGTCAGCCCCACAGAGTCAGCCCCACAGAGTCAGCCCTACAGAGTCAGCCCCACAGAGTCAGCCCTACAGAGTCAGCCCCACAGAGTCAGCCCCACAGAGTCAGCCCTACAGAGTCAGCCCCACAGAGTCAGCCCTACAGAGCCAGCCCCACAGAGTCAGCCCCACAGAGTCAGCCCTACAGAGTCAGCCCCACAGAGTCAGCCCTACAGAGTCAGCCCCACAGAGTCAGCCCCACAGAGCCAGTCCAACAGTGCCAGCCCGACAGTGCCAGCCCTACAGAGCCAGCCCCACAGAGTCAGCCCTACAGAGTCAGCCCCACAGAGTCAGCCCCACAGAGTCGGCCCCACAGAGCCAGCCCCACAGAGTCGGCCCCATGGAGCCGGCCCCACAGAGCCAGCCCCACAGAGCCGGCCCCACGGAGTCAGCCCCACAGAGCCAGTTGAGTTGAGACCTGATATGATTTTGAATTGTAGCTTTCGCTCACATCCCTATTGATAAATGCCGAGCCTCTTGTGGAAATGACCGCACGCCCAGTTTTGCGTCATACCTTTGTTTCATAAACGAGGGCCAATGAGCCCAGACCACCAGGAGCCCAAAGGCTCCAGGTTCAGTGTGTTGCAATTAGTTATTGGTAATTATAGTGATTACTACCTTGTTTCGTAATGCTGTGTGCACCACAAGATGATAATGCACAAAGAGTTGGAGAAAAAGGGAAAAGCACAGATGGAAGTTTTGATATTAACAATGGCTCAGCTCCATTTAGTGTCCCAGGAAGTGTCTCTACTGAGCCAGTATGTACAATACCAAACCCTGGAGCTGGCATACCTTAAAGGAATACAGCCTTCATTAATGTTACCAGTAACACCTGCGACTTCTCCTGTACACACATATACATATATATATATATATATATATATATATATATATATATATATATATATAGAGCTATACATATATCCATCTAGATATATTTATATCTATATATATATATATATATATATATATATGTGTGTGTGTGTGTGTGTGTGTGTGTGTGTGTGTGTGTGTCTGTGTACCTTTATCCAAGGATCTCTCAAGGGCTCTCGGTTTCTTCCTGACCACAGTGAGGACGACAGTCTGATCTGTCTGCTTCATCACCTCCAGAACTTCGTGATTGGTCAGACCGTGGAGACTGATGCCGTCCAACTGTTGAGACAAACAGGACAGAGAGAAAGACAGATAGAGACAGAGACAGGGAGAGGAGTGAAGAACAGGGGTCAGATCAGGTTGGGCTGTAATTTATCCAGATTTTAAATAATATTTTTAAATAATTCATGTTTAACAAAATGTACGGTAAACATCTCAGTACGTATAAGGAGAAAGGAAGTTTGATTCTCTAACAGTAAAAGAAACGTGTTGGTAAATATTAAGGAGCAGATGAGGTTCTTACAGCGATCAGTCTGTCGTGTATTCGGATGTTTCCGCTTTGATCTGCAGCGCTGCCTGGAACCACGTGTTTCACAAACACACCTACTGCATCTGAATCGGCGAGAGACACCGAGACACAGTGACAGAGACGGAGAGACAAAGACATTAGGTGGTACTGGATCAATAAAGAGAATACTTGCATGGTGTCATAAATGTGAAGTTCCACAGCTGTTTACAGCAAATGTTGTACAGCTTTTTTTTTAGTAAAAGTTCCACAGCTGCTTCACAATAAAAGGCCTGATGATGTAGACTGAGTTTCACTGTAATCTCTTGACTCCAGGCAGTTTGAGGCTTTTACCGTGAAGCTGCAGGTGCATCATTAACACAGACATGTCTGACTTGATACCTGGTGGTTTTGTTTAACTGTGTATTAATTAAGTTTTAACAGCGTGTTCCTGTCCGACCTGAGCTGGTCGTGTTATGTGCTGTGTATTTCCAGTGTGTTTTGTTGTCTGGGTATGCTTTAGCTGATGTTTCCTGTCCTACCTTGGCTGGTCAGCGGGTTGTAGCCGATGATGGAGATGCCGAGGCTCTGGCCGTCCTTCTTGGTTAGAGGAACCTCATGGATCTCGTATCCCTCAAGGTTGGGCTGAAACACAAACACAGAGTCCATATATCCTGGCTGTAAGTGCTCCGCCTCTGTGGCCAGCGGCACATAAAGCAAAGAAGTCACAGACTCTTTCATCTCTTTGTTTGTTCGCCTAGAAGAAAGTTTTTGTGCTCACCGTCTTGCTGAGCCGGCGCTGAGGGGGGCGGGGGGGTAAGGAGGAGATGGGGGCCGAGTCAGGAGGTGGTGGGGGAGGCGGGGCTGTTGACCTCTGACCCCGGGGATCCCTGGCGATCAGCAAGGTCACCTGACTCCCACATCCCTGCAGCACCTTGACAACCTGGTCGCTGGTGAGGCCACTGGTGGGCGTCGCCCCGATGCGAAGGATGTGGTCGCCTGTGTGAAGACGCCCGTCCTGATTGAAGGTGAGGGGAAAGAGGAGAGCCAATCAGAGAGGAAACAAAAATCCAGTGTTTATTTATTTGAGCTGTACACACACAGCTATGTTTTATATGTATGCATTTATTTGAGAATTTACAGTCAATTTGCTGCTGCTGCCCCCGCGACCCGGACCCGGATAAGCAGAGGACGACGAGTACGAGTACAGTCAATTTACAATCAGTTGAGATGATTTTTCCTTTTTGTCATTTTCCCACTTTACAGCAAACTGAAATGTGACGTCAGCTACAAACCAAAATTAAGTCCGTACTTTACTCCTGCTGTGGCAAAATAAAAAAGATGCAGGGGAAAAGATGAAAGGAAAATGCAAAGAGTATGAGAGGAGGTAAAATGGTGAAGGGAGTTCAGGAAGAAGAGGCAGGAAATGATGAAAATGGGGGGATAAGGACAAAAAACTAAAGTGCAAATCTGTTTTTATTTGAACAGACTGACAGGAAGTGTGTTGAAACGCCGGGTGGTTACACATGTCTTGGTGTCTGAGCTTCTTCCATTTCCTTGCAGAGAAATTAATCTTGTCCAATTCATCTAATTAATCTAATTAATCCACTTACAAGGCGATAATTCCTCCTTCAGTCCTGCTGCTGCCTGCTGTCTGCTCTGATGCACTGTTTGTCTTTTAACTCTTATTTATGCAGAAAACGTCCACTGAGCTAATTTCTGCTGATCCCCTGAGGCAGCTGGTTGGTTCAGAACTCTCTCAGTCAACAATCGGCCAGAGTCAACCAAAAATCTCCTACTGTAGTTTAATAATGCCCCCGACACTGAGGTTTGGATGTAATATCCTGTGATATTCTGATCTAATACACATCAGCTGAACTCACCTTGTCAGCCACACTGTTTGGGAGGAGCGTCCTGACCACCACGCCGGACGTCCTCCCTCCCACGATGCCGAAGCCCAAACCAGATCCGTCGTTCACCAGCTCGATCTCCTCCACGTGACCCCACTGATCCTTAAGCATAAAGACAGAGGACAAAGACATTCATTAACCGGTGGGACTAATACATGTCTCTAAGTATTACTGAGAAAAGGAACTCATGAGGATCCCAACTACATATTCGGAGAAGAGGAAGTTAGTTTTTGGGGTGATTGGGAGAAAAAAAAACAACTAAGTCGTACATTAATAACATTCTGAATGAGATTTATACGCTGGTCAACATAAGTAAACGTGCTACAACAGCCCAAAACATTTCCATTAGGAGAAACACACCAACGTTCAAAACAAATACAACAATGGAAATGTGCTACAAAATAAAACTAGACAGTCTCCATCCATGTCTGTGAAAACATGGAGTGAGTAACAGCTTGCTGTCAGCTGTAAAGCCTCTGTGCTTGTTTATAACGTGATGTCAGCGGTGGTGGATGAGAGACTGCGGACAGAGCAGACTGAAATATTTTCTACATGTTTCCATGTTGCTGATCAGCTGTATTGATAAAGTATTGGCTTTTTCCTTGTGGAGGTTTTACGGCATCTTCACCTCACTGTCTCCTCCGCCACATCTCAACTCCGTGTTGGTGCGTAAAAGAGTCGCAGCAGCCCTGACGCTCAGACAGCAGGAGGAGCGGCTGCTGCAGCACGATAATAACTTACACCAAAATATAAAAACAGTGAGCAAACAGTTACAGATAAAAGAACAGGTAACGTCGGAGCTTCTTAATGCTATGGTCGTTAATAATTTAGCGTCGTGGCCCGTTTACTAACGGCAAGATTAACGGGGTTAAAGCTTCACACATCTGTGGGAAGAAGTGAATGTTAAAAGATCGATCTTGGACTTTATGAATCGATATCAGGTCATTCAAATGAAGATCAATCTGAATCGGATGAATCGATTATTCTAACCCAGCCCTACTCTGACCAAATGTCTCCCCTTCTGTTCCTGAGATATGACGTTAAAACATGGCCAGAAAAGTGTTTTATGAAGAATAAAATAATAAAAATAATAAGTACAATGTTAAAATAAATAATAATAAAAAGACGACATAAAAAAAAAAAGGTGCGTATGCTTTTTCACATTTAGCTTTTGACTGTTACAATATTATAAAAGAGTAACAGATTTACGCAGCTCCCCCTGGAGGCCTGGAGAACTTTTGTTGTGTTGACTGAACATGCAGCATTTTTCTGCTTTGGTACTTGTTTCAGTTTTCTGCAGCATGTTTCTGTGGTTGTATTTGTTTTCTATGTTCAAGTGCATTTTTAAATTGGCATGCTGCAGCACGTTTCCTCTAATGGAGATGTTTTGGGCTGCTGTAGTTTTAAACTTGCAATTAATTCCTAGATGTTTTGTTTGTTTGTTTTTTATTTGAAGTGTCATAAAAAATAATACTGAAACCAATGAACATTTGTCTTGTGGTTGGCAGTTTATTTGTAGATTCTTGCAAAGAATTCTCCTGATTGGCTCTCAGTGGCTCACCTGTTTGTTCCAAATATTTCTCGACAACAGGAAAAAAATATTTATTATTATTTATTTTAAAAGACCAGACTGTTTTCACATGTTAGTGCTGCTCTGTGTGTCTGTATGTGCCAAAATGATTAGAATCAGTATTGCTTTAGAGAGTTTTGTTGCTGTGTGCTGCTTGCAAGGCTCTATGTACCGAACAGTGGATATGGTTGCTGTAAAACTGAACGAACATTTGCCGTTTCCTGTTGTAAAAAAAATTGAATACTCATAAAATTACAGATTTTCTTTAATAGGATATTCAAATAAATGTTTTTTGTTTTATAGTTTTTGTCATCATTTGCGATGCTGTGTCATGTGACTTGGAATTGAGCTTCATCCTTTTGGTCGTATGAACTGAGAGTTCAGTAAAAGTGAACAATAAAAAGTGTTACGTACCCAGAGTACCTCACTACAAAAGGTCAAACGCTGTCAATTTTTTTCTGTTTTATTTTGATCAAGCATTTCTTTATTTTTATTTTTTGCTTTTTTAAAAACCGAACATGAGACCAGACATTTGAGTTCAGTGCTAGAAAGGAATTAAAATCTCTGTTTTTCTGACTGGTTTGTAAATTGCAGCTGTTGGTTTTAAGATGTTAATGTGTCCATCTGTTTGACATTCAAATCCAAACCTCAAAAATCAACCTGATGAAAGTTAACAAGCTGCATTTCAGGAATCAAAATGAATTTAATTTGAAGTATTCTATTTCAGTTCAGCTGAAGGCAAAACGATTTGATCCCATTGTTTCTTTAAGCAGAACACACCAGGATCATTTAAAACAGATTCCTTTGAGTTATTTTGATGCGTTTCCTCCTGGTGGCTGAGCAGCAGCCTCGTAGAGCTGCTGGCCGGCTATCTGTCCTGAGGTGAGAGGTCGTTAAACGGAACCTCAGCAGGTAATTACCAGCTGAGAGCATTTCCTCCTCTCTGATACCAGCTGCTGATCAATGAGAGGCTGCAGCAGATACCTGCTCTCACACACGGTCTCTTATTACAGCTCTGATCTGATACAGGAGGTCTTCCTCTGTCTAATGAAACAACACTCCTCCTCAGCTGATCCCAGGACGCTGGAGGAGGCTGTTTGCCTGATAAAGTTGGATCACAGTCAATGTGCTGGATGCTTTTCTCTCCAACAGAAGTTCAGTCTTCTCACAGAGGGGATCTGTTACTGCAGGTTCTTTAGTCAGGTAAAGGTGCTGGATTTCTTTTAGGTCTGCACCGACAAAAGTGGAAACAACATTTGTGTTTACAATTACATTTCTCCGTGTTGATTTATGCTGAACTGTTTGGACCGGTAAATCGGAGCTGCATTAAGTCATTAAGGCTCAGACGACGGGAGTTTTACAATTCTGATTCCAAAAAAATGAGATGCAGTGTGAATTGTAAATAAAAACAGAATGCAATGATTAGTAAATCCTACCTGACATGTATTTAACTGAATGCAGTTCAAACTGATGAACTTTGTTTCTGGTAAATATACACTCATGTTGAGTTTGATGCTGCAACATGTTACGATAACGTTGGGACCGCAGCATGTTTACCACTGTGTGATGTCACCTTTTCTTTTAACAACACTCAGTAAGCGTTTGGGAACTGAGATCAATAACTGCTGAAGTTCTGAAAGTGAAATTCTTTCCCATTCTTGCTTGATTTACAAGTTACAAGTCGGGGTGAGACAACACCTGTCTCACACCTGTTCAGTGGGAGACAGGTGTGGACTGCAGGCAGGTCAGTTTAGTACCTGCACGCTTTAACTACCCCAATTCCAAACTAGAATCACTGCCCTGCTGTTGTATGACTCCGCCCACCAGTCCAGTGTCTCTGATAGTCTCCAGTCAGTCAGTGAAAACATGGATGCTTCACACACAGAAGATCTATACAATCAGCACAGTTTCCACAAAATTCAAATCCGTTCATTGTTAAGTTCAAGTGAACGTTTGTGCCAAATTTTAAGAACTTTCCTTTAGGTTGTCTGTAATTATTGTGCTCACAACAATGAGAAAGATGAGGACACACTGACCTTGACCTTTGACCACAAAAATCTAATCAGCTAAGTACAAGTGAATATTTGTGCCAAATCTGAGGAAGTTCCCTCAAGGCCTTCTTGAGATGCAACAGCACAGTGACCTTGACCACAAAATTGTTCAAATCAGTTTGTTGTTAATGCCAAGTAGATGTTTGTACTTCGTTCCCTCTTAGTGTTCTGTGGATATTGTGTTCACAAGAATGAGACCAATGGTTACGATGACCTTGACCTTTGACCTATGACCACCAAAATCTAGTAAGTTCATTGTTGAGTCCAAGTGAACATTTGTGCCGAATTTTAGGAAGTTGTCTCAAGGTGTTCTTGAGATATCACATTCACGAGAATCAAATGTACAGATGGATGGACGGAGCACCTGAAAGCATGATGCGTCTGGCCTCAGCTGATGCCGCTGCAGAGGCAAAATAAACCCCAGAACAAGGTCAAGATTGTCTCAGCTTTCAGCACTAAGCAGAGGTGCATGCTGGGAGAGTCGGGAGCTGTCTGTTTTCATGAGTGACAGAACCTTTGATTGACAGAAGGCGGGCCGTTGACTGAGAGCAGTTTATAAACTTTCTCCAGTTGTTCTTCAGTTGATTTCCTCGGAGCTGAGGCACTTTTAAAGGCCCCTTCAGGTTTCTTTAATCACACAATCTGTTACCTTTTATCTCTGCTCTTCCTGCTTTTTGTCAGTTTTAGGAGAGCCATAAATAAAAATAAAAAGTGCATTCGCTGACACACTGTCCTAATCGATGGAAGGAAAATATTCACTAAATAGACAAAAGCTGTAAAATCATATCTGACTCGCTGATTTATACCCGTCTTTATGAGCAGCTTTACAGTGACCAGTTTCCTGTCAGCATCAGAGAGAGGAGCTGAGAGGTCCGACACATCAGCTGTCACGGCGGGTCAGAGCCGCCTGAATCTGCCCAGCAGAGGAGTCTTGGCTTTGGGAGACGGATAGTTAGCCAGGCCAGGAGAACAGCAATAAAATCCCAGCCAGAGTTGTGTTTTTATGCCCGCGGCTCCATTAAACGTGACCTCGATAGAAACAGGACATGAATAAAACAAAAGCGGGATGATCGGAGGCCTGGTATGCAGGACGTGGCCTGGATCCAATGAGCCAGGAGGAGGAGGAGGAGGAGGAGGAGGAGGAGGGTAACAAACAAGAGGGGCAGTGTAATTCTGTGTGATAATGACCCGACAATAGAGCGGGGCAGAATCATTACGGCTCGGGCTAACCTGTGATCCTCAGCTCACATTAACAGTCCAGACCTGCTCCGGTTTGTCACCACATCGTTTGTCTTACTGAAGACTTTTCTTTTGGTTATTTAAATGTCAAAGTTCTCAAACATTTTCATGTCCTGTTATGTTTTCTGTCCACTAACTCAGGCATACGCACATTAACTTTGTCTCTAACTGAGCTCCCTCCACAGTGGCGGTGCTTCATCTGTCCGATCTGTATAAACGACACCTACTGCAGGTCTTCTGAGGAGAAGAATCATCCTGAATCTTCTCTTTATTTCCCATGAAATGCTGTTTTTGCTTGTGTTTATTCCCTAGCTGAATTGTTTTGATTGTAAACTGTCGCATTAAAATCAATTTGAATATTTTTTTGGCGTTACAACATGGCATTAAGTGCATTCATGTGGTGTCAGAAAAAATTGTAAAAAAAAAAAAAAAAAAAAAAAAATAGTTCCAGACTGTAAATAATTCACGTGAACGCCCCCTCGAGTCAGAACTCGGACAGACTGTGAAAGTTGTGGTTCTCCACTTACCGACTTTGATGAGCTATACACAGAAACATGGCGGACAAAAGTACAGGTTTGATTGGTGGTAAGAAACTTTTTAAGTGCATTTAAATGTTTTGCTCACATGTAATTTGTATTATGGTATCCTTTTCTGCTTTTGGCCATAAAAAAAACAAACAACATAATTAATTTTAATAACAAATCAGTTAGAAAGTGATTAATCAGCATTAACCTTGACAACAAGTCAAATAAAGCAATATTTTAGTTGTCAAACTCTGGACACTGGAACAGCACCCGACTCAGAACTCTGTCCGTCAAACCAGATGTAGCTGTTTAATACAAATACTCAACTATTTGTTCCTATTATATTCCTATTCTATAAAGAGTTTGAGACTTTGTACTGAGTTCAGCGGGGCGTTCAGGATGACGGCGACGTTCACATATTGTAGCAAACAAGGCCAGTTAGCCCTCTGAGCTTACACGGGCTAATCATGCTAATGAAAAGTTTTTTGCAGACACCAGATCTCAAACAAAAGGCAGAGACTGTGACGTATGAAGTTACCGTGAGCTGTAAATTCACAACGTCTAAGGGCTCATTTATGCTCAACATCAGATACGGAAATGAAGACGGACGGAGCCCTCTGTCTGTACCCTGCATTCATTTTGTCTGTATTTGTGCATGTGTCCTGAGAGCTTACGGATGCGCATGCAACGGAGCAGAACCACCTAAGATCACGGAGGCAGCGTAGCGTAGTGCAAGTGAGATACAAGTGTAGGCGTCAACGATGACAGTTAAATAACGGAGCTAGTAACGAATCAGGAATATCGTGAAAAGAATTCTCCTTCCACATAATGCTATGCAATGTTATTTGGCGGTACAGATCAACGCCGTCTATAACGCTGCTTCCGTTAAAAGGTACAATATTGCAACCTGCTCCACCGTCGCCACTTTTGCAATAGTCATAAACGTTTGACTCCGCCCTCTGGTGCCATCTACTGGTTGTATCTACGACATCGTAAAGGAAGCACGGAAGAATGAGGGCAGTGACATTTACAACGAGAATAAATGAGCCTGAAGCAGAAGGCACAAGATTTATGTTATCTCAGAGCCTGGGGTTGTGGGTTCAACAGCCCACTGAGGGAAAAACTGTTTTTCAGTCTGTTGGTTCATGTGTGCGTACGATTCTCAGTCTGCCTGAGGCGAGGGTGTAAAACAGGTGAAGTCCAGGATGTGAGGGGTCTCCAGATGCTAGAGGCCCCTTTGTAAAGACAGCTCAAGTGAATGTCTCTCACGTTTGGAAGTGCGGAGCCGACGATCCACTGAGCTGTCTTAATGATCCATTGCAAGGCCGTCCTATCTGCAGCAGTACAGCTAGAGTACCAGACCGTACAGCAGCACGTCAGGACACTCTCAACAGCGGTAGAAGTTTTTTTGGGGAGTCTGTTGTGCCTCAGGGGCGATAGCAATAACAGGCACTGCTGGGCCTTCTTGACCAGACGGGAGGTGTTCAAGCTCCAGGTCAGACCCTCAGATATGTGAACTTAAACTGGCCTCTAGCTCCACCTCCTCCCCGCTGAGTCCAGCGTGATTTGTTTTTTTGTTTTTCCTGAAGTTGATGATGATTTCTTTTGGAGTTTTTTTGTGTTGCGATCTTTGTCCTAGCACCATGGAGACAGCGACTGGACCTCATCCCTGTACGCTGTTTCATCGTTTGATGTCACATCTGCTATGGTCATGTTGACTGCAGACACAACTATGGCGTTGGAGCTGTGTGTGGGAGTGCAGTCACAGGTGAACAGAGAGTAGAGAAGTGGACTGATGACGCAGCTTCGGCTCAGATTCAGATCATGGTGGACAGAGGTTTACAAGTGCGTCACTTCCCCATTTGTCTCCATCTCTGCACCTCCTCTAAACCCCCTCTCTCCCACCTCGCAGCCAGTTTTCTTTGACTCGCCCGTCATGTCGACATTCATTGATCGCACCTCCTCACAGACTTAAATACATATTGTCAGGAGCGATGCTGCAAGTGGAGCACTAACTCGATTTCCTATAGGCTTTAAAAAGGTCATAAAAATCATCCAAGTCAATGTCAGCAGACTCGCAGCTCGTCATAAAACAGGAGGTCCCACAGTGATACAGAGGCGTGGCCTCAAAGTGACCTCCACTCATGATTGACGCTCGCTCTGCAATGCTTGTTTGGAGTGACAGCCAAGCTTCTGTGTGTGTGTGTGTGTGTGTGTGTGTGTGTGTGTGTGTGTAGGATAAAGATGTTTCAGTTAGGATCAAACCTTAAAAATAATTTCATACTTAGTCCTCAAACGTTGAGCAAATTGAAGTTCTTCCACGTTTTGTTCCAAACTGAGAAAAGCTGACACACAGTTTTACAGCCCAACATGAACTGAGTAACGCTCATTTTAATTGTGCAGCAGGGAGTTTACTGACTCTGACACTTTAACTTTCTGGATCAGATTCTTAATATTTACTTTTTTTTTTTTTTTTTTTACCCTAAACTGGATGCTAAAGATTAGGAAATTACTTTTATTCCACGATATCAGCGTGTTTTCCCGTTTCTCTCCAACAACCAACAATAAAACTTTAGTATCAGACGTGCAGCTCCCATCTGGACTTATACTGCAGCTTTCCTTCTTGCAGATTAAAGAATCTGCTGCGAGCACAGCCGAGTGAGCGAAGTGTCTCTTTACAGACAGAAAACAATTAAATCTTTTACTAACTTAACCAGTTGTTTCTCTTATTAACAGATCTGGAGATTGTACACTTGTTGTACTGAGGTGACACAGTCGGTCAGACTTTTCTTACCGTGCTGAAGGCGCTGGTGGCAGGTTGTGATGATGATGATGGTGATGCACTGAGTGGGCGGTCCCTGGCCACCACCAGCTCCACCGTCTCTCCAGGCTGCTGCAGGAGGGTCAGGGCCTGCTGCTGACTGATCCCCGGCTCCAGAGGGCAGCCATTTATCACCAGGATCTGGTCCCTCTCCTGGAGACGCCCGTCCCTGCAGCAGCAACACAACATCAGTCCGGACTCCTCAATGACATCATACAGACCAAACTGCAGACATGTCAGCAATATGATTCATATTTACTTTAGCATTAGCAGCTACACAGGTTGGTTAGCTTAGTAATTAGTTTCCATGTTGCAGCTGTTAAAAGAATAATATGTACACTGTGATCTTGTTGTGCTGATTGTTCTGTCGATTGAAACCAATGTTGTGTCGTGTTTTAAAACATTTATGATAAATGTGTACATTATATACAGAATAGTTAATTAAGTAGAAAATGGACTGATCTCCAAAAGGCATGATGTTGTAGATGAAACATGCCTTTACACATTGCAAGTAAGATGACTAATTTTTGTGTCGTACAATTTTAGAGTGAAAAAACTGAAAGCTCCGTGCAACAGTTTGGGCACCCCAAGACATTTGAGCTCTCAGACAACTTGTCCCAGGGTCTCAGCCCTTAATGAGCTTGTTAGGGCTCTGGCTTATTCACAGTCATCGTTAGGAAAGGCCAGGTGATGCTAATTTCAAAGCTTTATAAATACTCTGACTCCTGAAACCTTGTCCCAACAACCAGCAGCCATGGCTCCTCTAAACAGCTGCCGAGCACTCTGAAAGAACTGATGAACACTGTAAGAAGATAGCAGAGTGTCTTCAGGGAGCTGTTTCCCCAGTTGGTCAGGAAAAAAATGGCTAACTAGAAGTAAGGAAACTAAATCCTATGTTTTAAAGGATCTTCAGAGATCAAAAGATTTGTGATAAATGGACAAAAACATGGAGAGAATATCTGAAAGTTTCTGTATGTGTGACTTCATGTTAACTGCAGGGAAGTTAAAGCGTTAGCAGTGAACCTGTGTGCGATGCCTCCAGGCTGGATGTGCTTGACGAAGACGCCCTGACTGCTGCTTCCTGCTGGATTCAGACCGACCACACTGAAGCCCAGACCTCCAGACAGAGGCCGAGTCAGCTGGCACAGCTCCGTCTGACGGCCCTGCACACACACACACGCGCACACACATACACACATACAGATTTAATATATTCATATATGTATACTGTGCAGGTGAGTGCTGAAGCTCCACCCACCTTGGCAGCGGCGAGGATCCATTTCTGCAGGAGGAGGTCAGGCGAGGGTGGAGTCTGATGGACGGGATGAGATGAGCCATTGGTAAGGAGGGAGGAGGAGGCGGACAGGGTGGGCGGAGCCGAGCTGCTGGCTGGATTAACGGCGCTCATGATCAGCTGACCCTTTCTGGAGAAACTGAACTCACTGCAGGCATCAGGAGGCATACTGCTCAGCTGCAGAGAGGAAGAGGAGGAGGAGGAAGATTTAATACTGGTAATCTTACTGTTCATACATCAGGATTTCTTTTTTGGATTTTTGGAGTTTCCTGTTTCAGGAATCCTATCCAAAAAACAAACAGAAAAAAGAAACCTTAAAGTTATAAGTTATCAAGGAACTAATCACGTTTCTGGTGAGACACATTATTTCTAAGGGATTTATATGAATGATTAATATTATATTTTAATCTGCTTTTATTTTTTCTTATCTGTACTGATAAGATCGGTGTCAAAATTTGTTTTAAAATAAATGTTTGTACAAAATGTCCCAGATTTTTGTCAACTCCGTCAGATTTCTACAAAAAACATCATTTGATCAGGTATACAAGGGGTTAGCTACATCACAAGGACTTCTGTCTCACTTCCTGGTTTCCAAAAAGGTGTGAACGCTGCTCAGGTTCTGGTGAACTTTTTATCTTTTAATAAATGCATTAAATAATATTTCTATCAGGTGTTTCTCAGCCAAAATAGGTCAATGCTGCAGCCCTTTTAAATAAGAATTATCTAATTCAGGGTATGTGCAGGAATCCTGAGGTTAATTTCAATACCTTTTTAAGACTTTTTTAGGACCTTCCAAAAAAACCTTAAGACCTCATCGTCGCTTCAAGCTGTCGTTAGCAGCAACACATCTTTAACTTACCAAACAGTTGTAGTTTGCAATTAAATCTATGGAGCACAAACATACAACAGAACTCAGGTAAGTTGAGAAGGAATAAAGCTTGAAAGAATAAATTAAACCAAAGGCAGGTTTATTAAAATACACCTTAGGTCATAACAAGTAACACAGCTCTACAGCTCAACATCAGCTATTCAAGACCAACTTGCTGAAATAAGGGATTTAGGGCTGACCCAAAAAGTTCGAAGCTTCGAAGCTTCGTTCGATGGCACGGGATTCGATTGTGGGGAAAAAAACAAACAAAAAAAACAAAAACAAATATTCAGCCTTTTTTTTCTCCCATTTTTTTGGGGGACCTTGAACGCAACACTAATCATGCCTTCCCTTTGCGGTTGTTTTTTTTTCCCCCTTTAGCCATATGTAAACTCAAAGAACGAGAAGCAATGTCTGTTAGGCATATAAGATTTCATGTTCCAGTTTGTGTTTTTAATTAATTGATTGTTTTTGGTTGGTTGACAAATAAAGGCCGGCTCCATTAGGCCGAGTAAAGAAGTCATCTGGTCTGATTGTTGCATGAATTGCCTAAAAAAGTTTCACAGTAAATCAGAGAACAGGGATATTATTATTGCCACGGGTTATTTGAAATGGACAAAGGTATTCTTTACTGGTGAGTTAAGGGAGAATAGCTATCATGTAATTAAAAAAGAAAACATCTCCGACAAGGAAATAGAAAGCCCGACGTGCACTGAATGGAGATCTGTTATCCTGCTTGAACACAGACGATTAAATTCTTTCAACAATGTGACTCAAAATAATGATAAAATAAAATTGCTCTGAGTCTGGTGTCAGTGGCACATGTTGCTCTGAGTCGCGCATCTGTCTGCTTGCTCTGCAGCGCACCAAGGGTTTTAATTTTTAGTGTTAAATCAAAAGTTATACACTACTTATCAGCAACCAGAAGTGCTTTTTCGTTTGTGAATATTTTTATCTTAATTCTAGGGTTGCAAAAAACTACCTTTTCCCAATAGTTTTTAAGTTGTTAACATTTTTTTCTCACTTGTGCCAAATTATAAGTCCCTCAAGGTACTGGAGATATCATGTTCAGAAAGATAAGATCACAGTGACCTTGACCTTTCACCTATGACCACCAAAATCTGATCAATTCACCCTCAAATCCAAGTGGACATTTTTGCCAAATTTGAAGAAATTCGCTTGAGGCATTCTTGAGATATCATGTTCACAAGCATGGGATGGACGGACGGAAGTACAGACGGACAACCTGAAAAACATAATGCCTCCAGCCACGACTATCGCTGGTGCAGAGCCATAAAAAGAGCCCCAACTACAACCAATAAAACAGAAAAGCAATGTTGGCAACTAAATCCTGCGTTGTTTCAAAGGAAAGTAAAAAGACGATTAAATTTAGTGGGAGGTTTTAAGCTTTGTAACATCAGAGGTGTGGACCGTCACACAGAAGATCTCGACTCATTTTAACAAAGAGAAATAAAAAGACGGATAAATCAAATTAGATAAAATGTTTGTGGTCTCACAAATTCAAAATCAAGACTATTTAAAGACTTAATTCCTAATATTTATAAAAATCAATTTAAAGCTCCAGTGTGTAGGATTTAGGGGGATATGTTGGCAGAAATATAATATAATATGTATGTTTTCTTTAGAATATAAACACTGATTTTTTGATGTAAACCTGCTTTATTCAGTGTTTCCACCGGTTTAAATCACCTGGGGTCTATTTAAAAGCATTGCCCCCGACTAAGACTGTTCCCAGTGGACCAACAGTCCTCATCAGGGTCCATCAGTGGACCGACAGTCCTCATCAGGGTCCATCAGTGGACTAGTCTCCTGCATGTTTCTGATATGAATGTAATGATGAAATGATATATTTTGGTGGTTTGAGTTGAAGGTGTGAGAAAGAATAGTATCAGTAACATTGTTAACACTGTGCTACATTACAGAGAAATACAAACCGTACTAATGAACCTTCATTAATATAGGCCTATATTTTATCTCCAAGTGCACGTCACACACTGAGCGAGCCGCCTGTTAATGACGCTGTGGGCTAATGGGCATGTAGCTACTTCCATGTTTCACATGATACGTCATGTTTGTAGTCGACCAATGAAGATGAGTTTACATATCACCTTGGGTTCGTCCTTCACCTTCTCAAAATGATCCCACACTTTGGATTTCCTGCCCGACATGTTATTAACTAGCCTGTGGAATAACCGCAGGTACCAGCCCTGGAGATTAACCTGACTCCTGTCTGACTGCTGAGCGTGGTCACTTCCTGTGTCTGTCCTTTCAAAGTAAAGTCACACATGGTCCAGTCATATAGGTTTGGATTTATTTTGTCAAGGCGCAGCTCCTGATGGAGTTTCATGTTTGCTTGTTTTGTGTGTGTGTTTTTTTCCCCTGCAACTAAGCAACCAATGAAATCTTGCAGACTAACGACCTTTCTGGTCGACTGTTGGGGGGCAGCCCTGTTGCACACGCACAAAACGAGGCCTTAAAGAAGCATATGTCACTTCCCACGCAAAAAGTGTGATCAATGAAAACAGACTTGATGGAGGAAACTTTGACTCATGCTTACGATCATTGTGGAGACAGGAAATTGGTGATGCAGATGGTGAGGTGGAAGACTGTAGAAACTGTGATATAATATTGTAATATTCAGAGTATGTAATATGTTTTGTGCATGCCTATTTTGGCTTTTGTCCACACGTACATTTTTATTTTGGATTCTACATATTGCTTTATTAATGAGACCCCTGGTCTGTTTGTTTTGGAGAGGATAATTCAGCTCCTGGTAAAAAGCTCCTGAACATATGGATCTCAAGTTCATTCATTTTCTGTAACCGCTCATCCTCTTGGGGGATAGAGACAGAAAACCATTCACAGCTACGGACAATTTAGTGTCACCAATTAACCTGCATGTCTTTGGACTGTGGGAGGAAGCTGGAGCACCTGGAGGAAACCCACGCTGACACAGGGAGAACATGCAGACTCCACACAGAAGGGCTCCCCCTGTGGGATCCTGGGATCGAACCAGGAACCGTCTTGCTGTGAGGCGACAGTGCTAACCACTGTTCCACCGTGCCGCCGATCTTTAACCACCAAACACAAAAACAACAAGGCAACACTGATGAAGCCAGAAAGACAGAGAGAACAGAGACAGACGGACAGTAAAGGGACAGAGACACTCTATATGCAAGGACGTTGTCGACAAAAGAGAAAGACATGGAGTAAAAAAAAAATAAAAAAATAAAAATGAGGCGGCAAGGCCGGGGGGTAAGTGGGGAGGAGAGAGGAGAAAAAGAAAATCAATAGATTCCTCTGCAGGCTCCCTCTCTCTGAACAGGTAATGTATTAATGACCTTTACACTCACATTGTGGAAACTTATCAGTCTGCGGCTTATTTAGGCCGGGCTGACGGAGCAGGATCCCGAGCCATTTCATCAATACCGCCTCGACAAGGCCGTTACTCAAACCAAGACACTAGATATTAAAGCTTGATAGATCCGCAGAGAGCCAGGGGGGAGGGAGGGAAAATAAATAAAGAAAGAGAGAGAACTCCCTGCTTCATATACCCTCAACCGGCTTCCACCCGACGCTTTCATAGACTCAGCTCTGACCTTCGCAGCACTTAGAATATGAAGCCCAGCGTCGGTTATTGCCATTATCTTAATTTGGCCTGCAGATTGTTTATTGTAAAGGCTCCACGTCAGTCCGAGCTGGAGCTGAATACAGATGGGGATGCAGAGGGGGATTCAATGTCCCCGCTCAGCCCCACTGACAGGTCACCCTGTTGGACAGGAGGCGGCAGTGTTCTGATACCTGATAGGCTGTCAACGCCTGGGCGGAGTTACACATGTCACATCAGATGGGAAACATTCATTAGTCTGCAGAGCTGCTGCGACTTTACCCTGTCGACACAGCTGCTTATTCCACACTAACATAAAGCACAGTGTGTGAGCAGCAGAGGAGACACAGCTGCTGATGGAACAGAATAAAACAGATCTATAACAACAACCTGAACCTGAAACACTACAGCAACTTAAACAAACGGCTACTTAAAAACCAAAATCACCGCCCTGTGGTTGTTTGACTCCGCCCACCAGTCCACCCTGTGGTTGTATGACTCCGCCCACCAGTCCACCCTGTGGTTGTATGACTCCGCCCACCAGTCCAGTGTCTCTGACAGTCTCCATCCATGTCAGTGAAAACATGGATGCTTCACACACAGAAGATCTATACAGTCAGCACAGTTTCAAGATGAGTGTCATCATTTCAGTATCTGACCCAGGGCTGGGTATCACCACTCATTTCCTGAGTGAATTCAATTCAATTTCAGATTCGACATTGATTCGACTGGTGATATTTCAGTTATAACACCTATTTCTGCTCAAATGTGAAAGAGATTCTCAGAGAACTCATACTACAACATGTACAAGGAATTATTTTTAAAGAATAAATTCACAGCAGCAACAGAAGCACTAAAACAGCAAAGTCAACTTAACATCTCACTGGAAACAAATGTAAAATGATAAATAGTAAATCATATTCCTGACATCACAATACTGAGTGAAGTTTAGACAGAATAAAGACATCAGTCAGTATCAGTCCTCCTGTCCTCTCTGCTCCTCCCCCTGCAGGTCACATGACCACAGGTGAGTTTTAACATACAAGACAAACTGAGCTGAACCGTCAGACATAAACAGGTGTTGTTGTTTCAGCTTGTTAGTAACAGCTTGCTGTCAGCTGTAAAGCCTCTGTGCTTGTTTATAACGTGATGTCAGCGGTGGTGGATGAGAGACTGTGGACAGAGCAGACTGAAATATTTTCTACATGTTTCCATGTTGCTGATCAGCTGTATTGATAAAGTATTGGCTTTTTCCTTGTGGAGGTTTTACGGCATCTTCACCTCACTGTCTCCTCCGCCACATCTCAACTCCGTGTTGGTGCGTAAAAGAGTCGCAGCAGCCCTGACGCTCAGACAGCAGGAGGAGCGGCTGCTGCAGCACGATAATAACTTACACCAAAATATAAAAACAGTGAGCAAACAGTTACAGATAAAAGAACAGGTAACGTCGGAGCTTCTTAATGCTATGGTCGTTAATAATTTAGCGTCGTGGCCCGTTTACTAACGGCAAGATTAATGGGGTTATTAAAAGATCGATCTTGGACTTTATGAATCAATATCAGGTCATTCAAATGAAGATCAATCTGAATCGGATGAATCGATTATTCTAACCCAGCCCTACTCTGACCAAATGTCTCCCCTTCTGTTCCTGAGATATGACGTTAAAACATGATGTCACAGTCAAGCTGACCTTTGACCTTTTGGATATAAAATGTCATCACATCATTTTTTTTATCCTGTTAGAAATTTATGTGAAGCTTTGTCATAATTAGTGTATGAACTCTTGAGATATGGATTAAATTCATGTTTTGTGAGGTCACACTGACCTTTGACCTTCAACCAAAAAAATCCAATCACTTTTTTCTTCAGCCTAAGTGGACGTTTGTGTCAAATTTAAGGAAACTCCCTTCGGGTGTTTTTGAGAGATCGCGTTCATGAGAATTTCCAGGTTTTTCATGACTGTGGGAAACTTATCATCCACTTGTGGTGGGCGATGTGGCCCTAAAATAATATCAGGATATTTCAGGGTGTCAGGTGAAGCCAGATCTGGGTCCTGTCCACACCTGATGCCTACCGTACCAGAGTACACATGAAATGTACTCAAGACCAGTTTTTCTAAGTGGGCTCAGGCAGGAATCAGCGGACCGTTCCCGGGTACGGTACACAGTGTTAGCCTTTGTGGATAAGTGCACTCGGATCTAG
This sequence comes from Epinephelus fuscoguttatus, assembly GCF_011397635.1. Lineage (NCBI taxonomy): Eukaryota > Metazoa > Chordata > Actinopteri > Perciformes > Serranidae > Epinephelus > Epinephelus fuscoguttatus. Next base: position 44,248,255 of record NC_064761.1, on the reverse strand, counting down.
TTGTAGGTCTGTGATGTGAAAGCCTCCGTAGACTCAGAAAGTGTGGGACTATAGAGGTAACTCTGAGAACTTAAAAATAAGGTTTCTGTTGGATCACAGTGTTTGTGATTTACCGTCTGAAGGTGTTGAGAATCAGGACCGTAAACTGGAGGAGGATTCTGACCTGCTTTATGTGCCGTTTCAACCCGTGACAAAGGGCGAGGGTTTTTCTTGGACTGCTTTATGACTTGTGTCTAAAGGTGCACCTCAGTGAGAGGGTGCTGGCTCGGGTCTGATCTGATCTCTGAGCTGCAGCTTGTGTGTTTTTTGTTGCTCACCTGGTTTCGCAGCTGCTTGATGGAGTGCTGCAGGGTCAGGATGTGGCTGAAGAGCGGACTCTGCAGGGTCTCCCTCAGGTTGCCCATGGTTTCACTGTGTGTCCACTCCTCCCTCTGCACCAGTTTGGCCTGCAGACGCTCCAGAGCTCCCAGTACCTGCTGGCGCTCCACTGCGGACACTGAGGACAAACACGGCATGTTGTCATGATACAGAAGCGAATAACCAGAGAAAGTATCGACAGTCCCAACAGTGAGCAACAGGTGAGAGGATTTACCTGTTGGGACATTTTCAAACATCGTCGTCCCTCACGCTTCCTCTGTCGCTCTGGATCAATCTGAACAGAGAAGAACAGACATTAGTTCACATTTATTTCTAACACTGGCCAACATGAACAACAACGACCAGTCAGGGATTTTTTTTTAAGTCTACTAGGAAATAAAGAGCTGTTTCTTTTCTGGCTGCTGGAAGGCTTTTAACACGAAACATCTGCAGGAAGTGTTGCTGTACAGCAGCGTCACATCAAACAAGAACAACTGGAATTAATTACTTAATGAAAACAGTGTTGTTAAATGGAGAAAGTGTGCTGAGTGTGACACGACTCTCTGTTGTGGTACAGATGAATTATTTCTGTGGAAATTGAAGCAAACATGGAGGCAAAGTTAAAACAGGACCAGGTGAGAAATTGAGGAGAACTCGACATTTGATCAAATATGCTTTTATTGATATACTTTATGCACTTCGGATTGTGTTTGTGTATAAAATGTGCTACAAAAATAAAGTTGTCTTGTCTAATAAAACTGTTTGAAATACTGTAAGTGCCTGTTTTTTTCTGCCATCCAGGAAAATAAGGGACACAGTTTTTTAATATACAGCATCTAAAGACAACTCCAGCTGCGATACACGCAGTAATGATTTGTCTCTGCAGGTTTAATCCATTTTGTGGCAGTTTGTATAAAATTTGGATGATAACGTTTTTGTTTTTTTGTTTTTTTAATGGCTTTATTGTCATTGTACTTTACAATACAACAAAATTAGGAGCGCTACTCCACCATGGTATCATTGATTAATCAGTTGTTAAAAATTTTATCAAATGTGAAATTTAATTGATCAAAAAAAAAAAGATCTGAGCAGAACATCATGATGTCACAGTGAAGCTGACCTTTGACCAGGGCTGAGCGAGAAAATGATCTTGCAATAAAATGTATTTCAATGTCGATGATAAATGAAAGTAATTTTTACTGGATATGGTATACTTTCTGTCTCCACAGTGAAAGTTGTGGATGGTCCCAACAGAAGCGTTCCTTAGCGTCCCCATGTTTGGTCCCCCCTCTGTTGGGGTACCTAGCACACAGATCTGGTACTAAAAGGTGGAGCTAGAAACCCTGCAGTCTGATTGGTCAGTAGAGGACGCTCACTCTGGTTTTATGTAACCTCTGTTCATACATCAGTAAACTACAACTATAAAATGAAAGAGAAAAAAATCACTTCATTCACTGGGCCGACTGCCGGCAACTTTTAAGGTGGAACGTTAACTTGTAATGTTACTCAATGCATGAGTTGATGACGTGAATCCATCAGCACACCTTAAATTTCACTGTGACAACTTTGACCATCACTTTAGTTTTTATATGACACACACTTTTAGTAATGACTTTAAAAATATAGATTCATTTGGAGCGGATTATGTGAAGGTCATATATTCTAATCCTCACTTCCTGTGGGCTACAGCAACACTAAACCCCTGAGCTTGCCTGAGAAGGACTAAATGCACAAAGCTGCTATTTTGAAATATCCCATGGAGAGAGACTCTCACTGCAGCCTGTTGTATTTTGTTGTGAAAATGTGGGCGTGCAGCCTCGTTCTGTGGACGATAAACCAGGTGCAGACTTCCATCTGTGTCACCGCTGATGAGGAAATACAGCGAGTGCTGGACGGAGCAGTGAGTGACAACAACCCCGCCCACATTTAAGAGGACTGTCTGAACACACCCAGGGTCTAGGTACCATGTCTGAAGGCTTACTGCTGGTTCCAGAGGGACTGGACTGAAAGGGTTTGGTGGAGACGGGGCTTATATCTCACATTATCAGCCAGATATATATCCTGAACCCTACAAATTATAGCCATTTAAAGTTGTATGTCCTTCTTCTAAAAAAAGTCCCTCCTCAGTGTTTAAAAAAACTATTTAACATGCTTGCCCTGTCTGCACCACCCGAGCTCTCCATAAATAACTAACAGTCCCTGTTAGGGGAAGGTTAAGGTCTTGAATGCAGCATTTGTACTGGTGAACTTTAACAGAGTTGTATTAGTACTTAAACTTCAGTAAAGCATCTGAACACTTTCTCCACCCGCTGATTTAAATGTTAACATTAAACTAACCTCCACATGTGCACATTTCCTGCACTAACATGGAAGCAGGCTTCTTCTCTGTGCTGCGTTCAAGTGTGTGTGTGTGTGTCTCACAGGTGAAACCATGTTATCGGACTGTCAGCAGCTCGGCTCATTTTCACCATCAGAGCAGAGCTGAACTCACTTTATCAGCACACACACTGGTGGGAAAAACAAACCACACACACATTCCTCAACCCGCACATGAAATAACACACTGAAGGTCTCGCTTAGTCACAATCACACCTGTAAACTCACCTGAGAAACCAGGAAGTGAAACTCAAACAGCTCGAGAGGGGAGGGGGTGAAACTTTGAGTGGAAACTAATCAATAAATATATCTGCTCGCCTCGATGTTGATAATAATCTGATATCTTAAACAGTAAATCTGTCCCAGCAGCAGGTTCAACTCGCAACAGGTGCATCAAACTTTGAGACAACACAAGAATAAAACTCTTAAACAAGCTGCGACGCCTCGAGACACACGTTAATAAATCAGCGACAACATCAAACCGGACGTGTTGGTGTTTTTCTGCGCGTTAAATGAGGCGAAACATCGTTAAAACAACTTCTGCTCCATCAGCTCGATCACTGCAACTGCTACACAGCTAACAGCTGGCTAGCCGTTAGCACGCTAACTTAGCTTCTAAAGCAGCGTCTGAAAATCAACGTCTCGCGATATTAAAGAGCGGTTAAACAGTCGGAGGATGAAGCCGACAGCCAGCGATGGATTCACAGACGACAGACAGGTTTGAAATGAGGTTTTAAACTGGTCAAGAAACTCACATGAACTGGGTCCAGTTTGGCACCAGTGTCGCTTTAATGCTGCGTTCGAGTGTTGTCGGAAATACAGGCTCCCAGCGCTAGGTACCGCTGAGCCCTCCTCCGTTTGGTTTATAAACGATTTCAAATTATTTTGCCCACCACTAAAAAATGTCCCTCAGGTAAATGGCAAGAAAGATTCGCAGGGATACATCTGTGCCCCTTATTTTCAAAATCTTTGCTCCTCTTTGTGTTTTTGTACTTATCTATGCGAAGTGGGTGATAAGTGACAAAATACACACAGCACCCAAACACAACACGGTGCAGCACAGTCAGGGTGAGTTCAGGTGAAGTGTCACAGTGAGCTTTCATATGGATATGTTTTCAATTCACACACAAAATAACCCAAAAGTAAATCTTGTACATCCCTGAAAAGACATCTGATGAGGAAAACAGGTCACACTGAGGGGGTCAGAGTCCCGCTCCTTGTAGTGGCTTACGTAAACATTCATAACACTTCTCAAATATGTATGTATTATGTATTCTTTGTTGAGTGTCCATGATCCATCTGAACCGTCTGAGGCTGCACACTCCATCATTAGTTCTTATATAAAATACCTCAGCGGGTCATTGAAACAAAAACAATTTCATATCTGTACTTTTCAGTTCTTAATGATGCTGCTAATAATGGCAAGGTGCTCAGATGTTGTATTACTCCAGATTTTACACCATCCACCTTAACTCCCAACAAACAGGGCAACATTTAACAACACTCATTCCCAAAATGTTCTTATTTCTGGGCAGTGCCATAACATGTGTGTTCAGGATCCTGGTCTGACACATTATGATTTTATTCAGCTTGTGTGCCGTTATATACACTCACCGTCCACTTTATTAGGTACACCTATTCAACAGCTCATTAACACACATATCTAATCAGCCAATCAGGTGTCAGCAGCTCATTAACATTTAGTCGTGTGGACATGGTGAAGACGAGCTGCTGAAGTTCAAACACAGCATCAGAATGATGAAGAAAGGTGATTGAAGTGACTTTGAACGTGGCATGGTTGTTGGTGCCAGACGGCTGGTCTGAGTATTTACTGGGATTTTCAGCACAACCATCTCTAGGGTTTACAGAGGATGGTCCCAAAAAGAGAAAATATCCAGTGAGCCAAAATGCCTTGTTGATGCCAGAGGTCAGAGGAGAATGGCCAGACTGGTTCAAGATGATAGAAAGGCAACAGGAAGTCAAATAAGCACTGGTTCCAACCAAGGTGTGCAGAAGAGCATCTCTGAAGCAACAACACCTTGTCCAACCTTGAAGCAGATGGGCTACAGCAGCAGAAGACCACACCAGGTGCCACTCCTGTCAGCTAACAACAGGAAACTGAGGCTACAATTCACACGGGTTTTCTCACCAAAACTGGACAATAGAAGATTGGAAAAACCACATTCAGATGGAAGCATGGATCCATCCTGCCTTGTATCAACGCTTCAGGCTGCTGCTGCTGCTGCTGGTGTAATGGTGTGGGGGAGATTTTCTTAGTACCAACTGAGCATGGTTTAAACACCACAGCCTACCTGAGTATTGTTGCTGAGCGTGTCCATCCCTTTATGACCACAGTGTACCCATCTTCTGATGGCTACTTCCAGCAGGATAACGCACCATGTCACAAAGCTCACATCATCTCAAACATGACAATGAGTTCACTGTACTCCAATGGCCTCCACAGTCACCAGATCTCAGTCCAATAGAGCACCTTTGGGATGTGCTGGAACGGGAGATTCTCATCATGGACCAACTGTGTGATGTCATCATGTCAATATGGACCAACATCTCTGAGGAATGTTTCCAGCACCTTGTTGAATCTGTGACACCAAGAATTAAAAAGGAGGTCCAACCTGGTACCAGCAAGGTGTACCTAATAAAGTGGCCGGTGAGTGTACAGGTATGTTTGGTGCAAAATCTTCATCCGTATAAGTTCATATCGAACAGATGTTGATAAATAGTTTGTATGTCCTATTGTTCAAGTTGTGTTTACTCAGATCATGTTCCCATATTCTCACAGGACTACAGGAGGAGAGGGACATAAGTCTGTAAAGTTTAGATACTGTGCTTTTATTTATTACAATCTCCTTTAACTGTAAAAATCTGTGTGATAATGATGAGATTTGTGTGTAAGATTTCAATTTTGCTTCAGAAATTAGCTTTCCTCTGGTGATAGCTCTCAATCCTGTGCTATTAATTACTGCTTATGCTCTTCTGGTTAGATGTGATCTGCATTTCGTTGCTCTGTACTTGTGACGTGTGCAATGACTATAAAGTTTAAACTAATCTAATCTGTGCTGTCTGCGTGTTGTCTTGGCTCCAGTACGTTAATTTGGTGTAAAAATATAAAGAAAAAATGGTCAGGACCTGTTTATGTGGAGGGAGGGTCATGCATTTCCCTCAATCACTCAGGGAGGCTCAAAGAAAAATATTTGTAGCTCCAGAGAAGGTCAACATAAAAAAGTCACACCCCGTCCTCCTCTGACAAGTAAAGAACAGTCCCTTATATATTTCCATTTTTAAAAAAAATAAAAATATATAAATATCCCATATTTTTTTCACCTTTTCTTTTAACTTTAATTTTATATTATTCTCTACAAGTGATTTGGTCTGTAAAAATAATGTTTTCAAACATTGCGCAGAGGTGTTCATCTTTTTTCCCCTTGTACATGTTTTTTTTTTATTGTTCAGAATTAGTAATATATGAAACATTTTGGTTTTAAATAAAACTGTCAACCTCAAAGACTCAATTAAATCATTGTTAAAGTCGTCACTTGAATATTAAAGTTTCCTTCAAAACTGAAAATAAAATAAAAATATTTAAAATCATCATTTGTTTGCATTTATTAATCAGCAGAAATCAGCACTTACAACATGTGATATTGAGACAAAGAACAGAAAACATACGAAATATGACATGAAAACGACACAGGGTAAATGGGTAATAAAATTAATCAAAAAAACATACAAAAACAGCAATGATATTTAGTGGTCGAACGATTTTATTTAAGATGTTCTGATTTATTTTAATTCCATCCTACTCAAAAATGTCAAAAACAATTTTTGAACTTGTTAAAATAAGTTGTCAGCTGACTAAAACACGTTAATGAAACAAACTTCATTTGTTTCTGCTGACAAACTTGTGTATTTGAAGCGTTACCCACTGACCCCATGAATCATATTTTAGAGTGCACCTGAAGAAACTCAAACATTTACACAACAACTCAGGAGAAGATGTCAAAGTCCCGCCCACAATGTTTGACTGACAGCTGATCTCAGTGCAGTGAAGAAACACCACAACAATCAGCTGTCAGCAACAAACATGGAGACTAAAGACAGAGTTTAACCCTTAAATGACTTCTGACTATTTCAGTTCACACAACTCTGCAGTGGTTCCAGAATAAAGAAAGAATGATCCAGAATAACCAAGTCCAGCATAGAGAGGCTGAGTGAATGTGATCTGGACTCTGTGGAGGAGAGTCATGGTTTCAGAGACGCTGTAGAAGGACAGAATACCTGCACTGTGATCCAGGTACACTCCTACTCTGGAGGACCGAGGACCTGAGACGGGAGTTTGGACTTTGTTGTGATAAAAGTAATAACTGTTATTGTCACAATGTAACGACCAAGATTTGTCATTGAATCCAAAAAAACATTCATCCCCCCGCCCTGCTCTGCTGATATTCTTGTATGCGACTGCTACATAAACTCCTTTCCCTCTCCACTCCACCTCCCAGTAACAACGTCCAGTCAGACTCTCTCTACTCAGGACCTGAAACCGGTCAGTGAATCTGTCTGGGTGTTTAGAATAAGACTGTTGTTGACTCATTACTGTCACTTTCCTGTTCCCCTCAGATAATAACAGCTGTGTGTTTGCTGTGTTTGGATCCAGTGTGATGTGACGTGAATATCTGAAGAACTCAGCTCTGGTCTTGGGCTCTGGTTGTGGCAGTAAAACATCCACTTCAGCCACTGTCAGTGAGACGTTTGTCCATGTGTCCCTCAGAGCGTCCTGTAGTTTATCTCTGACTCCTGACACAGCCGCTGTCACGTCCTCAAAGTAGCGGCGAGGACGGATGTTGATGCTGGATGAGTGTGTGGCTTCACTGAGTGCTGACAGTGAGGGGTAGTTGTGTAGAAACTGGTTGTGATCCTCTGTGTGTGAGAGCTGCTTCAGCTCAGCGTCTTTCCTCTTCAGCTCAGTGATCTCCTGCTCCAGCTTCTCCTGAAGCTCTTTGACTCGACTCACTTCAGTTTCCTGCTGCCATCTGAGCTGCTGCTTCACATCAGAGCGTCTTTTCTCCATGAGACGGATCAGCTCAGTGAAGATCTTCTCACTGTGCTCCACTGCTTTATCAGCAGAGCCACTGATAGCCTCCACCTCCTGTTGGAGCAGCTTCACATCTTTCTCTGTGTCCTGGATTCTCTGCTGGATGTTTTGTCGACTCCCCTCCAGCTCTCTCTGCCTCTCAGTCCTTTCTGCTGCAGCTGACACGGTGTCGTGGCCTTTATGTTCATCCACAGAGCAGAGATAACAGATACACTGCTGATCAGTGCGGCAGAACATCTTCATCACCTCATCATGACGAGCAGATGTTCTCCTGCAGCTTCTTGGAGGGCTCCACCAGCTTGTGTTTCTTGAATGTAGCCGAGTCACGATGAGGCTGGAGGTGTTTCTCACAGTAAGAGGCCACACACTGCAGACAGGACTTGAAGGCTTTCAGTTTCCTCCCAGTGCAGACATCACAGGCCACATCTTCAGCTCCAGCATAGCAGTGATCAGCAGGAGCAGCTTGGAGTCCAGTCTTCTTCAGTTTCTCCACTAAATCTGCTAACATGATGTTTTTCATCAGGACAGGCCTCGGTGTGAAGCTCTGCCTACACTGAGGGCAGCTGTAGATTCTCTTCTCATCCTCTCCATCCCAGAAGCTTTGAATACAGTTGATGCAGTAGCTGTGTCCACAGTGAAGAGTCCCCGGATCCTTCAGTGGATCCAGACAGATGGAACAAGACAAGGTTTCTCGGTCCAGCTCAACTCCTCGCTGCGCCATTTCACCTCGTGGCAGTGACTGTGTGAGTTTCACTCTCTGAGAAATGAAAGTAGTTTGAGCTCTGATCTAAACATCATGTGATCATGCAGCGAATGGAGCCTGTCAGCTCTGTGACGTCACCACCATGTTGGTTCCACCCATCCTCACAGTGTAGATGTGAAGGGGAGGGAACAGAGTGGAGCTGGCTGTGTGTGAGAGCAGGAAGAGGACGGAGCGCTGATTCCAGGACGACCAGCAGCACTTTGAACTTTGCTTCCTGCTTTCAAATGAAGCCTCAGTCCAACATGTGAAAACAGTTTGCAGTGGTTAAATCCTGGTTGGCTCCTCCTCCATGTTTCTACACCCTACACACTCATCAGTATCGTCTCTTTGACTTAAAACTGAACAAATGATCAAAGTAACTAAACAAGTTTTTAATTGATGCGTTGAAGTTGTAACCACATTTTAGCTGGTTGAAAAGAGGTCTGAGACATTCAGACCAAATATCAACCAGAAAACAATGTTGAAATCCTGGTTGGTGTTCACTGGGAAAACATTTCAATTTCACTAAATCAGCCTGAAACAAAGCTGCATTTATTCACAGCTTCAGACAGCAAACAACTTATTAAACAGGACAAATACTACAGTGTAATACTGCAGCACAGGTGCTGATCTCACTAAAGTAAAAGTAGAAATAGTAGAGTGTGACACTCACGGAATGTTAAAGATAATACTGCAGTACAAACACCATTCTACAAAACAACAATAACACATTTACTAAACCGGAGTCTCTTGGATAAAATAAAGCAGTGCAAAAGAACCAGAAACTGCATCATAAAATTTGAGTACAGAAAATACGGATTCAATATAACTACAGATATGAAGCTATAGATAAATGAAAATAAAATTCACAGCAACATTTTGTTAGCCATATTAAATACTAATAAAGCCAACAACTAATGCATGTTATTAAAATACATTTAAACACTTCTACAACAACGTATTTAGTTGGTTAAAAAAAACACTCAAAGTAACATTTACGGCGACAGAACTCTAAATTACCATTTCTCTCACAGTCCTGAATGCACCATAGTGTCACGTGACAGAGTCAAACATGGCGTCCTCTCGGAGAAGGCTGGTGTGTTTACGCTCCGGGATCTGGAGTCTGTTATTTTACTGTGTTTACTCTCATCTAAAGCTCGTTCTGGCGGAGGAGGTGGACAGCTGCGACAACCTGAGACTCGGACAATATCCTTTAATCACCGTTTATTAACGGGACTCTGATTTAACGGGAGATGATCTACCGGACGGTGGTCGCTAGCGTTAGCCGCAGCTAGCTTAGCTATAGTTACATTTAACAGTTAAAATGTCAGATAACATTCAGACGTCACAGACAGAAACTATAAAACGACCATTTATTTAATATACCCGTGTTGTTTTATGAACAGTTTAGCTCACAGTTATTGATAACCTGCTTTATAGACAGGAAGTTGTAGTTAGATATGCTTTATAATACATTTAATAATAGCTTTAAGGAAAGTTATATTCTAAACGAATAACTACGACACCAGGGTTACATATTACCTTATTATATCATTATTATTACTGCAGGAAGTATTCAGACACTTTACTGGAGTAAACAGTACTAGTACCACACTGTTAAAATACTCTGGTACATTAACATGATTCAAAGGAAAAGTTAATGAATCTGGAACCATGAACTGTTTTTACAGGAAAAATGAACCATCAAAATAATTAAATTCATTTTCTGTCAGTTCACTCATTGATTAATGTACCTGATAGTTTCACATGGACTTCTGTAAACTTCATAACTAAACATCAGATGTTTTGTGTTTAAGAACCTGAAGCTGTCAGATAAATGTTGTGGAGCAGAAACAGAAAGCTGCATGAAAAGAAAAGTCACAAAGTACAAGTACCTTAAATTTTAACTTAAGTACAGTACTGAGTAGAAATACTTAGTTACTTTCCACTACTGAATATTCCCTAAATGTATCAGTACTGTAGATGTAGTCACACACGTTTGTGTAGTGTATTCATTTTAAGGAATAGAAATCACATTATAAGGACAATGCAGAAGATGTAATGGAAAAACACCAATTAAAACAAACAAGGACAAAAATTAATAAAATGATGAACTAATATATAAAATAGCTCATGTTGAATTAGACTTTAAAAATTACTTCAATTCACAACAACGTAACAGTAACAGGTAGATGAAGGCTAAACATTTAACTGATAATTCACCTTTGATTGAAATTTTATAAAACGCTGCGTAGACTGCAAAAATAAAAAACAGAGAAAACAAATAATGACCTAACAAACAATGTTTTTTTTCTGAGGATGTTCCCTCAATAGGTAAGTATAATCATTAAAGTGTAGTTAAAATATGAAAAGTATGAAAGTACAATCAGTTAAATGTAGTTAAAGTATTAAAACTGACAGTTACACGAACAGTTTTTCTCTGAGGTCACGTCTTTGTTCACTGCCAGGTGTATGTACAGTGTGCATACGAAACAGCGTGTGCACATGCATTGTGTCTCCATCTGAGCCCCTGTGTGTGATGCCACGTGCTGCTGTTGGTTCATTGTGTTGTGTTGATGTTGAGTCAGTCAGCAGCTGGTTGGGACTCCTTCACTCTCCTCATGTATCTCTGCAGAGATCCAAAGATAGATGAAGCCACTCAGGAGCCCGAGAACTGCCGGGGCATGACAGCCTCGGGTGAGTGAGTCACATGACCCGACGAGACACCACATGGCGTCTTTGTGACAGATGTGATGATTTTCATTTCCAGCTGATGTCGCATCAAAACGTTTGTGGTTGAAAAAACATTTTCGGTCCTGCCGGACGGCGGAGCTCGTTACTGGAAAGTTGATGATGAAGACATTGTTTTATGGCTGTGCGTCATCGATAGCTGAACCCAGAGGCATTATGTTTTAGGGTTGTCTGTCCATCTGTCCCATTCTCTTGAACGCGGCCTGTCAAGAACACCTTGAGGGAATTTTCTCAAATTTGGCGCCAACGTTCACTTGGACTCGACAAACAGCTGATTAGATTTTGGTGGTCAAAGGTCAAGGTCACTGTGTCCTTGCATCCGTCTCACTCTTGTGAACACGATATCTCAAGAACACCTCGAGGAACATCCTCAGATTTGGCACAACTTGGACTATAGAATAAAGTGATTAGAATTTGGTGGTTGAAGGTCAAAGGTCACTGTGACCTCACTAAACATGATTTTGACTGTAACTATAGTTCACACATGACAAAATTTAACATAAATGTCTAATATGTGACATCATAATGATCTACAAAAAAATCAGTGTTTCCCTGACGCTGCTCGTCATGGAGGAGCTGCTAACTACTGTGGCCGACATGAAAATGCAAATGTCTCTATCTGGAGCCAGCGTTTGGTTTGTCCTCTCTGAGCTACTGTAGAAACATGGCGGTGCAACACGGTGATCTCTGTAGACGAGGACCTGCTGCCTGTGTAGATATAAAGGTCTCATTCTGAGGGAACAAAAACACATTTTTATTTTCAGCTGATTATACACTAAAGAAAACACACACTCAGTATATTGTGTTTCTGACAACGTAGCCCCCTAAATCCTACACTAGAGCTATCAGACGTGATATTAAAGAAACACACGGTAATATGAAACGACGTGAATAAGATTTAAACTGAGTTAAATAAGAAACATGATGAGAGCTGAGCTGAATGAAGGAAATGAACTGATGAATGAAAATATTTATAGAAATCTGACAACTCAGCTTCTGATCAATACCTGTCGTTCAGAGAATCAGATGGCTTCAATAGTCTACCTGTGTGTGTGTGTGTGTGTGTGTGTGTGTGTGTGTGTGTTTACAGTGGAGTGCCTCCCAGCTCCGAACATCAGCTGTCGGTTGTCTAACGGGACGGAGTTCAGGTTCAGCGGAGAGGAGGTGGGCTTCAACAAAACCATCCCCTGCAGGAATGTGTAAGTGCACACACATACACACACACACACACACACACACACACACACACACACTGATAAACTGTCGGCTGCAGGGTTGAATTATCACATTATTTATAACTTCATTGTGGAACACTGTAACAGCATTTTGACAATAACGACAATATTGATCCCTCTGATAATAATAATTGTATTTTTCCTCTCAGGAGCGGTTATTCTTACAAAGTAGCTGTGGCTTTATCTCTGTTTCTGGGCTGGCTGGGAGCTGACCGCTTCTACCTGGGATACCCTGCTCTAGGTACGTTATTTTTAAACTCACTAAAGCCCCGTTTCCACCGAGCAGTTCAGTTCAGTTCAGTTCAGTTCAGTTCATTGTTTCTGTCTCCACAGTGAAAGTTGTGGATGGTCCCAACAGAAGCGTTCCTTAGCGTCCCCATGTTTGGTCCCCCCTCTGTTGGGGTACCTAGCACACAGATCTGGTACTAAAAGGTGGAGCTAGAAACCCTGCAGTCTGATTGGTCAGTAGAGGACGCTCACTCTGGTTTTATGTAACCTCTGTTCATACATCAGTAAACTACAACTATAAAATGAAAGAGAAAAAAATAACTTCATTCACTGGGCCGACTGCCGGCAACTTTTAAGGTGGAACGTTAACTTGTAATGTTACTCAATGCATGAGTTGATGACGTGAATCCATCAGCACACCTTAAATTTCACTGTGACAACTTTGACCATCACTTTAGTTTTTATATGACACACACTTTTAGTAATGACTTTAAAAATATAGATTCATTTGGAGCGGATTATGTGAAGGTCATATATTCTAATCCTCACTTCCTGTGGGCTACAGCAACACTAAACCCCTGAGCTTGCCTGAGAAGGACTAAATGCACAAAGCTGCTATTTTGAAATATCCCATGGAGAGAGACTCTCACTGCAGCCTGTTGTATTTTGTTGTGAAAATGTGGGCGTGCAGCCTCGTTCTGTGGACGATAAACCAGGTGCAGACTTCCATCTGTGTCACCGCTGATGAGGAAATACAGCGAGTGCTGGACGGAGCAGTGAGTGACAACAACCCCGCCCACATTTAAGAGGACTGTCTGAACACACCGAGGGTCTAGGTACCATGTCTGAAGGGTCACTGCTGGTTCCAGAGGGACTGGACTGAAAGGGTTTGGTGGAGACGGGGCTGAAGTGTCCAACATGTTTTCACTTCCTCACTAAAACTGTTCCAGTTCCAATTTCAAAAGAGGGAGGAGAGGTACTGTGTGTTTATGTAATTTAAATGAACAGACTGTAATATCTCAACAGCGTTGTAATATTCAAAGTCTTCGCTCTTCGAGTCACGTTAGAAGAAGTGAAATTGTCCACTGAGAGCTGAAGTTGCGTTCAAATGTTGAAGAAAGAAGTTCAGAGTTTTCTCACTCGTCTTTCATTCACCTCACTTGTTAGAGGACCTGCAGCTGAACACACATCAGCTCTGACTGCAGCACTGCTGTCAGCTGCTGCTTGTATAAAACATCCTCTTCCTCCTGAACAGGGTTTACATTAGCTGGCATCTGACAGCTTTAGGCTGGTGTCACATAATTGTCCGGCAGATTAAAATATCAACGGCCAAAATGTCTGGTGGGAAATATGCCAAAAAATAAATAACTTCATTAACAGCATATTAAATAGCCTGATATTGTGTGAACTCCAAGATGTGTTGCAAAGACAACTGAAGCATAAACTTACATCATGCAGACTGGATTTTAGAGTTTTGATTATGGACGGATCTGTTAATCCACTGAAGCAGCACAGAGTGTACGCCACATCCACACAGACACGGTCTTCCTCTTGGTGTTCTTGGTGTCGTTAGTTGACGGCATCACAGATCAAGTTCTGAGGAAGACCCTCAGCACACTGCAGGCCTCAGACGGGAGATAAGCTTCACTCCACCACAGTGAGCCAAACGGTTGATAGCAGGTCTGGTGATTTATGGTGAGGCTTGGCGCACTAAGTCCTTTTCCTCCTTTGTTTCTGCCATTAAACAGCCCGCAGAACTCTGCAGATTTTACAAGATGCTGCTTATAAAACTCAGAAAGTTGTCACCGTCTCCTCCACCTCCTTGTGCATGTGACGATCATGTGTCAGCATTAGTCAGCATTAACATCAGAGTCAGTGATGTGGTGAGAAGAAATGTCAAAAAATAAGATTTACTGTTAATAGATTGGCAAAATAATGTGTCCCACATTCTTTATCCTAAATCAATATTGTCTATCATATTACCAGCAAAAAAAAAACAAAACAAGAAAAAAAACATTGCACAAATTTTCATTTTGGATCAACGATGAAAACATTTTAAAAAATCTGCAGATTCTGTCGGGCCTGGAAGTCAGTGACTCTGCTCAACAGGCCGCTTTATTGAGCTTAATTTCAAAATATGTCATTTGAAGTGTTTTACTGTTATATAAAGGTGTTCATATGGATATTTAAAACATATGTCCAGTAGTTTCTCTACATGGTCAGAACTGTGGAACATTAACGGCCCAGCGTAAACCCTGCGCCTGAGGCTGAACTCTCTGGAAGTCTGAATGTGCTGATGGAAATTTTGCAGCGTTGCCCTTTAACAGTTTCCCCTGTTTTCTCCAGCCTGAATTCAAATTAAATTCAATGAGTCTTTGTTTGTCACTGATCTGCACACAACAGACCATAATAACCCGAAGAATAACAATTATGATTACCACAACAAGGACGCGTTATTATCAGCAGACTGAGTCCTTCTTTTAATGAGACACCTGCAGCAACACAAAGGCTGAATGGCTGCGAGTGTGTGTGTGTGTGTGTGTGTGTGTGTGTGTGTGTGTGTGTGTGTGTGTGTATCAGGGGGTTTTGGATGGAGGACAGCTGCACTGATGAACACCTGGCCTGATTTGGCACAGGTCGTCCTGGGCAGAGCCAAGCCAAGTTGGATTTATTTCCAAAAAATATTAATTTTCAGGCGGGTTTTCATGAAAGCACAAGGAAAGATGATGTGTAATATCTCAAGGGTTAATCCTCTGAGGAGGAGGAATGGAATTGGAATATTTCATAGAAATCTGCACATCAGGTTTTTATACTTATTGTGTCCAAAAAAATTGAATTTCCCCTCGAGGGTTAATAAAGTATATAAACATGAAATAAAAATTTAAGTGGAACTTTTGACCTCAACCACATAGAAAGATGCTGACAGGAAACAGAGCGATGGTAAGAGAGAGGAGGGTACGACACGTTAAGCTAAATTGATACGTATTTCTATTATTGATTCATTTGCTATTTTTCCTTCTTTGGTAATTAAATTATCCAAAAAGTCCGATCTTCGTGTTGGTTTGCCGAACAGTAATAGACTTCTGACTTCTACAGTGTTGGCTGGATGAGATTTACTCCTTCATTTATACAAATGTACTACACTGCTCAAAGGGAACACTTGATGGTCACAGTGTGACAGGAAGTCAGTCAAACTTCAGGGATCAATCCAGTGATTGTGAATCAGTTTCAGCTGCTTTGGGTCAAATCAAAGAGACAAACAGGAAATGGTTTTACATGTGGTGTCCACAGACAGCTGCTCTCTCCTTATCCTTCCTCACTGATTCTTCTCTAGTTTGGTCTTCTGCTAGAGTCCTTGGCACTACTGGTAGCATGAGGCGGCACCTGCAGCCCAATCAGGTTGATACCAGGTACCAGGGCCCAGTATTTCAAAACTTTTAATCTGGATCAGAATGATCCGGATTTTGTAGTATTTTATTTACTATTGATTTTGTACGGCAGCTCTTATGATGAGAATTAATGTAGCCTAGGATATATTTTGTAATCTGACATTCTGGTTTCACAAACTTCAGTTTCCCAGTAAAGTTAAGAAAACAAATTGAATGGTGTCAGTATCCCTCTGTCCAGCCTGACGGTCAGCATTAGTACACTGTGCAATGTGCCATGTGTCCTACATCTCTCTACATCCACCTTGAATCCATGCTTGATCCACCCTTCCAGTGGGATCAGGGTAATCCTGATTTTTAGCTTCAAAACTATCCCAGTCTCCACCTTAGAATTTTGAAATACCCAAAAACAGCATTTGATCAGAATTCTGGGTAGGTTTGGATTACCAAATCCATATCCGAATTTTACTAGGCTCAGGATCACATATCCTGGTTTGAAATACCCAATTTTGAGATTTAATTCTATCCAGACCAGTCTGATCCAGATTAAAAGTTTTGAAATACTGGGCCCTGGAGACTGGCCGTTACACCAGGAGAGCTGGACAGGGCCGTAGAAGGGCATCAACCCAGCAGCAGGGCCCTGGGTTCCTCCTAGTGCAGTGGGCCCTGGGTTCCTCCTGGTGCAGTGGGCCCTGGGTTCCTCCTGGTGCAGAGGGCCCTGGGTTCCTCCTGGTGCAGAGGGCCCTGGGGTCCTCCTGGTGCAGAGGGCCCTGGGGTCCTCCTGGTGCAGAGGGCCCTGGGGTCCTCCTGGTGCCGAGGGCCCTGGGTTCCTCCTGGTGCAGAGGGCCCTGGGTTCCTCCTGGTGCAGTGGGCCCTGGGTTCCTCCTGGTGCAGAGGGCCCTGGGTTCCTCCTGGTGCAGAGGGTTCTGGGTTCCTCCTGGTGCAGTGGGCCCTGGGTTCCTCCTGGTGCAGTGGGCCCTGGGTTCCTCCTGGTGCAGTGGGCCCTGGGTTCCTCCTGGTGCAGAGGGCCCTGGGTTCCTCCTGGTGCAGAGGGCCCTGGGTTCCTCCTGGTGCAGAGGGCCCTGGGTTCCTCCTGGTGCAGCGGGCCCTGGGTTCCTGCTAGTGCAGAGGGCCCTGGGTTCCTCCTGGTGCAGAGGGCCCTGGGTTCCTCCTGGTGCAGAGGGCCCTGGGGTCCTCCTGGTGCAAAGGGCCCTGGGGTCCTCCTGGTGCCGAGGGCCCTGGGTTCCTCCTGGTGCCTCATGTGTCCAGAGTGTAGACAGTTCCAGGATGATGAAGGCAGTGATGCCAATGACTGGCCCTCTCGTCCCCCTGACCTAAATCCAGCTGAGCACCTATGGGACGTTATGTATCAGTGTGTCCACCACAGACTGTCCAGGAGCTCACTGATGCCCTGATCCAGGTCTGGGAGGAGATCCCCCAGGACACCATCCTCCGACTCATCAGGAGCATGCTCAGATGTTGTCAGGAGGTCATACAGGCAGGCGGGGGCCGTACACACTACTGAGTCACATGATGAGTTGATGTGATAAAATTCACACACATTGGATCAGTCTGTGATTTTACTTGATTTTCAGCCCTCGGTGTGTTGATGATCTTGGTTTCCACTGACTGTTGTTGCGTCATAATTTGTTCATCAACATCTGATGTGTGATTTAAATGTTCATTTTCTGAGCAGTGTATTAATGTAAAATTGACTCACTCGTTGTGTCTCGGTGTCTTTCAGGGCTGCTGAAGTTCTGCACTGTTGGTTTCTGTGGAATCGGCACTCTGATCGACTTCATACTGATCGCCATGCAGGTGAGTCACAAACCCAGTCAGCTGCTGGTCAGATACTGGTCAGGAACTGGTCGACACACAGCCTGTAAACAGACAACATTCAGGTCATCATGACTGATTTCTCAGCTTTCTTCTTTGAGAAATGTTTCAGCCAATAGCTGACGAGCTTTAAACTGGTGTTTTCCTTTTTACTGGGAGCAACTTGTCATTAATTACAGGGCTGCATCTCATGATTAATACATCAGAACCAGTTTATCTCTTAATTATTAACTGTTGGGTTTATAATATCAGGAAAAATGCTTTGTTTGGTGCGAACAACAGAACCCAAAGATATTTAGTTAACTTAAGTGAATATTTTAGACTCTGGAGAACAGCTGGAGTTTTGTATGTTAAAGGAATAGTTTGACATTTTGGAAAATACACTAATTTACTTTATTGCAGAGTTCAGATTGATGCCACTCTCACATCTGTATGGGGAATACGAAGCTACAGTGCTGCACTGTTTGTTGGCTGCGATAAAAATAAATAAGAAAAGAAACAGCCCCTTAATTTGACAAAATACTCTTTCGTCAGTAGCTCCTTTTACACTGCCAGATTTTTGGCAAATGTTGGGCCGTTTTGCCGGCAAGCTGCGAGCGTTTAGACACACAGAGCCGGATTGGCGAGTTGATCCGAGGTGCCCAATTTTCCGCCTCGTAGGGTAGACATATTGGTGGAACTTTTTTAGTTTAAAAAGAACGAGGCGGCCTTGAGCTGTTGATGACCTGTGGGAGGAGCTGTTGATGACTTGTGGGAGGAGCTGTTGAAGACTTGTGGGAGGAGCTGTTGATGACTTGTGGGAGGAGCTGTTGATGACGCCGCACCTGCGAGCCACTGGCGGTGGATAAACAGGAAACAGCTGATAGCAGGAATTAGCGAGCAGCTAGTAGCAAGAGGGAAACACAAACCTGACAGACACTGTAAAGATGAGCAACTGGGGAGACAAGGAATTGTGCGCCCTCCTTGTCCTCGCAAACGAAGAGGCCATTAACCGTCAGATGACGGGGACGGTGAAGGACGGGCCGACTTATGAGAGAATCGCCGAAGGACTGACCAGCCGCGGCTTCCCTCCCACGTCACTGTTTACGTCACACGCTGAGCTACACGTTTTGTTACTCGACATGATCACAGGCCATGCAGTTGTCTTCATGTACCTAAACTTTAATACTTCAGTCACAAAAACCAAACCTCAAACTCTTAAGGGAGCTGAAAGGCACCCTAAAAAGCAGAAGATGTGGAGCTGGAATCTGCTGCTGTGGCATTTTGGTCCAGACATGCCCAACACAATCAACCACATCGTAGGGCATTTGCAACATGTGGTAGGCCCCCCTCCCCTCAAAGAAATTTTGAGTGACAAACACAAACAGAGTTTTTCTGCATCAATTCATGGTGGGAATGTCTTGGTAGGGCTGGATGATATGGACAAATATTCATACCTCTTTATTTTCAGACTGGATGGCAATACAAGATATATATATCTGTATTTTCTAGATAATGAGCTTTGTGTTTTCAGCTGCAAGTCAATGCCACTTTTGAGATGTCACAAACACTTTTATAAAACAGACTGATCAAAATAAAATGCAAAGACAGGGATTTTTTTTCCTGTTTGAAAATAAACAGCTGCACAACATGTACATGAAAAGTGATATAAAGTAAACAGCAGGGCTGTACGTTAACTTGGTGCACACGGCACTGGAGCTACAGAGGTTTAAAGGTTTGCAGCACACGACACTGAACTATAACGTGACTATAAAAGAATCAGGTAGGTTTGAAACTATTAAAAATCTTTGTGGGCGGACTTAAAAAGTTGTTTTCCATCTGTCGGCCTTTCAAATGAATCTAGTGCTGGAAAATGATTTAAATATTTTAGACTTATTTCTGCACAGAGCATCGACAGAGAGGCCGAGGGAGGGACGGAGACAGAGACACTTTGTTCTCGTTATATATGTCTTGTATATGAAACGTCTGTGTTGTTGCTGCTTTTTTTTTAAGCCCATCTGTCGCCCGCATCCAGGAGCCATCTCAGTGACACACAATAGACATCAGCTACCAAGAAGAACGGTGATGATCCACCTCACACACAATCTAGCAAACAAACGCTCATCTCACACAATCAAGCAGCTCTGTCTCCTGAACATGCAGCGCAGCGCTGTACTGCACGTATGCTACTGTGCACTTTAAGGCTGCTGTCAGCCCTACAGTCGTCTCCTTTGGTCTGACGGCAGCATTTACAAGAGGACCAGATCAAATGCCTTGTGTGAGAAAGCTGCTCTTGATTGGTCAGAATTTCCATGTGGGAAAAATCCAGGAAGTAAAGCAAACGCTGAAGAAGAGTACACTTGCAAGATAAATGTGACACTTTCTAATGTCACAATGGAGGGACAACTACGCAGGTTGATTTTAGCGCTGCTCATCGTGGACTATATTGTTGTCATTATTCATTTTAGTCAAAGCATACAGTTTGAAAACGAGGCAAACGCGGCTCCAACTAGAAAACAATGTTTTGATGCATTGGATGTGCTGAATGTGCATATTAAGGCAGTACAGGAGGAGGTGCACATTAATAATCCTCCAGGACTGTAACATGCTCATGTTTAACCCAAACAATGTGTCATGTGACTGCAGTTGCTTCACATCCAGGTTGGAACACCTTCTCACCACAAACCAACCGCACCAGAGTTCCTTTGGAACCGGACTGAGACCACCTCTTCAAGAAGGTCTCAGTCCGGTTGTTCTGGTGTGTTCACACCTGCACAAATGAACCGCACTGAGGGGGCAACGAACTTGACTTTGATTGAACCAAACCAAACAGGGCAGGTGTGAAAGCAGCCTTAGAGAACCAAGTTCAGTTCGTTTAAAAAGGACGATTTGTGAAAACACCCTTAGCGTTGCTGGAGAACTTGTGAGTGAGTGAGGGGGCGGAGCTGTGCGGTGAGGGAGAGAGAGTAGACCTGGACACTGGTATGTGTGATGTAATGCAGCCTGAACCTGTATCGATATAAACGGTGTTGTCTAAGTCAAAAATACACAGATATATATTGTACATCGTGGTTATATCACCCAGCCCTGTGTCATGGTACTTCCTGCTTCAGCTGCACATAGTAGCTTCTTCTTCTTCTGTCCCTATTATGGCAGCTTGTTCCATTTAGCAGCCATGACTTCTGAGGTCTCATACTGCCCTCTACTTTACCAGAGATGTTGTTGTGACTGTAAGTCGTGTTCCAGCAGTTTGGTAAAATAAAGTCCTGTCCTACTTTCATGTTTTTGGGATGGGGGACAAATGCACACGTTCTAAGTGTATGTAAGTGAGGTTTTGTCCCAGTTCTCAAAATCAGTTCAGTACAATGAAACCAAAACACGAACCTTGGTTCAGACTTTCAGGTGTGCGAAGGCCCTGAATCACTGCTCTCTGATCAGTTAGTGACACCTGTGATGAAGAGTTCCTTGTTTCACAGAGGATCCATTTTAGCGTGGCACGTGGCGGCCGAGCCTCATATTTTAGCGGCTAACTGCCTGGTGGGGGGGAGGGGACGGACCCCCGAGCCTGATGAATAAACAGGCGTCGGCCTTCTGATTATTATTTACGTCCATCCATCCTGCAGCGCTGCGGCTCTCTGAGGTCCACAGGATGAGTGATGCTTCTAGAAGTTCCTAATGGACTCAGAGAGGACGGAGACAGACGGATGGAGAGGGGGAAACAGGAGGTGAAGGGACGAATCACTCCTTCCTGTTCAAACGTTTTAGATAATAGAGGCTGGAGATCCATCACAGGGAGGTGTGAAGGGGACCAACAGTGGATGGATGGAAGGACTAAACATGATACGAGTGGTCGGCAATGATTTTAAAATTCAGTGTGACGGCAGCTAATTTAGTCTCTAACCCAGCAGGCTGTAGCGTCCTGAGAGATGGAGTTATTTGTCTGATGGTGAAAATGTTTGGGAACTTGGTTTTGTAAAGAAACCCATCCAATAACTTTGCTTGTTTTGTAAGATCAGATTCAGCCATGTTTGAGGGTGAAAGCTGATGCAGTAGTCTAACAGAATAATCTTAACTCAAGGTTTAGTAACGTTTCTTCCAGAGCTTTCAAACCACATCTCATGGTCCTCATCACTGAGTTGCTCGGTCGTCACGGAGAGGCTTCTGTCATCATCACAAGACCTGTGGGTGAGACTTTGGAAGTGACCACAGTAGGTCACGTGACAGATTAGTGTAGAGATGGAGGCGTGAGATGTGGTCGAAAGCTCCTGGAAAAAAAATGTGATTGAGTCAAATTCATTTTATAAAAAAGCAGTTCAGGGTGTTTTATATGTAACATTAAAACAGAATGTGCACATATCTGCCTATACAGTACACACACATACAGACACATATTCAGACCTACATGGAGTCATGTCACTCTGTGAGTGAACATCATGGGTCTGATTTACAACCTTGACTTTAAAAAAGTTTGGACACTAGGTAAAATGTAAATAAGTAATGTGCAGTAATTTGCGAATCTATTTGAACCTTTATTCAATTAAATACCGTACAGAGACAAGATGCTAAATGTTTAAGCTGATAAACTTTGTTTCTCATTTGTCTCATGTGTTGCGTCTCCGCCTGCAGATCGTGGGTCCAGCAGACGGATCAAACTACATCGTTGATTATTACGGCGCCCGGCTGACCCGCCTGTCCATCACCAACCAGACCTACAGGAAGCCACACCTGTCTCTGTGAACACACCTGAACACACTGACAGGAACACTGTGAGTCCAGACTTTAGAATCTGTTTGTTTGTTGTCGGGTCACGTTCTTACGCCCAGTTCAGACCAAAGAATCATGATGAGACGAAACCATTTTAGAACGTTGCAGAGAAAAGTATCAGCGCTGTGAACTGGCCGGCTGATGATGTCACCTGACACTCAGCTGGTTTTAAAGCATGTCACCTGTTTCAACAGTCAGTCAGCTTTCAGTGAAGTCCGCTGGTCAAGTCAAAATGACCACAGACGGCGTGTTGGCTTGCTGCAGCAGGTGCTCCGTCCCCACACACACACACACACACATTCTCATTGACTGATGAATTGGTGCTGGTTTTGTTTCATCACTGTAGCCAGTATCTCACTATCACTATCCTCATTCAGATTCTAAGAAGCTACAAATTATATTCAGCCACAAAATAAGTCTGAAAAGCTGCAAATCAGAACGAAGCACAGAGAGTCGTTGACTAGAGATGATACGCCGTCTCATGGCGGTCACTTCCTGTCAGCGTTACAGATCAGAAGCGCAGAGAGTTGTTGACTAGAGATGATACGCCGTCTCATGGCGGTCGCTTCCTGTCAGCGTTACAGATCAGAAGCGCAGAGAGTTGTTGACTAGAGATGATACGCCGTCTCATGGTGGTCACTTCCTGTCAGCGTTACAGATCAGAAGCACAGAGAGTTGTTGACTAGAGATGATACGCCGTCTCATGGTGGTCACTTCCTGTCAGCGTTACAGATCAGAAGCACAGAGAGTCGTTGACTAGAGATGATACGCCGTCTCATGGCGGTCACTTCCTGTCAGCGTTACAGATCAGAAGCACAGAGAGTCGTTGACTAGAGATGATACGCCGTCTCATGGTGGTCACTTCCTGTCAACGTTACAGATCAGAAGCACAGAGAGTCGTTGACTAGAGATGATACGCCGTCTCATGGTGGTCACACGCAGTACTGTAGCCAGGCAGATCCAGTACAACACAGCAGCTGCTGATTACAACATGTTTGGGCTGAAAACGGAAGAAAACTCAAACAGCTGCCACTTTAAAATAAAAATCCAGAGCAGATAGAAAAACACAGTGGATCATCAGGGAATAAAAACAAGTGACAGACGTAGAGAAACGTGACCTCACAACCAACACTTGATTCAGAAAGAACAGGTTAAACTTCACAGTTCAAGGTCACACACACACACACACACACACACACACACACACACACACACACACACACTCGTCTCCTGGGACAAAGCGGTTAAATATCAGAGTGTAAAGTCAACATGAGGAAAGTTTCTCAGGGGACAAAGACGTGACACTGGATGAAATATAATCCAGTTTGTCTCATTTCAAAATGTGCAGGAGCTCCCAGAGTGCACTGGAACAGGTACATTTACTCAAGTACTGTGCTTGTACTTTATTTGAGTAGGGCTGCAGCTATCGATCATTACTTTCTTGATCAATCTAGGGATTATTTTTTTCAATCAGCCGATTTATTGACTAGTAATAATGGATTATTCTGTCGCTTGATTAATAAACAATAGAACTTGTCTTTTTAATATTTGAATAAGTTTACTCAA
This sequence comes from Epinephelus fuscoguttatus, assembly GCF_011397635.1. Classification (NCBI taxonomy): domain Eukaryota; kingdom Metazoa; phylum Chordata; class Actinopteri; order Perciformes; family Serranidae; genus Epinephelus; species Epinephelus fuscoguttatus. The sequence continues at coordinate 44,223,925 of NC_064761.1, read as the reverse complement.
TAATCTTCTTTTTAAAACAATGACTACAGCATCATTTTAAAACTAGTGTCATTTCCACGTCACTGCTGTGCTGTAATACTAACAATAATAAATTCAGACCCTATCTGTTGGAGATCTGATCAGAAAATACTGAGTCTTTAATTCAAAAGCGTCGCTGTGACACACACATTCATTTAATCACTGTATATCACAGCAGCATTTCCTCTGAACTGGAGAATCTGTAGTTTAACTTTAGTACTTTAACATGACTTAAACCTGTCTCTGTGTCTTTCAGGTCCGTCATGTAAATACAGAGAAAGAGAAGACTGCGCACGACGGAGGACACACTCAACTTTACTGACACACCGGCTGCAAACAAATGAACAGTTTAAAAATAAAAGTGGCGTTATTTCTGATTTGCATTGACCCGCCTGATCAGAGGGCGTTTAAAGGGTTATTCATGTTTTCAGCCTGTTAGCCTTCACATTCCTGCAGATTGTTTTCAGACTCGTCCATCAAATTTTAAATTGATCTCTACTGATCAGCTGCTTGTTTCTGTTCATCTCTGTAAAAACTACCTGCTGTATAGTTTGAGTTTTCCCACCTCTCCTGCTCAGAGTACTTCGAGTCACTTCAGGTCACGTCAGTCCACAGCCGTCAGTTTTCTGTTTTTGTTTTATTTATTATGATTTTGTTGTAATATATTGTGATGTTTTGCTGCTGTTTTGTCTTGTTGTTATGATGCTTTTACATTAAAACAGACTTTATTAAATAAAGTTTCTTCTTGTGTTAATCTATATCTGACTGTTTCTTAAACATCTCGTGTTGATGTTAAAGACAAACTGAGGAGGTGTTTTCTTTCTTTTAGAGGGTTTTTGTTTATTTACACGTGTTGATTCACCTGGATCAGAAAGTAGATATGAAACTTGACAAGCAGGTTAAATTCTTTTTATCAGAGAGCAGTCAGAAGTGTCTTTGAGGATTGACTGAAAATACGCAGCCCAGTGAGAAGTGTTGTTAAATTATCTTCCGTTTTATTTTATTTGAAATATCTGATATATGGATATTTATCTTTCAGAAAAACACACCAATAACCTGAAGATTCTTGATATTTGGTTAAATAAATCAAACTGGCTTTAAAAAGGTTCTATGTTAAGTTTCAGAGCTCTTGTATCGCCATTGAGTGTTTTATCATGTGCACGAGGATGCAGGTGCACGTACGTATTAGGCGATGTGATAATGCAGTCCGATCATTGTTCCATTGATCAACAGGGGGCGCCAACACAGCAAAGAAGACTGCAAGCTGATAAACCTGGACCTAAAATCGACTTTGCAAATTTTGTGTGAGGAGGGAAATACACTGGACATGTTTCTTGGACCTGGAGGAGTCACACAGTGAGTTCTGGGGAGAAACACTGAATATAAACTGATGTGTACTCTTTAACGTGTCGTCAATACAACTACGTCTGTCCTTGAATTTTCTGAACAACCGTTCATCAGATTAGCCTCATACTCGGCAGGTGTTTGCTGAGGATCCGGGGTGTTTATTAATTCAATTCAGTTTTATAAAGCTCGATATCACAAATCACAGTTTGCCTCACAGGGCTTTACAGCATGCGACTTCCCTCTGTCCTTATGACCCTCACAGCTGATCAGGAAAAACTCCCCAAAAAACCCTAAATGGGTCAAACAAGTGGTCGAAACCTCGAGGGTGAGGGTTAGAAAGCAATCCTGCTTCAGGCACCCAAATGTCCAGCAGCGGCCGTGGCTACAGTACAATTAAGGACAGATGACAAAAGGTCAGAGATGTTTCGTTGGAGCAAACGCAAACATTTCAAGCATCAGTGATGTAACGTTGAGAATGAACGCTTTCATTCCTGGAAGGAGCCTGGTCCCAAACAGCTAGCTGTCAGCAAATGGTGCGTATAGTCTAGCACTGCTAAGGGACACGACTATGTCATGACAGGTGTGTTGCTCAGGACTCGAGGTGTTGAGCTGTCTGTATGAGCAGTTTTGAGAAATAGGAAAACCAGAGGCCGAGCAAACAGCCTGCTCAGATCAGGAAACTGAGACAAACTGGGTTTGAGTCAAATCATGCTGCTGAACCAAAGCCATGTTCAAGGTTCCCATGGTCATGGAAAACCTGGAAAAGTCATGTTATATGTAAAATCCTTTCACGTTTTTTAAAAAGTCATGGAATTGGCATTGACTGCGCTCACGAAGCTCAGCGTAAGTTCAGTCAGTAAGACTTTCTTTGAGCTCATCGATTCACAGTTCTCTCCCTCCACTCACACTTCATCCTCTCATCAGCTGACTCAGGCCCCAATCACACAGGAAGCATTTTGCAGGTTGCAAAACACAAGGCGCACCCCACTGCCTTTTGTTAGCTGAATGCCACTAGTGGAAAAAAAATGTAATCAATCTATTGTTTATTTATTTATTGTATGTATCCTGCAGTAATGAGTGTGTAGCTGCTGCCATGTTGAGGCAGAGGGTGCTGTCTGTAGCTCTGGTTGAGGGTGAGAGGCTGTCAGCAGATAAACAGAGATCTGTGTGGGTACATGAGACCCTAAAAAAGAGGCTGGATCATGGGGAGTACCACCAGTTGGTCCAGGAGCTTCTCCTCCATCATGGACATATTTTAGGATGACTCAGGGGCAGTTTAACAACCTGCTGTCTATCATCAGGCCGTATAGCTCTGGGTATCCAGCAACCACTACCACCAGTTTCTCCTCCATTGTTTACCAACTGGAAACTGGTTTTCATGACCACCACAGAAGCCCCGCCTCTCAAATCATGCCACTGGACAATGGGGAAAAATAGGACGCACAAAGAGATGATGTGAATTGATTTTTCGTTCTTATGTGCACATGTTGAGAAATATTCTTTTACTATAAAAAATGAGTCTCTCCAGATTGAAATAGTTTTAACACTCATGGCACTGTGATGTTTTTGTCAAATTTCTGCAGGGAATAAACTGAGGGACGTGTACATTGACATTGTTTTCGCATCATTTTCAACAACTGCTTAAGTTTTCTCTCCCTGAAGGACTTTTTTTTTAAGATATCTTCAGATTCACACTTTTGTCCGATGCTCATTTCCTGCCCTTCCGAATGATCCTGACCTTGCTGCTTTTCTGGAACCTCTGTCTTTGTTGAAGGGGACGATCTCAACTATTCACTCAAATATTTAGCGTCTCTGTTCGGACTCTCCTCGGGCCCTCAAAACTATTTGGGAGGCAGATATGGAAGAGGCCAATCTGGTCGATGTTTGGGAGGAGATTTTGCACTTTTTTTGGACTGAGATTACTGCCTCACTGTCTGAGGTGCTCGGGGAGAATTGGTTTCTGATGCTATTACAACAGGCTATTATTCAGAGTCACATGAGCTGAAGTGCAGCTGCAGTAATATCTATTTAGTGTGTATGTCTTGATTATACTTTTTAAGTATTAGAAGTGAACATGACCAACTATTAGAGAGTGGAAAGCATGCCGTTTAATTATCAAACAATAATTAACCTTTGGAGTAAAGTATACGACACAGTTCTGTTATGACATGGAAATTTCATTATAGGTCCTTGAAAAGTCTGGAAATATGCAGGACATAAATCTGTGGTTGTTTCCTCATTTTGACGTTAACGAGACAGAAAAAGTGTTTTGACCTCAACGGCGAGACTTTAATACACACGCACACACACACACACACACACACAACCAGAGTCAGTGTGTGTGTGTGTCTTTGTGTGTCTTTGTGTTAGCAGCCATGTGGCTTTCATCAAAATTCAATTATCATACTGAACTACGCTTCACAGGACACACACACACACACACACACACACACACACACACAGGAGAATGCAGAAACGGAGTGTCTTAATAGTTTCAGTATGGTTCTTATCACTGCCGTACAGTGTATGTGTGTGTGTGTGTGTGTGTTATAGCTCGTTATGATGAATATCGTCCGATGTTAAAGGTGGAGTGCAACACACTGTACACACACTCCTTTTGCCTCTCTGTTTGTTTTCTTTAAAAAAAAAAAGCATTATATTTTTTTCATTTTTTCAATCAAACAGATAAAAGTTTATTTCAGCGCCGACAGAAATCAATCAGTGTCACTACCTTTAATGAACGGGTGAAGCAGCTGTTCAGAATGACATCATATGAGACACTAAAGTCCAGTTCAGACCAAAGATTTGCAACAAGACAAGATGAACAAACAATTACTGTCAACGCTCCGTTCTGTAACGTTGTAAAAAGCTGGCGGTTTCACATTCAGATTCAGTTATTAATCCCACCAAGGTTAATTTGTTTGAACAGCTTGCCTTGCACACACATTATACCATAACGTACAGTAACATGTAGACACTCCTTTCCCTTCTCCTGTAAATATTCAGTCCGATAAACACGGAGAAGTTGATCATGTTAGTGCAGGGCTACCCAGAGCGTCACATCTGTCCCACAGACGATAGGCCTACACACTTATAAACAGCTCCTGGAAGAAGATCAGCTCTGCACTCAGGGTTTCAGGTAAACAGGCTGTATGACGCTTGTTAAGGCTGCTTAGCAACCTCAGACACAACCTGCCGCCACGCTTTTGAAAGCTGGTGTGAAAAAAGGCACAAGAGTAGCGCCCAGCGCCAAACCTGGTGTTTTCCAGGTGCTTAAAGATGCTGCATGTGTACGGGCCCTAATTTCCAGGGCTGGTACCTGCGGTTATTCCACAGGCTAGTTAATAACATGTCGGGCAGGAAATCCAAAGTGTGGGATCATTTTGAGAAGGTGAAGGACGAACCCAAGGTGATATGTAAACTCATCTTCATTGGTTGACTACAAACATGACGTATCATCTGAAACATGGAAGTAGCTACATGCCCATTAGCCCACAGCGTCATTAACAGGCGGCTCGCTCAGTGTGTGACGTGCACTTGGAGATAAAATATAGGCCTATATTAATGAAGGTTCATTAGTACGGTTTGTATTTCTCTGTAATGTAGCACAGTGTTAACAATGTTACTGACACTATTCTTTCTCACACCTCCATGTCAGCCAGGATCCCTTACATAATTATATATATATATATATATATATATATATATATATAGATCCACTCATTACTAAAAGTGTGTGTCATATAAAAACTAAAGTGATGGTCAAAGTTGTCACAGTGAAATTTAAGGTGTGCTGATGGATTCACGTCATCAACTCATGCATTGAGTAACATTACAAGTTAACGTTCCACCTTAAAAGTTGCCGGCAGTCGGCCCAGTGAATGAAGTGATTTTTTTCTCTTTCATTTTATAGTTGTAGTTTACTGATGTATGAACAGAGGTTACATAAAACCAGAGTGAGCGTCCTCTACTGACCAATCAGACTGCAGGGTTTCTAGCTCCACCTTTTAGTACCAGATCTGTGTGCTAGGTACCCCAACAGAGGGGGGACCAAACATGGGGACGCTAAGGAACGCTTCTGTTGGTACCATCCACAACTTTCACTGTGGAGACAGAAACAATGAACTGAACTGAACTGAACTGAACTGAACTGCTCGGTGGAAACAAGGCTTTTGTAGAAGTTAAACATCAGTTTTTAAAAAAAGGGATGAAGCCAAAAGTCAGTAATTGATTCACAGACAGGTTTTAAACTGGTGTGAACACTCATAAACTGGATCCAGTTTGGGAGTGCTGTTGGAAATATTGGCTCTCAGTGCAAGTTGAGAGATGCATTCAAATTTTCTTCAAATTACTAAACAAACCCCAACTGAGGTGAAAACCCTCTCCATGGAATGTAACTAAGTACATTTACTCAAGTACTGCACTTGAGTCCAAATCTGAGACACACGTACTTATGTATTCTCATTTTCTGCTACTTTATACTTCTTCTCCACTACACCTCAGAGGGAAATACTGTCCTCTAGTGGACGTTAGAGGAACTGTAGCCGAACACACAGCAGCTGATTGGTTCAAACGGACCTGTTATTAATTAACGTCGTCGTCGGTGTAACTGCTGTTTCCTCATTGTGTTTGTCGTGTCGCTGCGTCTGCTGTGTGAGACAAAACATTTGAATAATAATCAACCCAGTTTACATTGAGGGGGGTTGATATGGAGCCACACACACACACACACACACACACACACACACACACACAGCGTCTGCATTGGGAAACACAGAAGGCATGAAATTACAGTTGTGTCGGTTGGAACGGAGCGCAGGAGGAAACTTTACCGATAAGGTGGAGGCTTCACGCAAACCTTCATCACACTGTGTGTGTGTGTGTGTGTGCGTGTGTGTGTGTGTGTGTGTGTGTGTGTGTGTGTGTGTGTGTTGAGAGGGACTACTAAATAAAGAAATCCCAGGGTGCTCGTCTTTCTCCCTCTGTAATCCCTGTGAGTGTGTGTGTGTGTGTGTGTGTGTGTGTGTGTGTTAATTTGGACAGTCAGGCCTGGTGTGTCACCAGATAAGTCAGTTCAATATTCACACTCGGCCTGTCACTGGGTGGCACTCAGAGCTCAGCTGCACAAGATTGTGTGTGTGCGTGTGTGTGTGTGTGTGTGTGTGTGTGTGATTTAATTTTTACACGTAATTTAAATATTCTAATATTTGAAAATAAACAGTGATTCTCGTCTCGAAAAATGAAAAGAAGCCACTGTAGTCTGGAAATTTTCTATATTTCTCTTTGTGTTCAGACTCAAACCAACAGTGAGTTTATCGATGAACAAGTCTTGTGTGCAGGACGGGAATTTACTCATCTTAGGGGCCTTTTTTTTTTTTTTCTTTTTGAGGCCACATGGCCGAGCATTCAGACCTCAGAGTAGGATTCAGGGCGATATTGGCAGAAATGGAATATAATATATAATCAGTGTGTTTTCTGTAGTGTCTAATCAGCTGAAAATAGGAATGGTTGTGTTTTCAATACTTTACAATGAGCAGTTTATATCTACACAGGGAGCAGGTCCTCGTCTACAGGGATCTCCATGTTGCACCGCCATGTTTCTACAGTAGCCCAGAGAGGACAAACCAAACACTGGAGACATCAATTATTTATCCTGAAGGAAATTCCTGTGCCAGAGAATGCTTCAAGTGCAGTAACAACAGTTAACGTTCACAAAGCAGAACAACCAGTGGGCTCCCCGGGTCAGGGTCACACACGGGGCCCAGTTTTTAAAACAACGGAGTATTAAATATCAGCCAAAATATGTTAATAACATAGAAGTAAGATCAGTACAAGAGTTACTAAATGAACTAAAATGGTGGGAAAATGCAGATTGCCAAAGTGATGTTACACATGATGTACGTAACGTTCTCATGTCGGCCACATTAGTTAGCAGCCTCTGTGCAAAGAGCAGCAACAGAGAAACACAGATTTGTAACGTGAAGCATCTTTATTCAGAGTTTTAACCGGTTTAAATCAGCTGGTGTGTGTGTTTCTGAGAGGAAGAGACCTCTGAGGATAATTCAGCTCCTCAACAATCAACACTGAAGGAATTCTGACCAGGAGACGTTTCAGATGGTTGTAATCTGTAATCTGTAATCTGTAATCCTCACTGCTAATGAATCCCTTTAAATCTGACACACCGGACCTTTAAGTAAAATAGTTCAATAGTTTTACTTGAGTAGAACCTCTCAGTACTCTGATTACAGCCTGTTCAGAGATGACTTAATGAGTTAAAAACCCAGAATATGTCAGGAGGAGTTTGCTGATGAAGAGCTAATCCTCCTCCTCCTCCTCCTCCTCCGTCTCCTTCAAGGTTCTTCAAACAGAGAGCTGGTCGGGATTTAAAGCGTCTGATCTTTAAATATGATTTTATCTCCCTGCAGAGGAGACATTTACTCTGACAGGTCGACGTCTCCCCTGAGGAGGAAACTTACCCTCCTCCTCTTCCTCTTCCTCTCATCTCCTCCTCTCTTATTATCTCGTGTCATCTTGACTCTCTCTCCTCCACATCCTCTCATCTCTCTTCATCTCCTGTCGCTTCTCTTTCACTCCTCTCTTCTCCTCCTCACCTCATTTCTCCTCTCCTGTACCCTCCGATACTTACTGTGATTTACAGGCCGACTCTCCAACTTCCTGTGAGTGTGTGAGAAGTTTCTTTTTACGTCTTTCAGTGGAGGAACTCTGGGTCGTATAACGTCTCAGTGAAACTGTGGGGAGGCATCACATCTCCGCTCATCTCTGTCTTTATATGTTTGTTTCATACTTTATTTAGTTTCTTGGACAAATGATGCCGTAGTGTTTTCATGGCCTGATTCAGAGTTTGAATACATACTGAAATTATTGACAGTGAAAACTGTCATTTTTAGTTTGAGTAATTTAAATTTTAATTTCCGTGAATAAATAATTATTGACCTTTCCCTCCCTCCCTCCCTCCCTCCCTCCTTCAGTATGTGTTTTACTTTAATTTCTGAGGTTTATTTCACTCCTTCATGTTATATTATTAAAATGATTACGGTTAAATTATATTTAGGCCAGGAGTGATTTCATCGTATTATTTTGTACTGATGCAGAGTTTCAGTATCTGTAATTCAACAGTTATTTATCATTTAACAGCAGCATTAATGTTCTTTAAAGGTCCAGTGTGTGATATTTATGTAGGATTCAACTTCTGCGTCCAATTGTAGACGATGTAGTCTCTGCGTAGATGTGTAGCATAGCCAGTGTGCCCCTCCCCAGAGATGTCACTACACGTTGTGGCCGCAGACCTCCTGTCTGTCTCTGTGAGCTGAAACCATTTCCCTCAGTGGAAGCAAAGCTTTGATTTACTTTAATTTCACAGATAAGAAACAATAAATTGTGAAGACAATAAAGCCTCCACACACTGTGTGTGATTTATTTTTTATTCTGGCTTCATACGGGTGGAGAAGAAGTCCACTAGCCGCTAGGCTAATTTATACATTGTAAAATGTCATAGGCTTGTGCTAATAACGTTAGCATGTTGTATTTGTGGGGAAACAAGTCAGTGTTTCAGTTGCTCGGCCTCAGGCTCAGCCTTAGAGATAGGGGGAGGAGCTCAGACATCCAGAGGGAGTTCGGAGTAGAGCCGCTGCTCCTTCACATTGAAAGGGTTCAGTTGAGGTGGTTCAACATCTGATCAGGATCCTCCTGGGAGCCTCCTGCTAGAGGTGTTCTGGGCACGTCCCACCGGTAGGAGGCCCCGGGGCAGACCCAGAACACACTGGAGGGGTTACATATATCATCTGGCCTGGGAACGCCTCAGGGTCCTCCAGGAGGTGTTGCTGGGGAGAGGGACATCTGGAGTGCTTTGCTTGGCCTGCTGCCTCCAAGACCTGGCTTTGGTGAAGCGGTTGAAAATGGATGGATGGATGAGTCCAGCAAAAATTTTGACTGTGAATCTTTTGAGTTATAACAAATTTGATTTATTTGAAATTGTCATTTTTAAGCCATGTTTAATGTGTTTAATATGTTTTAGGTTTGTTTTGAATCAGTCAAACTCTAAATTATTTCAACAGAAACCCTGACGCTGGCTGGCGTTTTTAGAGGTGTAACTGCAGAGTGACACAAGTCCTTTTTAAACAGGAGGTGTGCAAATTTGCAGGAAAGCCCAATCAGTGTTTTTTCAGCATTGGCAGTATAAAAACAAAATCGGGGAGTGCAGCAAATTGCCGCCTACCTACTTTTGTTTATACAGAATGTGCCTTTTTCGGGGCAATGGGGGGCGTGAGCAAGTAACAAAACGTGTAGCTCAGCGTGTGACGTAAACAGTGACGTGGGAGGGAAGCCGCGGCTGGTCAGTCCTTCGGTGATTCTCTCATAAGTCGGCCCGTCCTTCACCGTCCCCATCATCTGACGGTTAATGGCCTCTTCGTTTGCGAGGACAAGGAGGGCGCGCAATTCCTTGTCTCCCCAGTTGCTCATCTTTACAGTGTCTGTCAGGTTTGTGTTTCCCTCTTGCTACTAGCTGCTCGCTAATTCCTGCTATCAGCTGTTTCCTGTTTATCCACCGCCAGTGGCTCGCACGTGCAGCGTCATCAACAGCTCCTCCCACAAGTCATCAACAGCTCCTCCCACAAGTCATCAACAGCCCCTCCCACAAGTCATCAACAGCTCCTCCCACAAGTCATCAACAGTCCCTCCCGTTGCAGAAGGCCGCCTCAGTCTGTTTAAACCAAAAAGGTTCCACCAATATGTCTACCCTACGAGGCGGAAAATTGGGCGCCTCGGATCAACTCGCCAATCCGGCTCTGTGTGTCTAAACGCTCGCAGCTTGCCGGCAAAACGGCCCAACATTCACAGAAAATCTGGCAGTGTAAAAGGAGCTAGAGACACACCACTGCACACAGTGGCTACAGGCTCTGGGTAAGATAAGATGAGATAAGATAAACTTTACTGTCCCGCAAGGGAAATTCGTCTTGGGCAGTATAGTGCAAACAGCTGCAATATTCACATACGTACATACAGTCAACATCAACATAGACAAGTTGCCAACATAGTGCGCTGAGTGTGTTACAGTTGCAGACTACTGTTGCAAGAGTAGTGCAACCATTTGCCTTGTTTGTAAGGTTACAAACAAGGGAACTACAGGTATAGCACTGGCCTATCTGATGCACAACTATAACCCTCCTTCAGGAGGATCTCTTGGCAGAAATGAATATAATATAATCAGTGTGTTCTCTTTAGTGTATAATCAGCTGAAAATAAGAATCGTGTTTTTGTTCCCTCAGAATGAGACGTTTATATCTACACAGGGAGCAGGTCCTCATCTACGGACATCACCATGTCGCATCACCATCTTTCTACAGTAGCTCAGAACGGACAAACCAAACACTGACTAGATAGAGACAGTCATGTTTTTACTTTGGCCAATGTTGTTAGCAGCTCCTCCACGACAAGCAGCTTCAGAAAAACCCTGATTTGTAACGTAAAACATCTTAATTCAGTGTTTCTCTCAGAAACACACACACCAGCTGATTTAAACCGGTTAAAACTCTGAATAAAGATGCTTCACGTTACAAATCTGTGTTTCTCTGTTGCTGCTCTTTGCACAGAGGCTGCTAACTAATGTGGCCGACATGAGAACATTACGTACATCATGTGTAACATCACTTTGGCAATCTGCATTTTCCCACCATTTTAGTTCATTTAGTAACTCTTGTACTGATCTTACTTCTATGTTATTAACATATTTTGGCTGATATTTAATACTCCGTTGTTTTAAAAACTGGGCCCCGTGTGTGACCCTGACCCGGGGAGCCCACTGGTTGTTCTGCTTTGTGAACGTTAACTGTTGTTACTGCACTTGAAGCATTCTCTGGCACAGGAATTTCCTTCAGGATAAATAATTGATGTCTCCAGTGTTTGGTTTGTCCTCTCTGGGCTACTGTAGAAACATGGCGGTGCAACATGGAGATCCCTGTAGACAAGGACCTGCTCCCTGTGTAGATATAAACTGCTCATTCTGAGGTAACAAAAACACAACCAGCTGATTAGACACTAAAGAAAACACACCTATTAAATTATATTGAGGGCGATCTCTACACCGGGCCCTGGGACTCTAAGGGATCTGCGGCCAGCAGTGATGAAGAGCCATCAAGAACATCTTGGAAGCTGCCGAAAAGGCTTCCCATTGGCTCTGGATTAAGAGGGATGATAAGTGGCTACGTGAGCTGCTGGGTCGCCCAGGTGAGGGTGTCTGATGTTAAGACCTGAAACACCTGATGACCCGAGGTTCATCACTGACGATGTGTCCAGGTTGCACTGCGAGGTTATCACATGACTATTCCATTTCTGACTCTATCAATCCTACACACTGGAGCTTTAAGATAAATTAGCAGAAGACAACTCAAGTGTGAGCACAAATATAAAAGTTTGGATTTTTCTAAGTTAAGGTGAGTTATTACAGAGGTCAGACACACGACTTCGAACCAGGACAAAGAGATCAGAGCATTTAACTCCTGTCCTCTGGAACCTTCACTGGTTTTTCTTTCATCACCAGAATAAAATTCAAATCCTCCCTTTGGTCTACAAAACGCTCGCCGGTCAGGCACAGCTGATGGCAGACATGCTGTCAGTTCATAACCCTGGCAGATCTCTGCGGTCACAAGTCTCCTCCGTGTGCCCAGAGCACTTTGAAAGTCTGGTGGCATTCAGTGTTTCTGCACCTGAAGACTGGAAAAGTTTCTCTGCTGATCTGTTCTTTTAAACTGAAGACTCACCCGAGTTTTCTTAAATGAACCCATCATGCTTGTACAGTGTGTGTGTTTTCTGTGTTATCTCTGTTTATCTGCACTTTTCTGTTTTGTTTTTATCTAAAGGACTCTGAACTGCTGTTTTTTTTTTATTTATTTATTTTTTACACAGGGCCCGGCAGCATCGGGGGGAATGCGGCGGGACAAGGATGAAAGTGAAGGCGGCGAGAGTCCAAGTGGGGCAGGCAGCTGATTTTCAGAGTGGTGTTCACTTCCTGTGAGATTGTAAAACCAAACCCTGTTCTTTTTTCTTAAACCTAACCACGTGTGTGTGTGTGTGTGTGTGTGTGTGTGTGTGTGTGTTGATTAAGGAAAAAAGAAAAACATCAGTTGGTGGTGTTGTACCAACGTAGTGCTTTTATTTTGAAAGAGACTGTATGCAAACTGTACATTTCCTGTGAGAACAGAAGTGTATTTTGAAAACAGACAATGCATGTAACAGGCTGAAGTTGACACGGCGTCCCAGAACGTCAACAACCAACACACCCAGGGTACCTTGGACGTCATATGTGGACGTGGAAAGTCCATGACCAAATGTGGACATGTGACGAGGTCACAGTGAGGATGATGATGTTTTTGTAGGATTAAGATATTTGGGTAATCGTTGTTTTAATTACAGAATAATAATAACAACAGATTGCTGCGCAGCGATGGGTCGGGTCCGGGCATTTTTAGGCAATTCTGAGCAACAAGCAGAAGAATTGGAAGACATTTAGGAATTTAGCAGCACAATCTGCCTTTTGCATCAGCTGAGGCTTGAACTCACAACCTCTGAGACTAACCGTGCGTTCACACCAAACGCGATGGAATCGCCCTTAACACGAGTATCACGTCACTTGATCACAAATGTCACCTTTTTGATCATCGCTTCGTCGCTTCAACCGCGATGACACAACCCTCCTCCAGCAATTTTCTTCACCTCCCGCTATTTTCTCGTCAACCATGGCTGAGTTAACTATCGTAGCTGCTCTTTATCTGTTGTGGACATCTGATTTGGATCGGAGACCCAAACGCCGCCGTGTCTGGGTTCACAATATCCTCCAGAAACGCACACAGCTGGGTGAATATCATCACCTCCTGCAAGAGCTGCGTCTGGATGACGGTCGTTTCCAGTGGTACTTGAGGCTGACGCTGGCCCAGTTTGAGGACCTGTTGGCCCGTATCGGTGCGAGGATCTCCCGCCTGGACACCAACTACAGGCGCTCCATCCCGGCTGCGGAGCGCCTGTCCATCTGTCTCCGGTTAGTTGCTTATAATTTCTTTATGAATGGTTGGATATCAACGCTGATTGGATGTCGCGGCACAGCGTCACGCGATGTCGCTTGAAAAGTTCAAATTTTTCAACTTCAAACGACACGCGATGAGGCGGTGGACGCGATGGACATCGCATCGCTCTTATCGCCTGAAACGCGTCGCCCGAAGCGACATCGCGTGTCATTGCGTCATTTACATTGACTTTGAATGGAAACTTGTGGCGTTCATCGCGTCCATCGTGTTTGGTGTGAACGCACAGTAAGAATCAGTTTCTATCTCACTGAGCTAATTAGTCAGTGACAATTCATGTGTAGCTTCACAAACTGACTAAGCCACACGTGCAGGTTTAGCAGCCATCCATGCATGGAAAAGCAGATTTCAAACCACTGTAAAAAATTCAGTTATCGAAACAAAAACCTGAAAATACACATATTGCATCTAGACAGCATGGAGATGTTGGTAATTTGTTTGTAACAATGATTGATTTGCTCCATAAGTGAAAAACTGATGTTTCAAATTGCCATTTTTACATTGACTCCAATTGTTCACATTAGAGCAAAATTCAAAATGCTGTCAAAAATTCAGTTTTTGAGATAAAATTCTGAAATTTGCCACACATCATCTACCATGACTCTAGAATTTTGTCTTTTTTTCATGAACATTGAAGATTTATTTAGCAAGAATTTTTAGCAAGGTTTAAGATGAACTTCATAATTTTTAAATGTACAAAAGTTTCTTCAGTATTGGGGCTACAGTTTGATGAAAGTTGTGAAGTTGTAGCACGTATGGTTGATTTGTTATGAATTTTCAAAGTTTTGAACTTTAGACGCTTGCTGTAGCGCCACCATCAGGACTATTGGCTTGAGTTTACAGCTGAGGATATCTGGCATGAGACTGGACCTTTGTGCAAAGTTTGGTGAGTTTTCACCCATGGGAAGTATGATTTCCTCGGAAGAAGAAGAAGAAAGAAGAATACCTAGGATTACAATAGTGTCCTGGCAGCTTAGCTGCCCGGACCCTAATAATAATAATGATAATAATAATAATGATAATAATGATACATTTTATTTAATGTCGCCTTTCATGGCACTCACGGTCACCTTACAGTACATCACATCAGAAACTGGTTTCAGAGCTAGTCCCTCCAGTTAAAACCAGTGTTCCCGTTAAACCAAGGACACAAATCAGACCAGCAGAGAGTTTCAGACCAGAGTCCTGCACTGGGTCAGGTACCTGACGGGTACCCGCAAAAACAGCTGATTTGCGGGTGGTTTTTAAAAAAACATTTTTTCCCGGGTTCGGATCTGGGTGGAAAAAAATAACATGCGGGTCGGATCGCAGGTTTTAGATAAACACATCAGTCATTAGTTCAGTAAACTACAGATAACTATCTTGGTCATTATTTACTCTCTGAGGATCGCCTCCACTATTTCGCAGCGGTCAATGGTTCAGCTGTTTACACGCGTTTCACCATCAAATAACACAATTTGTGATTGGACGACAGAATCAACATGGCTGCCACCGTCTAACAAGCGCCGCTTCCAAAACAGTAAATAATTATTTAGGTATTTGAGAAATAAGTGGATAAAACTATCACTTTATAATGTTTCTGAAGTGTTTCCCTGATGGATTACTTCTCTCCTCGACGGATTCTAAAAACACGTGACGGCTCGTAACTGCTGAACGTCGCTCTGGACAGAAAGTAAGTCTATTATTACTGTATAAAGTTCCTTTACATAGATTAAAAGTTTTACACTCGTATGGGAGAAGAACACAGAGGGTTGATGATGGAGCTGAAGTCAGGTTTTTATTGTGAGAGCTGCTTCATTCAGGTCGTTGTTTACTCTCTGGCACCTTAACTGTGGCGATATGCTGTTCAATATTCAGCCAACATGACCCAAAATGATTACTTTAAATCCGGGTTACGGGTCGGGCTGCGGGTCGTGTTTCAACAGGTTGGACCGGGTTGTGGTACTAATTGGCCTGATGCGTGGGTTTGCAGTTCGGGTGCGGGTTTGTACGTCGCCGGGTCGGGTCGGGTCGGGGCGGATCTTGAAAACTGGACCTATGCAGGACTCTGTTTCAGACTGATGCATCTACACAACTTCATCACTCAGACACAAAGAGTGTGTCTGCAGCTGACTGCCGTTCAGAGTGTTCAAGAAGTTTTAGTTTTGAACTCCCATTTATTCTGTTCTGCATTTTTTAGGCAACTTTTCCTTTTTCCTGTCTAGGTTTTTATTATCACTGCAAAAATAAGTTGACACATTGATCAACCTCCAACACACACAAACACACACAGACACACAGACACACAGACCTGCTGGAAGCCTGCTCCCATTGGCTGAGCCCGGCGGTGGGTGTGGTATTGATCAGAAACACCAGCAGCAATTATACGACTTCACACTGAGCCTGGAGCTCATCACTATTCACTGTGGAGAACACACACACACACACACACACACACACACCATAGTGACTCTTTGATTAATGCTAATTTGTGTGTGTGGACGTGGAGCGCCTTAATCCTCTTCTCTAATTGGTCTTTCATTATGGCTGAGGGGGGAATCAGGGGTGGGGGTGGGGGGGCGTGTCTGTGGCCCTTCGTTAAGGTGGTGTCACCGTGGTTACCGTGGCTCTATGTGAATGGATGAGGGGACCGTAAGAACAGTGAAGCTGGGGAGACAAACGGATGAAACTTTTACACATTAAATCTCGAGTCCAAAAAGTCCAAAAACAGGAACCTGAAGTTTCTTAAATCTGCAGTACCTGGTGTTTTTGGCCACTGGGGGGCAGCAGACACAAACTGAGAACCCAACACCGACATATTGTCACCTTCATAGTTAAACATGATGATCCATCAGGAGTCTTTGTGTTTGTCTCCACCTGATGTCCATGTTGTCTCTCTTTCAGCTCAGTTTGGGGTCTCCACCAACTCCTGAGAGAATATCTGTCTGTTTAGCTGCCTAATGCTCCACTATGTTCACCGGCCCGTTCTCACTCCCATACAGCTGTGGTCTCAGTGATCTCAGCATCAGACACAGATGCACAGACGCACACTTCGCAGCGGTGTGATACGAACTGCACTGCCACAGTTTTTGATGCAGCGGACAAAAACCCAATTCATCAAACAGCGCTGCTTCATCAGTGGAGATCGGCGTCAGACATGGCTGACAGTATGGTGGTATGACACGCACTGGGCAACTACCATAATATAAAGAACAAGAAAGTCCGTGTAGGCCAGGGGTCGGCAACCTTTACAATTCAAAGAGCCATTATTGGCCAAAAAATAAAAAACAACATGATTTACTACAAGGTGTTTGTTTTATTTATTTATTTATTTATTTATTTATTTATTTATTTATTTATTTATTTATTCATTCATTCATTCATTCATTCATTCTTGTGAAATTTCTTATTTTATAAATTTTATTTATTTATTCATTTGTTTATATTCAGTTTTATTAGCTCATTTTTTGGTCGCCTTTTTCCTTTGTTTCCTTTTCTTTCTTTGCTATTCAACTTAAAATGGCCGATGGAAGAGGGTGAGACAGAGGAATATGTAAGTGTCGACATGCATCTGTAAATACCAGAGTTGGGTAAGGGTTACTTTAAAAGAAATCAAATTACTCTTCTGTGTTACTCCCTGAGAAAAGTAGCTCAAGTACATGGTACGGACCACTTGCCCTTCACTGAGATCCAGTTCTCCCATCACAGCCGTCACTTTGACCAGTAGAAACACACAATGATCTGCTGCCGTAGACAACTGTGTGACAACAACACCCCAGCGTTTTTAATATTTCCTCTAGGGATGTTACCACACAGAGTAAAAGGGGGAAATGATGGTGTGAAACAGCAGAGGCACTTTGTCAACCCGCTGAGTTAACCTTACTGTCATTAGCATCAAGCTAGCAAACAATGGTACATCCTCACGGTCGGACATAAAGTAATAACATTAACAAATAGCGGCGGGGCTTTTACTCACCACAGCTGCAGAGGCTCCCAGCTTCATTTGAAACAGACTACATTATAGACGCTCCGTTATTTATTAATCCCTCTGTGTGTTTATATATTTACTTTTTATCCGCTCCGTTGTCTTTGTAAAGTTAACATATCGCACCGTCATTTCAAACTCAACACTTGTTTCAAATTAAAAGCCCCTTATAACCTCGGCTGAGAGAATCCCTCCATTTTCTAAATAGGCTTTTATTCTGAAACATTTGTCAGAACTTCCTGTGGAAGATACAGTAGCTTGATAGTTTATGTATGGCACTTCAAATGTAGCTCCTGCCATCTGCTGACGCTTTTAGGTGACTACAACAACATGTCGGCTGGCACATGAACACACACAGTGACTCAAATAATAGTAAAATAAAAACAGGACAAGAATAACCCGATGACATCACACACGCCGTGAAAGACGACCGGGGATAATTGGTGAGTACCAGCGTGTAGCGTGTACCAGGCATAATGCAAGTCCTGAGTCTGACCTGTCTGTCAGCGAGTTCTCCTCCATCTATTGAGTCGTGGGATTTTACTGAAGGATCCTGCAGAATGTTTTAGACTCCACCGTAGACAACGGCAGCATTTCTCCGACCACGTAGAGAGCCACAAGCTCCGTGGCTTCTTTCAGACTGACAGGTTTAACGTTATCTCTGTTATTAGAACCAAACGACAGCTGTTGCTGTTTCAGAGCTGAAGGACCAGCGTCCTAAAAGTAACGGAAGTAACTGATGTCTTGTTTGAAAATGTACTCAAGTATTTGATTACTCAAACAGCAAACTAACGCATTAGGTTACTCGTTACTGCAAAAAGTAATCAGAGTACTCTAACACGTTACTTTGTTACTTTGTAACAAGTTATACCCAACTCTGGTAAAATACACAGAAGAACAAATAAGCAAGGATGTGAAAACAAGCTAATCTGTACACACTATTAAACGCTCTATTTTCCTCTGAGACTTTTCCTTGTTTGGAGTCTTCTGGCAGTGACTCCATGCTGGCAACACTACTGACGTTATAATAAAGCATAATATAGGGAAAAGGCTCCAGGTCGTAGACGTACAGTATGAGGCACATTTTAGTTGATGGAACGTTGAAACATTTTATTATTTGATGTATAGGGTACACAGTTTTATAATTGTACAATGCAATGATCACGTCTGCTGCAGTAAATCAAACCTGTTTTATACATAGCACCAAATCAAAACAAAAGTTATCTCAGGACACTTTTCATGTCTCTCACGTCTGGATCACACTCCATAAACAAGCACTGAGCCACCGTAAAGGATCTGAGTACTTCCTCCACCACAGGAAATACATTATGACACATATATAATGATATTAATGGCTGCCTGTTCTGAATTTGTTTGAATCTCTTTGAAGCTCAGATTTGTTGAGCCTGTGTATTCCTGCCTGACTGTGTGTGTTTCCTCGAACCTGCCTCCTCTGTAATTTCCACAGCTCACAGCATCGCCTGCAGCCATGTGTCCGTCAGGCGTGTCGTCACCTGGGGCCGATCGTTTCCCAGCAGCCCCGGCTCTCTCATTAACCCTTCAAGTTCTGCCCACACTGTCCCGTCTGCTCGTTATTCACCGGCTGCTGGTGATTCTGGTGTTCACAATGCAGACGACAGCCCTCACTGATTCAAACCATCCTGTGCTGAATCAAGCAAAGCACAGTTTAATTCTAACATGTCTGATCTGTTTCATGTCACTACTTTGTAGATTTTATTAAGATATTTTATTTCTATTTCAATTTGTGCTGCTTATTTTATTTCATTGCAGTCCTGAAATGTTTAATCCTCTTTCAGCTCCAGGAACTTTTAAATCATACTGACAAGACTAAATTAATGCTGGTACATGGCAACTGGTCACTATAAAACACTCTTGTTCTGTGGTGCAAAAGCTGGTGGAAATGTGACACAGGGGTGAAAAACATTCATGTTCAGTGGCATGAAAGTTGCTTGAAACACGACAATGTATCACAAAAATACACCCACATTTGGTGGGACAAAAGACACTTTAAACACAGTCACTGCTGCTAAAAACATCCCGGTTTAGTGGTACAAAAGTTGGTGAAAACATGGCCACATATCACTAAAGAACATCCACATTCGGTGGTGCAACAGCCGCTTCAAACACAGCCATTGATACTGAAAATCATCCATGTTCAGTGGCGTGAATGCCACTGGAAATCCAGCCATCAGTTGCTAAAAAACACCCACGTTTGGCAACAAAAACGCAGCTGGACATGCAGCCAGGAGACGCCAAACACACCTACATTTGGTGGCACAAAAGCTGGTGGAAACACGGCAATATATCGCTAAAGAGCAGCCATACTAAGAGGCACAAAAGCCGTTTTAAACGCAGTCTCTGCTGCCAAAAACATCCCGGTTTGGTGGCATAAATGCCACTGGAAATGCAGCCAGGAGTCGCCAAAACACACCTACCAGTCACTGCTGCTAAAACATCCACATTCTGTGGCACAAAAGCTGGTGGAAATGTGCCAAAAGGGGGGCTATGAAACATTCATGTTCAGAAGCATGAAAGCGACGTATCACTAAAAAACACCCCTTTTGTGGGAACAGAAGCTGCTTTAAACACAGACACTGATGAGCAACATCCATGTTCATTGGCACGAATGCTGCTGGAGATTTAGCCACTGGTCACCAAAACACACCAACATTTGGTGGCACAGAAGCTGGTGAAAACGTATTAAAGGAGGGTTAAAAATAATTTATGTTTGGTGGCATGACAAGTTGCTGGGAAACACTGTGACTATCACAAAAGAACACCCACGCCCCAGCCGCTTCAAACAGAGCCACCAATGATAACAAAAACGTCCATGTTTGGTGCAAAAACGCAGCAGTCTCCAAAACACACCTATGTTTGGTGGGAGCTGCCGTAAACATAGCGACAGGTCACCAAAGAACAGCCGTGCTCAGTGGTGCAAAAACGGCTTGAAATGCAGCCACCATGGCTAAGAACATCCAGGCCCAGTGGCACAAATGAGGCTGGAACCGCAGAAAATGGTCTCCAAAACACACCACAATAATTGTCTGCAGCGTGGCAGCCATCTTAGCGTCATCAAGCATCGAGCAGGCCCTCCACCTCCTGACGTCAAAGCCAGCTCATACACTGCGTCACTTTAGAAACGCTGATATGATGCGTATGAAACTTACAAATGAAACATATCCATGGTTTGCATTAATGTACAATACCAACATCTGCTGCTGACGACTGAGCTGCTGCAACATGAACAAGTTCTCAGCCAGCACAATGTTGGAACCACAGATCTCATCTGATCAGTGACAGACTTGATTAACCCTGATGGTAAAACAACTGAAGCTGTGATGACAAACCAAACACAACGACATGTGACACTGTGAAGGATGTCAGAGAAAGAGGACGTTCATCTGACTGACAGACGCCATGACGCACTCAGACAGTAACAGAGGATTAAAACCAGCAGAGAGACTTCATCTCACCTGAGGGCTGCAGGTCGCATGCTGCTGTTGCTCCAGAGAAACAAAGACGCTCCAGCTGATCTGTCCACCTCACTGCTCCTCTTCAAACTTTTCTTTGCTCCGCCCCCCTTTCTACATCCACCCAACAAGGAAGTCAGCTCAGGTGTGGTTGGAGGCGGAGCTAAAACTGACCTGAATCTTCAAGAAAGATTCAAAATCAAATTAAAGTCATTTTAAAGGAACTTTGATGGTGTTGAGTGATAAGAAGTTATTTTACAAGCAGCATGAATCCATTCATTAATATTGCTGTTGTGCAGGTTGCCTCTGTTGCTGTATAGTTGCTGATACACATTGGTGGTTGCTGTAAACGTTCTCATCTCCACTTCCCATCTGTTTCTGCTCCTCCATCATCGTCTGTGATCGAGGAAGCAGCTGCTGAGGACAGTCTCATTACAAACTAATTCATTGTGCATGTATGTACATAGTTCTGTGTGTTTTGTATGTAGCTTGGTGACCAGAGTTTATCCTAGTGACCACACCTATATATATATATATATATTTTTTTTTTTTAACCCATTACACAGGTTTTTGTGGGTTACCCGTTGGGTACCTGACCCGGTCCTTGACTCTGGTAGGGGTACTTCTCCATAGACAGTGTATTACATACAGTGGATGTCATTCGGCACACCCTCAGTTTGGAGAAGCAGGCTGGAGTCTGTCATGGAAGCAAAGCAATCGACTGCTGTGGACCGGTCGGCAGCAAAATGTACTTTAGCCAACTTAAAAAAGTCGACCTCTGTTTTATTCTGAAAATTAAAAAATATCTTTTTGTCCTCCCCCGCTGTTCTCTTGCGTATCCTTCATTTTTACTCGTGCCTGTGAAATTATATATGTATATATATATTAATATATGTAAGGCAGCTACCTGTTTAAGCCAGTAGGAGGCGCTGTTGAGCTGTTTATTTCGCAGCAAATGTGGCAGTTCACACTGTTTGGCCCTGGCTCTGTTGAGGATGCCATGTTCTTCAAAGTATATGTTCTCTTCTGTGCAAGGTTGAGGATGTTGTTGAGGAAGTGATGCCGGCAGCAGCAGAGATGTTACTGACTGTTACTGTGGAATAAAACACATTCAAGGTCTCAACCACAATCCCGAATCCTGCGTCTGGTGCCTCCTTCTCTCTGCACGACACTCCACCGCAGCTATAAAGAAAATCACAAAGCAGAGTGCAGGGTGAGGTGTAGCAGGGGTCTGCGACGGATGTGCAGAGGCCCCTGGTAACAAGTCATGTATATTTATTTATATAAAACTATACATTTTTGTTTGCAGGTTACCTGGCGCGTACACATCCTGGAGGACTCTGATGTACAGTTTCAGCAAATATAACACAAAGTTATTTTCATAAAAATCACCAACTGCAGCTTTAAGTGCTTCAGCTCCAATGGTTTTATAAGTAGACACACAAAATAATCATTTCACAACTTTTAAGTCGTCACTTGTCAAAAGCAGATTTCAGCACAAAAAAACAAATGTTTTGTTTTTCTATTTTCATTTTGATCATTAGTATCCTTATTATTTTAACTTCCTGTCCGCAGAGTGACAGGGTGTGGTCTCCTCTCAGGTTCAGGTTCACAGTCTGACCTGCTGACCTTTCGCTTGTTTGCTGTGGGGGCGTATCAGGTCACGCTGTGTGTTCGTGTGTGTGTGTGTGTTGTGGAAAGGCGATGCCTGGTGTTGGCGGCTGGCTGAATTATTCACGCTCCTCTGCGGTCGTCTCCCTCCCTGAAACCTGAGAAGAGAAGGTGAGGCGGCTCTCCCACCCTCCACCCCAGCACACGGGGGAGAATCTGAGCTCAGCCGACAACAACACAACACACACTGGGGGGGGGGGGGGCAGAGAGGAGTGGAAACTCAGCGGGAGAGAACAGAGGATTTCTGTGGTTCTTTAAACACACTGATGATCACGCTCTGATATATCAGCCTGCCGATACAGCCTGTCTTCAGTCAGCTGTGTGTCCATCATGGAGGAACAGTGTAGATGTGTCTGTTAGTTAATGAATCTGTCAGTCAGGCTGTAAACACACCCCTCAAGCAGCTTGTCGTGTTTGTAGATTCAATCAGGGAACAGTTTGTTTCTGAACGTAGATAATTGTCCCACAGTGTTACTGTCACGTAAAATGCTCCTGTATGAGCCTCTGAGTGACGTGCATGCACTCTTAAACACACACACCTCTAAAGACAGTTCAGTGAAATTAAAGAGCTGTTTGAGCATTAAGCTAACATCATAATATATTTAGTCGGACTCAGCAGATGTAGAACGTGGCTATAAAGCTGCCATCAGCTGCTGATTTTGGTCGGCATTCTCCCTTCCTTCTGTTGTCTGTGTTTTCAAATCCCTTTCACTACAGGAAACAACAACCTCTTAGCGTCTACTTACACGCTGAAAATGGCAAATTCTGACTCAGTTTTAAGTCGTGCAATAACTCATTTTGTTCACTTTGTTCTTTCTGTAATCATTAACGAATTAAACAACTTGTGGACGCACCTCAGAAAAGCCCAGACTGTGTCTCGCAGGACTGTCATGGCAGACGTTTATCTGTTCTGACACGGTTAGTCGGAGTTGATTTGCCACATCCCTAAAAACTTTTCCGGTCAAACAATACTTAAATATGACCGTTTTTGTGCCAGCGGTCTGACTGGACTTTCGGACCGTCCCGTCTCCTCACCGGACTTTCTGTTGTGGCTGTTAGTGGAGCCGCTCTCCCCCTAGAGAGTCTGTGCAGTTAGTACGAGCTAACACAGCAGCAGAGATAACATCCAACACTGAGCCGTTAAACAGTCCCAACAAACTCACATTGATACCAAACTGGCTCAACTCTGCTGTTAATCCCATTAACAACCATTAGGTAATGTTAGCTATGTGATGCTAACAGTTAGCCCTGTCACTATGTGTGCTCTCTTGGCACTGTGTTGCAAAAGCACTGTCGCTGCATCCTGAGCTTAGCGGCGCCCAGGATGATTGTGATTGGTTCAGAGGTCGTACACGTCACGTCTTTAACTGCCTGCAAAACGCGAGGTCGGGCGCTGGGTGCAACTCTTGTGCCTTTTCTGTGCCAGCTTTCAAGAGCACGACAGCAGGTTGTATCTGAGGTTGCTAGGCAAACTTAACAGCCTGTTGAGTGCAGAGCTGATTCTTCCAGAAGCTGTTTGTGTGTCGGCCTGTTGTCTGTGGAACAGATGTGACGCTCTGACAGCTCTGCACTAACATGTTCAACTTCTCCTCCATATTTATCACAGACTGATATTTACTGAAGAAGGGAAAGATATCTGTTGACTGTGATTGGTTGTTCCTCGTCACATGACATTCAGTGCACACTGTAGTCTCACGTGACCAGCCTCCCTTACTTCAGAATGGGAGTCTGGGGACATTCGTTGTTTTGTAATAGAAATGGGCGGGGATATCCAGACCACATGATCCATTTTATTCTTGCGATGCACTGAACACTTCCTTTTCTGTTGTACTACTGACAACAATTTGGGGAACAGCAATTCCGGTGTAGGCGGGTGTAAGGCAAAGCTAATCAGCCGTTGGTCGAGGAAGTACGGAAGTATACGGATTTGGATCCAATCACATCACTGCTGCTGGGAGCCAGCGCTAGTTCTATTACGACTTTCCTATGGGAATGTCTACAGACGACAGAGTCAGCCAGCATGCTGACGTCATCGACGTCTGTGTAAGAGACTATGCACGCTGCTGCATTCCAAAAGTTGAACTCTGTTTATCTCAGGGCACAGCTGTCAGGCCTTAAAAAACAGGTGCATTGTCACTCTGGCGTTTGAGCAACACTACCACGCGTCACCAGGCTGCCGGCAACTTTTAAGGTGGAACGTTAACTTGTAATGTTACTCAATGCATGAGTTGATGACGTGAATCCATCAGCACACCTTAAATTTCACTGTGACAACTTTGACCATCACTTTAGTTTTTATATGACACACACTTTTAGTAATGACTTTAAAAATATAGATTCATTTGGAGCGGATTATGTGAAGGTCATATATTCTAATCCTCACTTCCTGTGGGCTACAGCAACACTAAACCCCTGAGCTTGCCTGAGAAGGACTAAATGCACAAAGCTGCTATTTTGAAATATCCCATGGAGAGAGACTCTCACTGCAGCCTGTTCTATTTTGTTGTGAAAATGTGGGCGTGCAGCCTCGTTCTGTGGACGATAAACCAGGTGCAGACTTCCATCTGTGTCACCGCTGATGAGGAAATACAGCGAGTGCTGGACGGAGCAGTGAGTGACAACAACCCCGCCCACATTTAAGAGGACTGTCTGAACACACCGAGGGTCTAGGTACCATGTCTGAAGAGTTACTGCTGGTTCCACAGTTACTGTACTGAAAGGGTTTGGTGGAGACGAGGCTTTGAAAAAGTGAAAATTCTGACATTAAACAAACAAAAACAGACCTGCAGAAGACAACATGGCACATTAATTGCCTCCTGGACACCTGCTTCAACACCTCTACTCCTAAACATACAGAGTAACAGCATTTTACTCCAGAACATTGATGTTAAAAACTGCAGCGCTACCTTAGTCACGTGGCACCGGGCGGCTCGCTGTAATACAAATGGCGGTAAAATGTGAAATGACAAAGGTCTGCAAAACAATATGCAAGATTACAACATAAACTGCTCAGTTTACAGAGTAAATAATAAAGTAGCGCAGCAGCATTTTTCATTGTGACTTACCCCAGTAATGCAAAATGACAGTGTGAGTTTCAGACAGGAGGAGCTACAGAGACCCAGGAGGAACAGAAGAGGCGATGTGCAGCAAGTTCATTTCCACAGGAAACATTAAAAATAACAGTAGATAAAATTCAAAAACACTCAACAGAAATTTTAAATGATACAGAAAATGTACAAATATAGTTCAGCAACAAGAATTATTTAAGAATTACTCTGTTCCACTACTTCCTGTTAAACCACACCCATCCAGCTGAAACCCTGCTTCTTTCGGGGATCCCCAATACCAGCTCAGACCATCAGAGAGTTTGACGGGCTTTAGGCTGGTTTTTGCAGTTTGGTCCAGAGTGAGACATCTCAGACACAACTCTACTGATTCACGCGACTGTTACTGCAGATATTAATGATCCAAATAATTCTAGTGACATATTTACCTTTCGAATAGAAATACACAAGACATATCAAAATGTAATTTGGAGACTGTGATGTCATTTCCTGTGAGGACAAAATGAACTCACTGTTCGTCCCTGGTTTCAGCCACAAGAGATGGTGAAATCCCAGAAATCCTCAGAAAGAAAGCTGTGAAACAGTGTTAGCGGTATTCAATAACTCACACACACACACACACACACACACACACACACACACACACACACACACACACAGTTTCTGTGTGCATGAGGACAGCTGACATCAGCAGATCTGACCGCTGAGAGGCCGGATTAGAGCGAGAGTGTTTCTGTTACAACGCAGATCAAACACAGAGCGAACACTGGAAACAGCCAGATACAGAGGTCTCACTCTGCCTGGATTTCAGGGAACATCACACACCAACAGACTTTGATCTCCACACACAGAGCGGAGGGTGGGATTCTATCAGCCGAGGGATCAAGATGCAGCAGTCCAGGGAAGCATCGCTCTAAGCGCATTTTCATTGAATTCATTTCCTTGAATGCATTATTAGAGTTTTACTTTAATGTCTTTAAACAACATTTTCATCGAGCCAAAGTGCCCAAAAACTGCAGTTCCTCTAACGTCCACTTGAGGCTGGTTCCAAGAGCGAGTCAGTCCCCACAGACCTCCATGTTAAAATGATCACTGTTTTGGTTTGAGACCCCTAGCGGCAGAAAATTAGATATTGCACGTTTAAGTGAAAGGCTTTTTCCATCAGTGCCTGACACCCATAGTTTCTGCCATGTTTATAGTGAGACCAGGTTGCACGATGTCCTGACAGAAAGACTAGCTTGTTGAAAAAGCTTTGCCTTCCATGACATGTTCACCGCCACTTTGACCAATAGGAGCACAGAGCCGCTGCCGGTTTCACTCCATAGTTGTTGAAATCAGATGCTGGGTCAGTGACTTCCCGTGAAACAGACACCGATGAAAAAAGCAGCCCCTTCACGTTGGCATGATACGCAGCCAGGAACTGTCGCCATGCTGAACAACGTCCGACGGCATCAGAGGGAAAAGTGGCGGGACACCGACTTAGGCTAAACGGTGAAAGTCTGAGTAGGGCAGGCGGGAGGGCCAAACAACCACCAACTTTCGCCAACGCCGGTGTTTGCTTTCTCTGCAGATGTAAAGCCAAACAATGTTCTTTTTTCCTAAACCCAACCACGTGTGTGTTGTTGAAAGAAAAAATGTCAATGCTCAGTGTAGTGCTTTTATTTTGAAAGACTGTATGCAAACTGCACATTTCCTGTGAAAACAGAAGTGTATTTTGAAAACAGACAATGCATGTAACAGGCTGAAGTTGACACGGCGTCCCAGAACGTCAACAACCAACACACCCAGGGTACCTTGGACGTCACATGTGGACGTGGAAAGTCCATGACCAAACGTGGACATGTGACGAGGTCACAGTGAGGACGTGTTGCCACTACATAATAACCTACAAATGTAACATATCTATGGTTCGCATAAATGTACTGTGCCAACATTTTTTTTGTGACTGGGTTGATTGCGGAGAAAAATTCCACTGAAGAAGCCCCGGGCTTCGTTTTCTTTGTGTTACTCACATACAATCACCTTGAGTCCCGGCTGGAGTCGTGGATATTGTCTTCCTTGTGTCAGAATGTGAACACGGGAGTTTAACCACCAACACATTGTCCTGTTTTAGTTTGGATTTTCATTTATTTTAATCTGCAGATGTTACATTTAAACTGAGGAGGACAAATCCAGAAATCCTGCACAACATTAGTCACTTGTACTTATTATATTTAGATCAATCTGATATGATGAATGAACTGAATGTAATCACTCTATCCCACGATCAAGGACTGTATCTTTAATTACAAACTGAGACACAACTGAAACACAATCGAAACAAAAGCTACCACACTTTTAATCTCTCATGCATGAAGACTTTTTCTCAACGGCAGATCATCTTAAATAAATCTCCCAGTGATTCTGCTGATTCTCTTTCTTCCTTGTTCTTGAAGAATTAAATTCTGGACACATCAGCACTGAACGACACAGACATAAACACACACATGGATACAACAGAAAGACACCCAGAGAGACGGTCGATAGAGCATTAGCATCTTTATTTTTTGTCGTTGTTGCATAGGAAATGCACATCTTGCTTCCAGTAAATTGAGTCTGCGTGGACATGGAGTCACTAATGGGGCCGAGAGGGATGGGCCAACACTTCACCAGTTCAACAGAAACAACAGTTGGAAAAAGGGAAAAACGGAAAAAAACAGAACAACAAATAGACGACAGAAGAAGAACTGACAGTCGGAGAAGTCAGTGCAAACTCACAGCTTCAGAACACAGAGGATGGACAACAATGGCACCGGACACAACTAATGGAAACTAGTCAACATTGAACAAAAGTTTAACACCAGATCGTGGACCGGTGCGACGGCGGCAGAAAACACCGCCCTGTTCCATAAAAGAGTTGTAGAGGCACAAGGTTTAAGTCAGTTCTGGGTGAGGATGGAGGTGAGGAGGTGGTGGAGGAACCGAACCGGTTGTGGTCAGGATGATGGATGTCATCTGGTTTCTGTGGTGATTTGGGCAGTGAGAAGGGGATGATGGGAGATGTGAGGTGATGATGTGAATGTGTGACTCAGACTGCAGCGGGACGCGATCCACCCGGCAACGCTTGGGGTGTAAAGATAAAGATAAAGCTCTCCTTCCTCGAGATTGTCGTGGGTTCGCTACAGTTAGCGTCGCCTCCAGAAGGGCTGGGCGAAAGGCAACGAGAAATGCTGATCGAGCTGATCGATTATCTGCATCGGTGATCGGCTCGAATATTGAAAACAGGCTGGAAAACGAGTGAACGTGGGCAGTTTACAGTAAAAAAACGAATCCCTGGTTTGTTTTAGCTGATAATTTGAACACAGTGACAGAAATGTCTACATCTGGATGCTAAGATTTCTATTCTATTTCATTTATTCTAAAGGGCAGTGCCAATGTTTTTGCATCTTTAAGTCCATCTACTGCAGATCATGTGCACTGCCAACCATTTTCAAAGCATGCTGTTGTGTTTTATACGTTATATGTTACCATAATTATGCAGATGACACACAAATTTACATAACCATATCACCATGGGCCTGTGGTCCAATACAAGCTCTGACTGAGAGCATTAAACAAATCAGCGATTGGACGTGCCACAATTTTCTTCAATCGTCTGGATGCTTTTGTTGTTTTATACAAAGCACTTTGAATTCAGGGTTCTCAAGGTCATGGAAAACCTGGAAAAGTCATGGAATTAGTGAACAATCATTGCAGGTGTTGAAAGTCATGGAATTTTGTTGTGTGTAATGACATTGTTCAGGCTGTTCTCGCAAACTGTTCGTACATTTTCCTACGAAAAGTAATGCACCCAAATTCATACATATCCTATGTCTTTTGAAAGACTGCTATCACGTGACCAATGTGCTGACAGGAGTAAACAAGACTTTAACCTGGAGTCGCGTGTTCGGAACTGTCTGAACTTTGCATGAACGTAAAGTCATTTTAAGGTACGTCCCCACCGTGTTTCATTTCCTAAACCTAACCTCTGTAACTTCACGTTAAATATGTAACTGTATCTTAAGGACGTGACGTCATTCATGGGGCGCTACTTTGTAGGATGTCATATAAACCCTTCTATGTGAATATGTTGTATTGTTGCAATAGTCTTGCGTCATAACCCTCCTTGTAATGTAACATAATGGCCAGTTTATTTTCTGAAGCTTACGTAACGTAGCTCTTATATGTGTCGATGTATGACGTTCGTTTGCCATCACTGATCTCTTAATTTTCTCCCTGCATTCCGCCTCTTCATCCATGTAGGACAGCTAGCTGAAATTATAGTTACCGGCAAGCGGGTAAAGAAAAAAAATATTACAGGTCCTTGAAAAGTCCTGGAAAAGTTTTGAAATTTAGCCCATGAAAATGTGTGGGAACCCTGTGAATTGTCTTGTTGCCTTGTGCCATAGATAGATTTGTTTTTTTTTTTAAAGAATTGAGACCTAGATTTGTCAGGTTTGGGACATTTAACAATGTAAAAATCAACTTATCAGCGCTCTCTGGTGGACAAACTGTGGATGTAGTGGTGACGCTGTTTCTAACTGACCTCAAATATTTCTTCATTATTTCTGTGCTGACGTCTTTTTTGGCCTGCATGACTTTTCAGTTGGGCTCTAGTTTAGAGAGCATTTAAAGTCCAGATGAAACGGCACTTTGAGAGCAGTTTCATTATCCTGACGTATTTCTGAGTTAAACAGGATGGGCAGGCAGACTGATTGAGGGGTCGGATTTGGTGATATAATTGGTTTAAATTAAAACCCCACTAGCTCAAATATGACTTTGTTTTACCGGAAGAAAACATGACTGGATTTTGATACAAGAATATGAAGAAATTTAGTGGTTTTTTTGGCAAATATTGTTGAATAGGTGACAGCATGACTGTAGACGTGATCTTAAAGGGTTGAAAAGGTGTTTTTAATTTCATCTAGACTTAAACATTTGACGACTTTGAAGAAACACGCCTGGGGTGTGATGAAGCTTTGGTATTGTGTCAAAACAAGTGCAGGAAACTTTTATACAACACCCTGCCCAACCAGAAAGATTCGGACATTTAAAACACTGCAGCATCTTTGGAAAATCTTTAGCAGTAATGTAGACGACTTACAAAATCAGTGGCACCGTCCTTTAGCAAAACAGTCTGGTCATCAACAAAGTTTGTCAACCCAAAGTTTTCTGCCTAAAAGAGATGCACAAGTCGAAGAAACTGTTTAGTTTCAAAGAGCCGAGCTGCATCGACAGGCTGCGAGTCGAAAACAGAGAGGAGCCACTGGAGGTGAGCTAGACAAGCCAATCGACCCCAGCTGGCCTGGGACTGGGAGAGGAAAGGGGAGAGAGGGATGGGGGGAGTCTCCCAGGTGCTGGCTACCTCTTTCTCTTTCTAGACCTTTCTCATCCTGGAGGAGCGGCGGCTTGTTTGAAGTCCTGCCGAGGGAGACGCAGTGGAGGCTCGATGAGGAAGGAGGGGGATTCTGTCCCAGATAGTGCTGAGCGCTGCAGAAAAAGGCCGAGGCCATCGATTCGGTCTCCTGCAGGAAACTGCCTGGGGAGGAGGAGGAGGATTCACCCAGAGCCACGCTGGTCAATGGACGCGAGGGGGGGGGGACAGGCCAGACCAGCCGGGTGTTTGCTGATGTTTAAAGTTAGCTGGAGATTGTCAGATTAAAACCCCGCGAGGCTGCGGCAGTCCGCTGATCGCCCCGGGGCAGTCATCATGGTGGCACACCCATCAGATCAATGACAATAAACTGACAGAGAGTAGAAAACCGTGGAGGTGTTCGGTGGTGGTTTCATGTCAGGATGAAAGAGTCCCATGTGTGAGGATGAAGAGATGAAGGAGGTGAGCAGAAAAAGGTTTGAGGCATACAGGGAGAGGTAAGAAAAAGAAGAGAGAGGAACCAAAACAGTAACATAACAATCTGGTTTTTGTAATTTTTTTTTTCTCATTTGTTGTCATCGTAACAGTTTACTAGGCGATTATGGAAGAGCATGCAGTTATATCTTATGATTATTGTACATTAGCTATAATCAGAGGGGCCTGACAGACAGCAAAGGCTACTGGTGGTCAGAAATTTCAACAATTACAAACAATTATTGTATTCAGTATTCAGAAGAGCATTATAATACAGGTTTTCACAGGCACTACATTTGATCTTTTTCAATATATCATGTAATATGCTGGTTTGTTTTTATTTTTCATTTCTTTTTCAGATTTTTAACTCGTTCGGTCCGTAGAAGCTGGGATCTGGAAACGGAAGGACTGATCGTAAAAGAAGGCAGAGGCTGAAATTTTTCACAAAGTTAGATACCAAAGTCCACGTGGGCAGGCGCACACACGTGAGCCGCACCCCGCGTGCACGTGTGGGAGTTTGTTTTGAAGTCAGTGCATAGTTCTCATGCAGATTAGACTGCTATGCTTTGATACGCTGTCAGGAAGCATGATAGTAAGTTCAAATTGTCACATTTTCCAGCTTACCTCCCCTTCACTGGCTTGATTTAACACTTAGCACCATGTAATGGTTTTGCAATAGGATAAATAAATATCTTTGCAAAGGAGCAGTGACACTGTAATTCATTACAGTTGAGCGCTGGAGAGCAGCTTCAGTGTTACCTGCCTCCTCGTCCAATGACTTTCCTTCATCTCTCTAAAGTGATGCCATTTATACTCATTTCCCCAGCTCGTCACGCTGAAGGATGTCTTCCTTCTGCTCTGCTCTCGTGCCGAAGACGACAACTGGGGAAATGGCGGCGTTTTCATTCAGTTTAGAGTGACTAAAAGCTGCTGGAGGTGGATTTCAGGTGTCACTGAAGCTCTCTCCGTTCCTTGAACGATTGTTCTATGAGTACTGTACGTTCAGCGTTGCTATAATTCACATACTCAGGTCTCTAAAGTGATTGAAAGTAGTTGGGTGGATTAAAAATACCCTGGTCTAAAGCCTGAAGAATTCTGCCCCTCTTCACGTTCAAATTCGATTACCTCCCGACCCCATCCAGACCGTGGACTTGCACAGCGGTCTGGTCTGATGCATTTGTTTCTCAGGTGGTGGTGAGGGGGGGTGACATCTCTGCCCGGGAGAATTTGGACAAACGTGAAGACAACAAAGGCGTTAGCATAAAAAGCTCAGCCTTCATTCAACCCTGTTTCCTGATGGAGCGGCAGAATTCCTCAAAGGCAAAATCCAAAAATCAACTCTTGGCGGGGGAGGGGGTGAAGCAAGAGGAGGGAGGGGTATATTGGGAGGAGGGGAGGTGAATGCAAGTGCTTCTCTTCTGGAGTTTTCGAGACAGTCTTTGACTCCAGCTCTCGCTCATATTGCTGGTTGGACAAGCTTTGGATCAGAGTTTTCTAGACTCAGGGTGAACGGAGGAAGCTGCAGGATTCATCGGGCGGTTAGAAGCTCAGAGGGGTTTGTTAGATTTGTTTGTCAATTGATGAGAGTTTCTGTCAGAAAATGCTGGTGTGAGTTAGCGTTATGGTGCGTGTTGGTTCAGCTGGTTGGATGCAGCGTCGGGCCTTATGGGCTCATCGCTCTCTCAGCCTCGGCTTTGACTTGTGTGACTGCTGTTAGTTTTTTTGTGGAGGAGGAGAACGTGGTGTGGTAAGCTTCACATTCAGCCCCTCCCCAGCCTCCACCACCACCACCACCACCTCCACCACCACCACCACCCAGTGAACTGGAACCCTTTATGGACTCCACTTCCAGTGGAATTTGAGTTGTTGCTCTATTTTTTGCTTTCTTCCACTATTTGAATTTTGACTGTACATGCACCTGAAACTTTACTCCAAATCCAAGAGAAGAGACCAAATCAAACAATTTTTTTTTTTTTACTATAATTCTTCAGCTTTAATCTTTTTGCCACTTAAATGTCCCCTTCCTTACAAATTACCGGTTACTGTTTCTGCTTGTTCCAAATATTCAAACCTAAGATGCTTTTTATGGCTTCACCATTTCATCAAATGGCAACACTTCATGTTTCTTAGGCATTATTTTATACACATTTCCCCAAAAGTATTAGTATTTGGTTTATTTGGATTTTCCACTAGAATTTTGCAAGTTTGAAAATCCTGTTCTTATTCTGAAGTTGTCAAATACCACCGCTTGGTCAGTGATTCTGGCATCAGACAGCAATGAACAAAGGCATCCTTTCGTGGCAGTATGATACGCCGCCAGGCAGTGTCACTGTGAAACACCGCCTGATAACAGCATGGTGGGTGAGAAGAGTGGTGGATGGATCCGACAAACCCTGTACTTTCATCCTGGAGCCAAACTATTATGTTTTTTTGTAAACCTAACCACAGGCTTTATAATGAAGTTGTTTTTGCTGACATCATGAATTTATTTTGAAAAAGAGCGTATGCATCTAACGAGCAGACACTTTACAGTTCCTGTGTAAAAAGACACAACGCACGTAACGAGTGTAAATTGACACAATGTAGTGTGACGTCAACATAGGAAGATATCTAGTGTGCAGCATGTTGACGTGAAAGTCCACTGACAATACATGAAGAGTTCCGTTCCGAAATCATCATGATGCGCTGTGGTTAAGGTCTGGTTAGGTTTAGGCACAAAAACCACTTGGTTAGGGTCAGGAAAAGATCATGGTGTGGGTTAAAATGAAAAAGAAAGTGACAAACACATAAGCCGTGAGCCTGCTCCGCCTCAAGCCGGTCGCGGCGGCCGTTCAGCACCGCGGACAGTCGGACTAATGGGCTGTCGAACCAATGACATGGACCCAACAATTTTATCTACTAAACTAAATTACTGGCAACTATTTAAGAAACTGAACTGTTTGCTTTCCCAAACCAAACAGCTAGCTAATGTGGCTAGACCACTGAAAAAGCTTTGCTAACCACTAAACTGTTAGCTGACTCAAATTAAGTCTTCATAAGCTGCTAAAATGAACACCTAGCAAAACTGATCCAAAGTGATGTTGCTGGTAAACTGATCTGTTAGCTAACACAATTAAAACTGTTAGAGACAGGGAAATAAACTAAACTGCTAGCTAATCCAAACCAAACTGTTTAAGCTGCAAAACTAAGTGCTGAGTCGCTTAGCTAACTTGAGTAAAATGGTTCTAGCTGCTAAAACAAAGTGTAATTTGAAAAGACACGGTGCATGTAACAGGCGTGAATTGACACGACATCGCAGAACGTCAACAGCAGACGCAGGAGGCTACCTAGCACATCATACGTAGACGTAGTTCACTGACCAAGCGGCAATATTTGAGGAGTTGGGATAAGAACTTGTGAGTTTGTAAAAAGTTTGGACACGTGAATTTGTAAAGATGGAGACAGTTTTTAAAAGTTTGTCTACACTGGATATGTCGTCTGTTTCTAGGCTGAACATGATTTTTGCAGGGACAGACATTTGCATTGTTGTTCCTTTTATACTTGTATGATTTTTGTTTTTTCTTTGCTGTTTCAAACCTGCCTACCCGTAACACCGTCTCTGACCTCTAGACCCACAAAAACATTATTTGGAGAACCTTAGTTCTGGCCTGATGGGCATCTGGCGGAACAGATATGTTTCAGTTTGAATTAAAACAGCTGTCTTTACCGCCTGCACAGCACGTAACTTTTCTGTAGTTACAACTTCAAAATTAGCGAATTAATCAGTTTGTTGCTTTCTGGTTTTCTTCTAGTCTCTCTGATAGTGAACATTTTTGGGTTTTGGGCCAAACAAAATATTGAAATCCATCACCATCTAGGAGCTTGTGATGGCGTTTTTGCTACTGGCTGATACTGCACACCAAAAGATTGAATGACTAATCAAGAAAATATGCAAGAGATTAATCGATAGTGGAAACGACTGTTGACTGCAGCTCGAGCTGTGACGCTGTACTGTGGATGAACACATCCAGTGTAGACCTCTATGGACGCCCAAAGGAGCTGCTGCTACAATGCGGCCAGCTTAGACGAGGTCTCCGAGATTTCACTCACAGGTGGAACATGATAATGTTGGGAGTATTTACTGAGCTAGCTAAGAATCAATATCTCCTATTGTGATAAAAGCTGTAAAACTTGGGGGGAATGAAGGAAATGAGCAGAAACTCTGATCACACTGGAAGCGTCCTTCATCCCAGTGGCTTGCTGTTCCTCGGCCTATTATCTGCTGCATGAATGTGATGCTGGGATGAGCAGCAGTGGATGTGTGGATGGACAGAGATCAGAGTGGACCTCCAGGCTCAGGGAGGGCTGAAGGAAGAGGAAGAGGAGGAGGAGGAGGAGGAGGAGGAGGATTAGGAGGAGGAGGTGATCTTGTGGGCCAGTGAAGAAAGAAACAGATGGAAAAGAAAAAGAATCATGTTGCATAATCAAGCTGTTTATTTTCCTGCATGGAATGGTGAACACAAAAAAAGATGCCTAGATGCATTAATAGTAGGGGCATCCTTTGGCTGGCTATGTCATTGTCTCCTGCCTAAAACTAAATTTTTAAAATGCATAAAAAACGCTTGCTTTTCTTACCAATTTTCCTCAGAGTTACCTAGATGTAGCTTCATCAACACTGATGCAACAAATAACCTTCAAAACATACAGCATACTGTAACATCCATTTACAATGGTCTTATCACCACAGCGCCCTATACTTTTTAAGTACAGGAATATGCTATACCATCAACAGAGGAAATGTTCTTAAATACATACAAAAAGGAAAGCAAATAAAGAAAAAGAAAGAAAATAAGGAAACAGTTAAGTTTTCAACTTAAATCCAGTTCCCAGAAAACAAACCAAACCAGTTCTAGTAATGTGGCCTCGATACAAACAATCAGAAAATTCACAACACTAGTTTTTCCTCATTTTATCAATGTTACAAAAGTCCTGCATTATAAAATAGGGCAGCTTTAAAATCAGTGTAATTAATAAAACTATACAACATACAAACACGTCTCCCAGTCAGGCCGAGTGGCCCTGCTGCTCTGCCCTCCCGTCCGTTAAGAGCTAACTCTTCTCTGCGTCTCTTCGCTGCTGTACCAGAACTAAATTACACACACAACACAAGAACAAAAAAACACACTGCCCAAACTATTGCTTTATATTCTTTTTCATTTTTTCTTTCTTTAAAAAGGGTGCAATTTTGTCGTTATTTTACACACAACACAGCCAAAAGTCGCTGATTAGATGCTAGGCTGTTTCACAAGGTTTTTGTGACACTTATAAAAATGTCCGTGCAATTTTTTATTTATTTTTTTATTCCCTTCGCTCTTTTTAAGCCCTGGAAGCTGTATTTTTTTTTGATGTAATACTTTTTCACTATTGTCATTTATTTCATATTTAGTGCAGATAATTAAGGAAGTAATGCCCAACTCATGGCTAAAGGGTAGGCAAGAACAGAGACAAAACAAACATGTCACACTAAGAGGAAACACACAACCCACACAAGTGGAACTACTAAACCATCACAGCTGACGCCGTCACGTCGCTGTCCGTTTTGATAGACGGACTGAACACACAGAACAGGTAAACCATTTATTCACTAAAACCTCTGCCAAGCAGGGCGGGGCGTGGTTAAAATGTTGGACGTCATCAAAAGTGTTTTCGATAAACTGTTTTCTGCGCGATGGAGAAGAAGTTGGACTTGTTTAAGGCTTGCTCGTGACTAAAGAAATTTAAAAAAAAAACTTTAGGAAAAAAGAGACCCAAATGCAATATTGCGGCCGTCTGGTGGATTATCAAAACAGAAGGAAGGAAGAAAGGAAGTAGAATTCCCCCAGCGACGGTGGCTCAGCTTGGCTGGAGCAATGCTGCGGGGCGGGCTTCACCATTTTTAGGGACCGACCACGGAGCACGATGCCAGTCGCGTGCACGCTAACTTTGGTTGAAAGTAAAGAGAAAGAAAATCCAAACTAAATTAACAATGTAAGACAAAATAAGTCTACGTGAGTGCAAGCAGGCATTGCATATTTTATGTCCTTATTATTCACTTCTGGGAACAAAAAGCAGAAGAACGAACCAAAACTAAAAATAGGAAGACTTGAAAATTAAAGTGTTTGCTGTTCGGAGATTGTAGCAACAAAAGTTAAAAAAAAGAAAAGAAAAAAAAAGTCATCCCATCAGACAGGACAGGATGAAGGGATTAGGATGGGAGTAAACATGGTTCACTGAGCTCATCTACCAGCTGGTGAGCAGTTATAAGCTCCCTCTGGTCTATCAAGATACTGGCATCACGAAATTTAGTGAAATGAGTACGATGTCTTCAACTGTCAACATATATCCTCCTTTTCCTGTCATCATGACACATTTATAATTCCAAAGAAAGCCGAAGAATTTGTAAACAGTTAACTGTTTTAACTGCTAAACTAAACTGTTTGCTAAAATACTAAAATGAAACAACTACCTTTAGCTGCTTAAATGTAGCAAAGCTTAACCAAACAGCTGCTTAAATTCACCGTTAGCTTACCTTAGCTGCTAAACGTAATGATTAGGGGCTTTAAAAGAAACGGAACTGTTTGCTTACCCAAACCAAATAGTTCCTAACCTGGTTTAACCACTAACCTTGCTTAGCTCACACTAAACTGTTAGCTAACTCAAATAAATCCCTATTAGCTGCTGGAGTGAACAGTTAGCAAAGCTGAACCAAACTGATGTAGCTGCTACACTGGACTGTTAGATAACCTAGTTTCAAGTGTTTTAGCTAAACTACTAGAGACCAGGAAATAAACTGAACTCTTAGGTAACCCAAACGAAACTGTTAAAGCTGCAAAACTCAAGAGTTACCTAACCTGACTCAAAGTCACTTAGCTAACCTGTCTGAAACCACTCTAGGTGCTAAGATGAACAGTTAGCAAAGCTGAACAAAATTGAAAACTGGACTGTTACCTAACCTAATAAAAAAGGTTTTAGTTACAAAACTGTAACTGTTTAAGCTACTATAAGTTAGCCAACCTGGTGCGAAGTGTTTTAGCCACGCAACAGTTGGCAAACTTGAATAAATCAGTTTTAGCTGCTAAACTGAACTGTTAGCTAGCTGTTTAGGTAAACATACATGTTAGGGAATATGGTAATCTGGTAATATTCAGTATCAGAAATATTATTTCCATCCCAAGCCAGTTGTAGCTGCTAAATTAGTATGTTAGCTACACATCCTTTTTGCAGCTAACTATTAGCCAACATGAGAGAAACCTTTTTACGTAGCTAACTGTTACCCAACAGCTGAAAATGTCACATTTACCTCATGTTGTTTGTACATGAGATTTCAGCCCGTTCTCATCCAACCTCATTGAATACTGCCACTTGCCAATGATTTTAGTGTCAGACACTGACGCAAAAAAGCATCAGTTTACACTGTCAAGCGGCGCATCATACTGCTGTGAAAGGTACGTCAGTTCATAACACCACTGGACGGCGTCAGTTTGAAATGCCGCATGTAACAATGTAAAATTGGACGTTCATCTGGGAAGCTGCTGTTCACCTCCCCCGTGTGTTTGAGCCAAACCATTTTGTTTTTTACTAAACTTAATCACATGCTTTTGTCGCACAAGGAAATCAGCCTAAATAGTGTTTTACTGACGTGAGTTCATTTTGAAAAAAGGCTGTATTCATCTAACGAGCAGAAACTGTATGTTTCCTGTGAAAGTGTAATTTGAAAAGACACAATGCATGTAATAATCGTTAACTGACATGGTGTCCTGCAACGTCAACAACAGACGCAGGAGCTCCTAGGGC
This sequence comes from Epinephelus fuscoguttatus, assembly GCF_011397635.1. Lineage (NCBI taxonomy): Eukaryota > Metazoa > Chordata > Actinopteri > Perciformes > Serranidae > Epinephelus > Epinephelus fuscoguttatus. The sequence continues at coordinate 44,184,596 of NC_064761.1, read as the reverse complement.
GTCATATGGAGACGTGACAAAACAGCAATATTTGTTGAGTTTGGAAGAGAACGTGTTGAAGATTTTCACTGCAGACAAATATCACCTTTACTCACAACTGTGCTCATTTCACAAAATTTCATCGTGTTGCTGTCTGTCAGCAGGTACCTGGAGGTGATTGACCTGATTATAGCTGGTGTAGATTTCACCTGTGAGGTCTCCGCTCATCGCTGCAGGTAAGTGGGGGAAAGAAAGCAGTGCAGCGAAGCCCTGAGACCTCCTAAAACTGAGAGATTACCAGCCAGGAATTTTGGAAATCACAGCGTTCCTCTTCAGCTTTGACGTTAATTACTCCAGTTACCTACAAAATCTCAGGTGTGGAGGGCGAATTAAGAAATAAAGAGCAGAAAAAAAAGCAAGAAACAATAAAACAAGACTCTCCACGTTGGATCTTGTGCAACTTTTCAGGACTGGACCGTAGCTCAAGGCACATTGATGAGGAACAATTGTTTTCGTGCAATTTGATAACGTACGGATGAAAGAGTGAACGTCTTAGAAGTGAAAAGCAGAGCTGATCTGTTGCTGAAGGAAGAAGGAAGGAAGAAGGAAGGGAAGGAAGTAGAAATAAAAATAATGGAGAGATGCTGAGAAGCGAAGAGAGCTGGTTGTTTGTGAAGGAGAGCAATAGAAAAGGCCTCAACGGGGCCAAACTAATAGACGGCTGCTGGCAAGTGCCTGATGTTGGGTTTACAATATAGTGTCTTTATCTCACTAACTACATCATCTATGGAAAAATTTGTCACTAACACTAGAACATGCAGATTTTTTTTGTACTTTTTTTTTATAACTTTTTCCACTTAAATTCACTTTTGTTCGACGCTGGATGGTCGTAAGTGTGTGTGTGTGTGTGTGTGTGTGTGTGTGTGTGAGAGTGTGTGTATATATATTTATATATATAGTATAGAAAAGGAAGAACAAAACTGAAGTTCAATAAAATGGTAAGTTGCATGTGAAGCGCTCGGTTTTCTATTTGTGGACGAAAGCTTCCAGAGAGTTACCCTCTGCTCTGCCTCTTTATCGCGAAACCACACCCCCTGATTACACACTCACGGCCCATTGGCCAACTGCAGGAATAAGTGCTTTTGATTGGACGGGAGCTCTAGGAGACCCAGCCAATCATTGGGCAGCCCTTCAATGGGCAGCACCCGTTAAAGATTATCTCGCAGAAACCGGAGAAAACATGATTTCAGCTTAAATTCAGTCGTTTATATTTTCTCCTGATTTCGCCTCATGAGAAATTCAAATAGCTTTTTTTTTTTTTTTTTTAAAGTAAAACGATGTGCTCATTAAAATAAGTTAATCGCTTAGCGTTTTTTTTTCCTTTTAAACAAAATGAAAAGCAGACTTAAGCTGCAAGAAATGATTTAAAAAATTGATTGTTTAAAATGATATTTCTTTAAAGGGATTCTTGTTCTACCATGCTAACAGCTTTACAAGATGAACAAACAACAAATAATAAACAATAAATGTGAATACAGCTCCCCTTATTTCTCACAAGGCTATGGTTTCTAGTTCAATGCTGTGTTGTTGTCTTTTGTACCCCAATATTTTAGAGTCCCAGAGGTGTGAGCGGACTAGGAAGAAAAATATAGTTTATATATACTTTTCAACAACTGTTTTCAACGAGCTATCTTACAAAGATATTTAACTATCCAACAGCTAGCCAACAAAATTGCACTTTCCTCATGATCAATATTCCACTGGTAAAGTTTTAGTCACTCATCTCTCTCCTGTCTGCCTGCTGCGTATCGGACACCAGAGCTTTCTGCCCACCCTTAGCATGCTGTAGCTTCACCCAGACTGGTGGATGGATAGAGGAGGAAGAGGAGGGGACCAGCTGAAATGACGGCTAAGAGAGAAAAATCAATGAGCCATGAAGCCAAAGCCTCCCAGATAAACGAGCTTGGATCCACCAGCGTCTGGTTGCAACACTTCACATCAACAAACCCCTGCTTCCCCCACGTTTTTAAACCCCACCTTCACCCAAACTCCCCCATCATAACCCCCCCACCCACCCTTCAATGTGTAGTTCGTGTTGTTACTGTGAAACAGGCAGGGCGTCTGTTTGTGCCCGCACCACCTCCCCATCAGGGCAGCTCTTTCCATTAAGCACTGGTCCATGTCCTTGGAAAGAGCCTTGTCGACTTCCTCCCTCCCTGACATGCCACCAACCAGGGGGGCGGGGTCAAGTGGGGGTGGAGTCCATCCCAGGAGGTGTGTGAGGGCTCAGGCAGGGGGTCGGGGGTATTAGCTGGTGGTATCTGAGCCAGGTAACACCTCCCCTCTCCCCCTGCCACAGCGCATCCCCTCCGGTCCCACCAACCAAACCAACCCCAGGCCATCGGGATCCACCTGGATTGAGGGGGTCGGATGGTGGGTGGAGGGCATTGTACCGCTGTAAGTCCACTGGATGCACACACTGTGGAGGATGATGGGAGGGTGGGTATGTAGTTTCTCCAGAGGGGAAGCTCTGTGATTCAGCCTTACGGCATTCCCAAAAATTAAAGGCTCAATCCCCCCACGAATTTCTTCTTTCTGGTTTTGGGGTGGGGGGTGGAGGGGGGGCAGGGTCTGGCACTATATATGGACATCGACATATGAACCATATGTCTACAGGGAAGTCTATGACGTACAGTTTATAGAGTGTGTGTTTAACACCGGGGCTGGGGTGCGTTTGATCCGCTGTAGCCATGCTGATGCTGCTGAGTCTGTGTATGGCGCTGGTGGGGGTGGAGTCAGGCGCAGAGGGGGGAGGAGGATGAGGGTTGTAGGGGCGGGGCAAGAAAGGACTCTCTGTCGCAGCTGGCATCAAAGGTCAAAGGTCGAGGAGGAGGCTGCAGCGATCTGTCGTACAGGTGGGTGGAGGGGGGAGGGGCCTCTGGAGTCTTTATCCCAGGTACCACTGTGGAGAGAGACAGAAGAAGGTGTTACATGGAGACATCTCGCCATCGACAGACTGATAGATAGATGGTTTTTGCCAACTGGTATACGGACACGCTCTTCTGAACGGGCCCCATACCACGCCAAAGTCACTGAAATCTGCTGCTTGGGCAGTGACTTGCAGCGTCAGAAACCAACGAAGGTGCCCTTTAACGTCAGCGTGATACTCGGCCAGTTGCCATTTAAGTTTAAGGACACCCAGTGGTGTCAGTGGGAAACGCAGCGGGACAAGGATGAAAGTAACAGTTGTAAGCGTGGTGGATGGGTCCAACACACCACGACTTCCACCCAGGATAGCGGTGTTCATGTCCTGTAAGATTATAAAGCCAAACCCTGTTCTTATTCTCCTAAACCCAAACGTGTTTGTTGTTGAAGGAATAAAAAATGTTGATTCTTGGTGTACCAACGTAATGCGTTTATTATGAAAGAGACTGTATGCAAATGTTGGATTTCCTGTGAGGTGTATCTTGAAAGAAGACATGTAACAGGCAGAACCTGACACGGCGTCCCCGAGCGTCAACAACCAACACACCCAGGATACCTTGGACGTCATATTTGGATGTGGAAACCAAATGTCAATATGTGACGAGGTAGGCTTGAGAATGTGTCGACTGAACCATTAAAGTGCTGCACTGAGAACCAGAATCCACGATTGGACACGTGTTTGTATCCATCGCTCAAGCTCAAGCTAAAATGATTTATATACAAGAAGCAAGAAATTAATTTGATATGTAAATATTTAAATAGGTTTGAGTGAAAAAAATTGGCATAAATATTCATATTCCCCAGAGGCTGAATCCTAAAATCTTGAAACAAAAAACTGAAACAAATTTTCCTGGCTGCATGATTGAAAATGAAAGTCAACGGAAAGACAAGTAAGGGCGCGAAAACTTCTGAATTTGCAACGACATGACTGAGCAGGTTGTTAATGTACTTTTCTTTCACATCTTACTGTTTGTGATCCCCTGACCTTTGCACTGACTCTTAAACTTCCTCCTCTATAATCTAAAAATCACTATCGTTCCCGACCTGTAGACATTTGCAGCAGAAACAAATGTAAATCAAAATGTGAATCAAAGCATCAACTCTCTCATGGTGAATTTACATGGATCTTAATAGAGAGCTCCAGGGATGATGTTTTTCTGCAGGCTGACACTGAACTGTCGTCCTGGTTCCCTCGTCAAAAGCCTGTGGGATTTTTCCATTGGATTCTCCATGAAATATCCTGATCCATTCTTGTTCCACTGAGGATGAACCCTTTGGATTTTAGTGACCACATGACCTTTCCTCTGGCACCACAAGTGCTCATTTTGTTAACAAACACGATGACGAAAAATGTCTGTCAAAGATTTTTTTTTCTATGATGAAGATGATAAATAGATCTTTGATAATAAAAACTATGACAACATGCATGTTTCATTTTTGTTGACAAGATGAGACGAACATGTTAGCGGTGCACTATCGGACACAGAAATTTAGAGAAGAGGAGAAGTGAATGAGGAAGAACTTTATGAACTGTATAAGAAACATGTTTTAAACTGGAACACAGAGAAAGCCAGTGCTGTGCTACCCATTGTTTTCTAATGTCATGTAAGCGGTATGACATCAGAGCGCTGACAGGCTGATGGTGTTTGACAGGCAGGTAGGAGGCTCAGTTATCTGTGAGTGTAGCTGTGCTGTAAGTAAACAGTCTGAACTCAGATCAGTTTTCTCTGACAGAGATGAAAGTTTAGTTTGAATCACCAACTCTGTGAGAGGACGCTCCGGCAGCTCTGCACCAGAACGATCAACTTCCTCTCCATATTTACCACAGACTGATATTTACTGATGGAGGAAGATATCTGTCGGCTGTGATCGGTTGTTCCCTGAAAAATAAGTGCGAGGGAAACAATGAATTTGAGGGCGCAAAAAAGCAGCGTGTATACGGGCCCTAAGAACAGTGGTTCCCAACTGGTGGGTCGTGGTCCAAAAGTGGGTTCATTCTGAATGGGCCGCAAGTGATTTGAAAATGTGTCTAAAAATATATTTAAAACACACTTTATTTTTTAGTACAGTGAATTTCCTTCCCAGAGCTTTTATTCTGAAGTGCAGTTTCCCGCTGCAGACTGAGTGACTGACAGACAGCTCTTTGACAGACAGCAAACTAACTGTACGACACGGCCAAACACAAGTATGACTCTGAATGTAACAACTAAGGGTGCTTTCACACCTGCCTGTTTAGTTCTGCTCAATCGAACTCAAACTTTTTTTTTTTCACTAATCTGTCGTATCGTCAAGAATATCGTTATCGCAACCCCCCCAAAAAACCCTAAAATATCCTGACACTATTTCAGGGCCATATCGCCCACCCCTGATAAGAATGCTCTTCAGTGAGTGTGGATTCTGTTCTGACCAGAAACAAATCCCAGATAAGAAAACACTGGTGCTGAAAACTGTGTAAGTGGATTTTAAGATGAACTTTCTTCTTAAGAACAGTTGGCAAATGAGACCAGATGTTTTCAGCTGGGGTGTTTCGCCTTAACACGGAGCACCACCCTCTGCACGAACGTCACGTTTTGCTCAGCTACTGTTCGGACTCAAAGGAAAGATAAATCCTCAGGATGTTTGTTCAGTCCGACACTTTTATACTGTGGTTGTGATGAACGCCGCAGCCTCTAAAGAACATTAACGAGACTTCAGACGTGATTTCTCGTGATGGATCTCAGGTTTGGGTCGGACAGTCACAGGTAAGTTTAATGTTCAGGACCTTAAACACAACACGCTGCTTCTTCTCACTTCAGCCGGGAGTTTACCACACTTTCTTCTTCCACAGCACCACCGAACTCTGTGTGTGTGTGTGTGTGTGTGTGTAATCCATCTCTGATAGGCCGGTATCGATTGGCAAAGGTGCATCGTTCATGTTTCATGCATCTCCCTCCCCTCCTCTTCCTCCTCTTCCTCGCTGGCCCCGCCGAGTTCAAGTTCATCCCCGCCTTACATCATGTCTGGTTGCCAGGGACAACCAGACGGCCCGGGACGTGACTACCATCGCCAAGGCAACCGCATCGCCCTCCACCCCCACCCCCCCTTTCCTACCTACCCACCCCAACCTTCTTCTTCGTCCTCCTCCCTCCTCTTCCTCCTCCTTTTTCTTTCTTTACATTCATCCTCTCTCCAATCGCCTTCTCCTCCCTGTCCCGCTCTGCACTTCAGACACACACACACACACACACACACACACACACACAGGTATTGATTTGAAGTGAGGGCACACACACACACACACACCTACACAAACACACACACACACACACACACACACACACACACACACACACACACACACACGCTTTAAAAAATTATTTGCAATTTAGAAAATGTGTTTCTGAATATTGAAGGTAAAGTGAAAGTTTAAATAAAACACATGAAGGTAAATAGTTTCTGTGTGTGTGTTGCAGGGTTTCTCGGCACTCCTGACTCGTTGTAATTCTATTGCTGTATGTGTGTGTGTGTGTGTGTGTGTGTGCGTGTGTGTGTGCGCAGTAGTGATAGAGGAGAAGACTGGAAGGTTAGTTTTTAATCAATACAACTTGCTGACGCTGAGACTTTTCTACCTCGCTGGCTCGCTCCCTCCCTCTCCCCCCCCACCAGTGTCTCCCGGTGTCTCTCGCCCTCTCGCTCGCTCCCTGCACTGCAGCTCCTCCCTCCCTCTGTCCTGAGAAGACTCAGAGAAGATGAAACTCTCACAGGCCAGACAGTGTGTGTGTGTGTGTGTGTGTGTGTGTGTGTGTGTGTGTGTGTGTGTGTGTGGAGTAATGTTACCACACAGCGGGCCGATGCTGACAGCTGTGATTCAGACTGTAGATACTCATCACAGAACGAGAGAGAGAGAGAGCTGAGCAGAGCTAGAGGAAGAGGAAGATGGAGGATGAAGGTGGAGAGACTTTAAAGGATCAGTCTGGTGTTTTTTAAAAACTTTTTCTCACTGTTAACAAACCGACAACATATTTAGTCGTGACAGTCTGTGGTTAGACCCGGGAAAAACTGCCAGAGTGTTCATTCAAGGTTTTCTGTGATCTCTTGGGACGTCCAGGTAACATTAACTCAACTCAACTCTATTTACACAGCAACTGTCCTACAAACATGCAGCCCAGAGTGCTTCACATGGCAAAATTAAGCAGGAGTTATAGTTGTGCAGCAGAGCCTACGCACTTATACTTGAGTGGTGGTGTGTCTGTGTCACTCTGCAGTTACACCTCCAAAACACTAGTTGGCAGCAGAGGTTTCTGTGAAGTGCTGTAAAGTTTAGTTGATTCAAAACACACAGTAAACACACATTAAACATGGTTTAATAGAGACAGTCTCAAACACAAATCAGCTTCACTATAACTCGCAGCATTCACAGACAAACACTTGTCTTTATCTGGACACATTTTCCCCACAAATACAACATGCTAACGTTATTAGCACAAGCCTATAGCATTTTACATTGTGTAAATTAGCCTAGCAGCTAGCAGACTTCTCTCTACTCATATGAAGCCGGGGACAACAGCAACATTTAACAAAGGTAACGTTACACAATTCAGCTCCATTACAGCTCACAAGGTTCACTGACAAAACAACTGTCTTATACTAAACACGTTTTCCAAACAAATACAACATGCTAACATTATTAGCACAAGCCTATGGCATTTTACATTGTATAAATTAGCCTAGCAGCTAGCAGAGATTTCCTCTGCTCATATTTCAGCCAGGATAAATCACACACAGTGTGTGGAGGCTTTATTGTCTTCACAATTTATTGTTTTTATCTGTGAAATTAAAGTAAATCAAAGCTTTGTTTCCACTGAGGGAAATGGTTTCAGCTCACAGAGACAGACAGGAGGTCTGTGTCACTGTGACACTGTGGAGTTACATTTCTGGGGAGGTGCACGGTGTCGATTCAACGCAGAAGTATGAATTCCGCATTAGGACACAGACACAAGACAATAAAACATTAAATAAGCAAACCAACCAAAACAGAAGAAACTAACAAAAAAGATGATTAAAACTCCATAGAATAAAAAGAGAGTAAATAAATAAATAAAACTAAAGATAATATATAATTAACAGGAGAAATTAAAAAAATGTGAAAACCAATGGACAAAACTTAAAAATCATACTTTAAAGGTCACGGCGCAGGGTCTGCTGCCCAAGTATAAATCCCGTTTTGCACTATAGGCTACAGATCACAGTGTACAAGTGAACCACCACATCACTGCTGATCGCCACAGAAGACAATGAACATACAGGGAAACTTTGCCAATACTGAACCAGCTGTGTGGCATCACAGTGTGTGCAGATGAACGGTGTTTGGCTTCACCTCTGTGCTGCTGCCAGCAGCCGCACCTCTGCCGCCACACGTGCAGGGATTTTCAGAGGAATTAAGACAACATTCATCTGCACACAATGTGATGACACACAGCTGGTCTCCCTGCTTCCCTTCACTGGTTCCTGTACAGCAGGGTCAGTCTTTGTTTCACTGTTATAATCATTCAAAAGCAAAAGCAGCATGTGTATACCTTCAGTAGGCTATATCTTCAGTAGCTAGCTAGCTAACCCTACACTTTTCAGGGTTTGATTTCGGTTTTGGAACAGGGAAGAAACGTATATCTTTTTCCAACCTCTCTATTTAACGAGTATCATTAATACACGACGTGTCCCAGGCACAACATTTAGCTCCACATCCACAAAACCAGCCTGGAAATGAAGGAAATCTGAAACAACTGCATTAAGCCTCGTTTCCACCGAGCAGTTCAGTTCAGTTCAGTTCAGTTTGGAGTTGTTTCTGTCTCCACAGTGAAAGTTGTGGATGGTACCAACAGAAGCGTTCCTTAGCGTCCCCATGTTTGGTCCCCCCTCTGTTGGGGTACCTAGCACACAGATCTGGTACTAAAAGGTGGAGCTAGAAACCCTGCAGTCTGATTGGTCAGTAGAGGACGCTCACTCTGGTTTTATGTAACCTCTGTTCATACATCAGTAAACTACAACTATAAAATGAAAGAGAAAAAAATAACTTCATTCACTGGGCCGACTGCCGGCAACTTTTAAGGTGGAACGTTAACTTGTAATGTTACTCAATGCATGAGTTGATGACGTGAATCCATCAGCACACCTTAAATTTCACTGTGACAACTTTGACCATCACTTTAGTTTTTATATGACACACACTTTTAGTAATGACTTTAAAAATATAGATTCATTTGGAGCGGATTATGTGAAGGTCATATATTCTAATCCTCACTTCCTGTGGGCTACAGCAACACTAAACCCCTGAGCTTGCCTGAGAAGGACTAAATGCACAAAGCTGCTATTTTGAAATATCCCATGGAGAGAGACTCTCACTGCAGCCTGTTCTATTTTGTTGTGAAAATGTGGGCGTGCAGCCTCGTTCTGTGGACGATAAACCAGGTGCAGACTTCCATCTGTGTCACCGCTGATGAGGAAATACAGCGAGTGCTGGACGGAGCAGTGAGTGACAACAACCCCGCCCACATTTAAGAGGACTGTCTGAACACACCCAGGGTCTAGGTACCATGTCTGAAGGCTTACTGCTGGTTCCAGAGGGACTGGACTGAAAGGGTTTGGTGGAGACGGACTTCAAAGTCAATGGAGCACAGCTGTGATGTTGTCGGACCCTGGTCTGAGCCGGCCTGATGCTACGTTATAATTGGCTAGTCTGTGCCCGGGGGTGGGACTTAGCGCAGGGTCAGTTGTGGAGACTCTCCGACACTAAACCTGTTAGTTTGTGTGTGTTTGGTGTTTCAGGCGACTGTAGGTGAATTTTACCAGAAGGCTTTGTAGAAAAAGAAACACGGTGTTTCTTGGAACAACAGCGCCTGATTTTACCGTGGAGCTCCAGATTAGATTCACGAACACACCCTCCATATTCACTGAACCTCTCTACCACTATACTCTCCCTCTCTCTATCTGTGATAGTGTTTCAATGTCTCTCACCCGCTCCTGTCTCGTCCTGAGTCAGCACTTCACACACACACACACACACACACACACACACACACACACACACACAGTGTGGGTGAGTCATGAGGTGGGCGTGGTGCTTTTACTGCATGTGTGTGTGTGTGTGTGTGTGAGAGCTTCACCTTGAAGACTGTGTGCAAATAGGACACGGAGACAGATGATGACTACACACACACACACACACACACACACACAGATGGGAAAGCACCCTCACTGCAGCGTCTGCTGCTCAGATGTAACTTAACCGCGCTCACACACACACTTATTGATCAGGTCATGGCTGGCTGTTGTATAGTAGTGTGTATAACATTTGTGTGTGTGTGTGTGTGTGTGTGTGTGTGTGTGTGTGTGTGTTGGTTGGCATGATGGCGGTGCCAACTCCCTCCTCCCTCCATCTTCGTCTCCATGGGCAACCGCCACCGTCGCCCATGGCAACCACCACGCTGACCCATGTGGGCACGATGCCTACTCTCACACAATGCCAGTGCCATCTGCCCCCCACTCTTCTAAAAACCTACACACACACACACACACACACACAGAGGAATGCACAGACTGTCCAGTTGGTCACCATGGCGATGAGAGGTGGGGGTGTTTACGGCACTGTCCCATGGCTCGGTCTCTCTAACAGAAGCCCGATGTCGACCGCCCAGGGTGACTTTTGTTCCCGCTTGTGTGTGTGTGTGTGTGTGTGTGTGTGTGTGTGTGTGTGTGTGTGTTTGTGTGCGTGCGTCCTCCTGAGGTCACACTCTATAATGCAGCAGGGCTCTCCCTGTCAATCTACTTACTGCCTCTTATACACATTAACCAACACGCACACGTGTTGGCAGTTCTGGACTTGTGAGGACCCTCGTTAACATCACACATTTCCCGGAGCTCCTGAAGCCCACACCCACACCTGAGTCCGACACGCTACACAACAGAAAAAGAACCACACTTTTATATTTCACAGACACAACCAGTAACACCACTCAAAGCTGCAGAGTCCTGCATCTGGTTGGATATCTGATGAAAAGGTGAATCACAGGTGGAGTTTCGTCTCAGTTTTATTTCTGGGTTCAGTTCAGTGAAAAAAAGAACATGTGGGTCAGATCATAGGTGTCGGATGATGAATGTGTTTAGATAAAATTGAAATAATAATAATTTAACATTTTAATATATGAGAATAACAAAAATATATTCAGTTAAATTGTACTTCCTGAATTACCTTTTAAATATATTGTCTTCTTTTCACCTGTATGAAACGTCCCAAAATGATCAAGTGCTGACAAACTGAATTATCTGAACAGTGCATGGTTGTTATAGGATTAGCAGGTTTGGGTCGAGGTATGGATCTTGTGTTGTCATGTCGGGTCACAGAACTAACGTACAGAGCAGGTGTGGTGTTAGACGTCACTGTTCCTGTTTGAGGGCTGGTTTTGAAAATCAGACCTGTGCAAAGATCTTTCTCAGCTGCAAATGTCTGCAGGACGGGATGCTTTTATTTTATTTGCAATTTTTCATTTGTTTTTTAAATTTTTGTTTTGGATTTGAGAGGAGGACATTTTGGCCTATAAAAGTGTTAAAACCTCAAACAGCCCTTTGTAGCAGTGATCGCACGTCATGTCGTTGATTCCAGAATATGTCTGTACAAAACACCACCATATTACAAAATGCCCTCACCTTCAGAAATGGTCCTTTAAAATGTCCCCAACAATGTCAGCGTTGTCCAAAAATTCCCAACTTTACAAAAATGCCCTGAGGTTCTTCAGTTATCAAAACTTTTCTAAATATATCCTGACTTTCCAAAAATATCAACTCTTTACAAAACTGCCCTCAATATCAAAATCTGTCCTCACTGCTTAAAATGTCCTCACTTTTAAAAAAATCCCCACCATCCTAAAATGGCCACAGATTCTTAAAGAGCATCTTTCTCAAAGTGTCACCTTTACAGGTTTACTCCGCTGGATTGTCGGCCACTGTTTTTACACACGCTCACCAGTGAAAGTGAAAGCAAGACCGTCCCTAGATTCACTCTTGCTTGGCGTTTTCGATATATTTACATTCTTTGGCACCGTGTCTCTTGGATACCTGCTGCTTACGGTCTGCAGCGTTGCCAGGTGTACGATAATTATCGTATTTGTACAATAATTTGGCCCTCTGTACGATGTACGATCAATAATCCCAAAAAAGGCCAAATGTACGATAATTTGACGATTTCATGAATGTGTGGTTGTAATCAGTATGCTGGAGTTTTTTTGCGGGCCCTGAAGGCATCTGTTCCCATGTGACATGTTTCCAGCCAATCGCGCTTTGCTTAGCGTGAGATACGGGTGACGTTTGTCTCTGAACTATGAGCACAATTGGCTGAATGGTCAGCTGTACCCGCCCTACGAGGCGCTAGGACCCGTCAAGAAGTCGAGTGAGAATGAGATTCAAAACAGAAGAAGAAAAAGAGGAAAAACAGAAGCAAGGAAAATGGAAAATAAAGTAAACACTAGAGTGACTATATTTGCCTATAGCGCATCAGTAGGATTGTTATTTTGGTTATGATGGATATACGATAATTTCCCTCAAAATACGATAATTTTGAGTCTCTGGTACGATAATCCTACATTTCCCACCTGGCAACACTGACGGTCTGGCACCTGGTTGCTACCTTTTTAAGAAGCCTCAGCCTCACCTGAGCTCTGTGGGGATACACGCACATGAACATCCTGAACACAGAGAATAAGAAGAAAATAATAACCTTCAGACAGATAAATACGAAACCGCACACTGAGAGTGGATCATAAGTGATGACGGAGAGGAATTACTTCTGTATGAGTCTATACGTTGTTTTTAGGAAGCGGCTGCAGAGTTTATCTTTAAAGAAAAACTCAAATCCCTGCAGCTCGCTCCGTCTGTCGGTCGGTCCACAAAATAGTTCTCCCTCTTTGGCAGCCATACTTTTTCGGTTGCTGTAAATTCCTGCTTTCCCCAAAATGTTCTTTCTTTTCAAAAAGATGTCGTCAAGTTCTCATAAAAATTGTCCCCACCTTTTAAAAACGCCCTCACTTTCCATAAACGTTTTCACTTTCCTGTAATGTCCCCATTTATTATAACGGTCCTTTCTTTCCAAAATAATCTCATTTATAAAAACCGCCCACATCTGAAGTTCATCACTGACCTAAAATTTATGTTGAATCCTAAAAAGATGACATCGTTTGTGTAAACGCACGAGCTGGGAAAAGTCCTCATTAGTCAAAGACTGAGAGACGACAGACGACAGCGACGTCCCAGAGAGACAGAAGAAGAATAAATAACAGGAGTCTGTTTCAGCAGCAGTGACAAACACCTGGCTCATGTCTAACTCTGTGTGTGTGTGTGAGTGTGTGTGTGTGTGTGTGTGAGTGTGTGTGTGCGTGCGTTGGCCTGTGACAGAGTCAATAAATCGACAGCCTCGTTCACTGCAGGCCACCACACACACACACACACACACACACACACACACACACACACACACACACACACACACACACCAAAGCAATCAAACATGTCCCAATAGTCAACAGAGGACTCCCACCTCACTGTCATCTCACTGCACTGTGTGTTTGTGTACGTGCATGTGTGTGTGTGTGTGTGTGTGTGGGATGAGTTAAGCCAAGGCTGCCCAATCGTTACACTCTTCATAAATCAGCTGGCAAACAGACCCTGACCTGCACACACACACACACACACACACACACACACACAATAGCATTGTGTTAAATGTGGATGTTGCGTTCACTGACCACCTGCTCCATAGTAAAAGTTACAGGCCTGACGTGAAGCGCTGCTTTCTTTTCCCATCTTTGTTTACAAGCGGTTACACCGAGGCCACGCAAAACCCTGCTCTCTGATTGGCTGTGAGGTCCTGTTAAAATCCTAGAGAAGTACACGCCTCAAACGGAGTTGATCAACAGTTTAATGGCTGTTTCAAACCGAAGCTCAGGGTTTATTAAACTGCAGGTGACAATAGCAACTGTGCTTCATCCTTGTGGTTTGGGCCATGTAGTGTGAGTGAGCTCCAGTAAGACTAACTGGCTGGAGACTCAGAACCCACTGGGAGGCGGGATATGTTTCCCATCTGGACTGTGGAGACCCCAGGAGGAGCTGCAGGGATTTGTGCCCACATGTGTGTGTGTGTGTGTTACCTGTGGTTGCTGAGGGATGTTAAAGCCGGGGTCTCTGGGTCCGACGCTGACGAACCGCTGGGCTGGAGATGAAGTGGGGGTGGAGTAGGCTGCACGACATAAACACACAAAAACAAAGTTGAGGTTATGAACATCCAGCTGAGTGTGGTGTAGGTGCCTCCAGTTATGATTCTGGTGACTTGAGATCAAAGAAAGATTAGAAATGAAGTCACAAAAAGTGTCATTCATTATTCATTCATTTTCTGATTCCTTTTTTTGGGGGGAAATGTTTCCTCATCCGCTGTGCGAGTCCAAGGACAGAGGGTGTTGTATGGAAACTCTCCTGGGGCAGATTTCTGATATTGAGCTGTAGCTTGTTTGCAATCAAGTGAATATTATGACACAAAAAATCAGATGACCAGGAAGTGATAAACACACATATTGTGTGAACCGGACATAAAAGAAAGTGATGACATCACACTGCTGGATGAAGCTGCAGGCCCCGATCACACAGGACGCATTTAGCAGGCTGCTAAACGCTATACGCTAAATGTCACTAGTAAAAATACGCATGCTGTGCCTTTTTATTGTTGCCAGGCAACCACGCCGTCAACTCCTAACATCCCTGTGTAATCAATGTATTTTTAATTTATTGTATGTGTCCTGCAGTAATCAGTGTGTAGCTGCTGCCATGTTGAGGCAGAGGGTGCTGTCTGTAGCTCTGGTTGAGGGTGAGAGGCTGTCAGCAGATAAACAGAGATCTGTGTGGGTACATGAGACCCTAAAAAAGAGGCTGGATCATGGGGAGTACCACCAGTTGGTCCAGGAGCTTCTCCTCCATCATGGACGTTTACAGTACTGCACTTATCTGCTTCCACGCCTGCTGTTTTCCATTTAAATCATGGTAACTGCAGTTTGTAAAGTCGTATAGCTCTGGGTATCCAGCAACCACTACCACCAGTTTCTCCTCCATTGTTTACCAACTGTAAACTTGTTGTTGTGACCACCACAGAAGCCCCGCCTCTCAGTTCATCTCATTGGACAATGGAGAAAAGGTGGAGATGACGTGGAGCGTTTTTCTGCTCTGAGTTGAAGTTTTTACAACTTGAGGAGTTCAGAGCGCTCTGGCAAAAACGCCAGGCACCTAGAGCGCAGAAACGCGAGGCGCATCGCAACACAGAAAAAAAAAAACACGAGCAAAAAACTTCCCTCTCGTTAAAATCAATAAAAAAAGGCGCCTCCAGCTGCTAAAATGTGTCCTGTGTGATCAGGGCCGCAGGAATCATTATAAATCTGAAACTCATGTTGGATGTCATACAAAACGAAGAAAAGTGATTTTTCTACAACTACACGATCGGCGTTACACGACCTCGTCCTCCAGACCTCCTAACGTAACACGAGGAGCCGATGACAGCGCACAAGAGTCCAGAGGACTTTACGTATTGTGTATGCGGTTGGGTCCATGACTGAAATAGAGGCACCTCACGATTTGATAACGATTCAGAGGGCTACGATTCCACGATAAAATTATTATTATTATTGATGAATCTAGATGCATCAAAATTTTTTACTTCTATACATGATTTATTTTTTTTTCACTGTGTGACTACCTGCTACTCATAAACAGAGTGCACTGTATTTTTAGAGATCTATAATTAAATAAACAGATGAATTTACTTGCATGTCGTGCAGCTCTTGTTCAGGTCCCTTTTTCCTTCAGCCTTACAGTAAAGAAGCTTCAGTACCTGAGCTTTTAACCCAGACTGTATCCATCTCAGAGTCCTGCACGGGTCCATTTTTGAAAATCTGCCCATTCCCATAAAGATCAGCACCAGAACCGACCTGTTACCTGTCATTATGTCTAAGTCAAAGCTGCACCTGTGATTAACCCCTCTCCAGTCCCTCACAGTCAGCTGGTTCTCCGTCTCTTTGACTGGATGGTGAAAACATTCAATCACTGCCAGGTTAGGAAACATGTTAGCATGCTCCTTCCACCACCATCAAACCTCCAAAGGATCCCAACTCCATGTAGGCTGCCACCTCATCCTCGGGCTGCAAAGTTTCATGGCTGGAGTCCTCCACGTCGGTGACCAATGTGACCACGGGGTCAAAGGTTACACTGGTGTCACTGACTTTCAAATTTTTTTACCCATCACACAGCTTCTTGCAGGTTACCTGTCAGGCTCCCGACCTGGTGCAGGACTCTGACCCATCTGCTGCTGTACATATTAACCCATTGTGGGACATTTCTGCCAGTGTAGTGGTCACTGTTTGCATACTGTAATATTTCACCAAAAATAATTTTTCATTCACATACTGTTGAATAATAAATGGTTTATTTTAAAAGTTAACTGCATTAATTAAATAACAAATTCATATGAAAGCACCTCACAGTCTCCTGCATGTGTGATGATGACAAAATAAAGGGGAGGCAGGACGCTCTGCTGTGCTGTGTTAACGTCTCCAGCAGTGGAGAGCAGCGTCTCTGCTGCACCTTCAGGTCCAAGAAAAGCCAAGACTCCGAGCAGACCGGGCGCAGGGTCATTTTCTTCTTCCTAGAGTTGGTTTAAGTTCTTAACACTGCAGTGTGTGTTGGTCAGTCGCGTTTGTTATCGTTACTGCTAATCGCTGCTCCGCTCCGTTAAAGTCTCTGGGTGATGGTGTAGAAAGTATTAACCATTTACTTCACCTTCTCCTCACAAATATAATTGTTTAGACATTAAATTAAAACACACTTGCAGCCACTGCCTTAATTGAAAGTTAACTCTGGTGTGTCCACGCTGCACCACGCTGACCTCACGGTTAAGTTCCGCCTCATCAAGTCATTATTAAACATTTGGATTCTTGACATTTGTGTATCGATGCTGAGCTGTACTGTCCACGTCTGCATCTCATGCATCTACGAATCAACACTGCCGTTCACAGCATCGACAGATTTAACAAAGTTTTGAAAGACTTTTAGGAATTATTTAAGATCTAGGTCAGAGTGATGACAAAGATTTCTTCTCTGCGAGAAATTAAGTACATTAGGACTTGAAAGCACCAAAAACAGAAACCATAAATATAAATATCCACGTGTTGTGGATGAGTGTAAGTAAGGAGGATTAAATATTTTTGGCACAGACTGAGCGTGTTTTTGCCAAACGACAGTAAATCGACTTTAAACCCTGAAGTCAAATATAATCCCAACACAATGCAAGTCACCTCTCACAGATTATGAATCATTTCCTTAGATTTTGAAGTAAATACTTGATTAATAATTTAATTATTGTGATGCTTATTCTGTTTTTTCCTTTGTTGCAGAGGCGGATTGGCCTCCAGGAAACACTTCTTGTAACATACATGATTCATGCATGCAGGGTATGAATTCAGAGGTAAAGATAATAATGATATCTTTTGCACTCACTGGGCGAGGTGGGCGAGTTGCCTCCGCCCTCGGTGGAGGAGGTGGAGGGCGGCTTGGCGTCGACGGGCAGCGGGACGGGACGGGCCATCGGGGGAGGCGGAGGGGGAGGCAGCATGGGCGTCGGCAAGAAAGGGTTGTGGACCTTTCCTTGGGAGCTACCATTGGGCTGCAGGAGGAGGGGGAGTTAAAAAAACATGAAATAAGAAATTTAAAGACAATATTTTGGGCAGAAAAACATCAACAGGTCGGTCACACAGCTAACCTGTAACAGCTCAACTCTCTGCTGCCCTCCGAGTGCGTGTGAGGGTGTGTGTGTCTCTGTAAGAGTGTGTGTGTGTGTGTGTGTGTGTGTGTGTGTGTGTGTGTGTGTGTGTCAGCAGTTTTCCTGGCTGGTCATAAAGAATTCTGCTGCTGCTCGCATTTTATCCTGCTAATCTATAAGCATAATACCACAGTACCTCGCTTCACCTCTCTGCCTCCTTCTGTCTCTACTCCTTCTCCCCGCAGACTCTTCATATACTGATACACACCGTGTTTATACACTGTATGCTCACAGGTCTGTGGGTGCATTAACATGGACATGTACACACTTTATATTCTTCAGAAACCTGGAGCTCGTTGATGGAAACCAGGATACTGCTGCATTAAAACACCTCGTGTATGTTTCCAGAGGTGGAATGTGACCAGATCCATTTACTAAAGTGCTCATGTACACATTTGAGGTACTTGTACTCAACATGAGTATTTTCTTTTAATGCCACTTTCTACACGTGAACAGATGTTTTTGAAAACATTTTCCTCTATGTTCTGGCCTCTGGTCCAGTTTTAGCTTTAGGTCATTTTTTAAAAACACGCTCCAGGCTTCAGATTATTCAAAACTCCGTCACCTGTGTTGACGTGTAAAGGTCCAGAAACACCAAACCAAAAGCAAAGTAGCATTGACAAAAGTCAACTGTTGCATTGCCACATGTTGCCTGTGTCTTGGCCAAAAATTTGCACTTGAACACATCGCAAACGACAACCGTCATGTTCATTCTGCGCCTGCGTGAGAGGAAATAACTCTCCATAGCAGCAGGTGGCGATCGTCTGCGTTCGTCATTCAAAAAGAGAAAACAGAAGACCACCAAGATGCTAGTTAGCCAGTTAGCACATTTACAACACAATACAATGTGGAAGAGTGGATGATTTTAACTGTGCGCTTGCTAACAACAACACAATCACAAGATGATGAGTCAAGTGATTTCACTCTCCCGTGAGCTCCGCCATCTCTAAATAATTCAACACCAAATCCATAGAAAAAAGCCATCACAGGCTAAAGATGATCGGTGGTGCCGGACACGTCACTTAATCTAGGGCACCAGACACTCACTGATGGCTCAACATTGACCAAGAGCTGACTGCCAGCTTGGTTTGTCAAGGCCCCAAACAGGCCCCCAGGAAGTGCGCCACGCTTTGAGGCCAGTTAGGTAATGGCAATACTGTGGAATTACAACTTCCCAGTTTGTCAGCTGATGCCACTGGGCCCAAAATACTTCTTCCAGTAGACTTAGATTGTGAAAAGACATCTGTAAATCAGTGGATCCTTTTTTTTAAGCGTCACAACACCTGCAAAATAACTTGTTTACTATCAGGATTGGATCCATTCAGTCTGATAACATTTGGAAAGTCTCGAGGAGCCGCAAGATTAAATCATTTTATCCCCGTTCAACTTAGCGGAGTGCCAAACAGGAAGTAGTCAGCTCAGCCGGCTCACTTTTCTTAATACTTCCATGGCCCTGAAACGCAGCGCTTGGGAAATGATGATGTCATCTTCTTATTTCATGCATGACCACTGTTGGTTTGTGGCATGAGTATGAGCCAGAAACAACAACACGGTGGACTAACAGTTTGCTCACGTTCTCCCAGCACTGCTCGGGTTAATGATACTAATAATACTTCCCACCCAAACTCCTGCATCACTGAACAGACGAACGGAGGCATCTGCTGCACCCAAGAACAGCAGAGTAATTAACTAATTAACTCCACCTCATCTAACTACAACAGAAAAATCCTGCTTTTGCACTAATGTGTGAGTCTCACACCCATTTTCACCCACAGATGGCGCTAAAGAGCCGCTACGAAGTCCTGTCTTTACGCCATCTTTGCTTTTTTACACAGAACCAAATGATCGCGGCGTCATGTCGCTCCGCTGTGTGATTTTAGACAACATGCTGACACTGCAGAAGCAAAAGAGGCGTGATGAGTGTGACATGTGACACCTCAGCTTTGGCCTCTAGTGTGACTTATAACAAATGTGTCAGCAGCATTTTATAAACAATAACAATGACATCACATGTCAATAACAAGTATTTGTCTCATCTTGATCTCGTCCTCTGCTCGGAGGGTAAGGAGCTCCTGCACCTCATTGTTTTTGCTATTTGTGGACGTTTCTTCTTCTTTGAGTGAGCTGCTAACTGATGCTAGCTGCTTTTCACTCAACCGGCGAGGGTCGCACACAGAACACATCATCAAACCATCACACCCGTCCCGTCCTGCCGACTGTCCCTTTTACACTGACATCACTTCGGAGCTTCCATGACCTCAGCTGTCAGCTTGAAGGCGAGACAACTTTGTCCCTCCTCTGCGATCGAGGTGGAATAATGACACAAGATTCCGGCCTTGAACAGGCAGCGTAGAGAGGCCATTACCATCTGATGACATCATACAAACAGTCACAGGGAACATTTTCAATCCAGGACTTTTACCGTGACAGTGAGGTATTAGTACTTTAACTTAGCTGACTGATGGATCCGAGTACTTTTTGATGCTTTTTTGAAAAAACAAACAAATAAATCACAAAAGGTGTTTTAAACGTATCGCGAAAGTTTTGGTGGAGAGAAGTTTTATTGTCATGTTTCAGGACATAACGCCATTTTTCTGTGACTTCCACTTTCACTTTAGCTCCACATGTTTTTACTACATCTGCAAAAAGAAGAAAACAGACAGACTGTGTGTGTGTGTGTGTGTGTGTGTGTGTGTGTGGTAGGGATGGTGGAGGGTGTATTGATTCGGTGTCTAGACGCAGATATATCAACTATCCCACTGCAGACAGAAGGCCACACACACACACACACACACACACTCACACACACACACACTCTGCAGTGTTTTCTGCTCCAGCCCTGCAAACAGATACTGATCCCACCTTTGCAGAGGCTGGAAAACCCAGCTCAGATGTTTCATTTGTGTGTATATCTGTGTGTGTGTGTGTGTGTGTGTGTGTGTGTGTGCTTACGTTGAGGAAGCCCACCTGTCCGGCCTGCTGGGCGGAGTCAGGACAGACCAGCTGGACGAACTCCTTGAGCGTCTCCTGCGGGTGATACCTGATGGCCGGGTGGGAGAAGTAGGAGCCGGGCTGCTGCAGGATGGGGGAGGAGGAGAAGTGGAGGCTGGAGGGGGGAGCATGGGGGCTCGCTGTGGGAGGGGGAGGGGAGGAGGAGGAGAGAGGAGGAGAGGAGATTGTTAAGAGACAGGAGAGTCAGGACAGCGAGGTAGAGAGGTGATTGAGGGACGGGGGACGAAGCAGGAGGGAGTAAAAACAGGGACATTTAAAGTTGATTAAAGGGGGCGTGGCTTCACATGCAAATACCTGGTGACTCACACACACACACACACACACACACACACACACACACACACACACACACACGCAACAGAGCAGGTGAAACAATGACAACGGACCATGATGCATCTCTCTCACCCAGCTGTCAATCAAACTCTGTGTGTGTGTGTGTGTGTGTGTGGAGGTCAGTGAACACATTTATTTATGTTCCTCCTCTACACTCCTCTCACTCGTCTCCTCCTTCCTTCTTTTCATTCTTTTCCTTTTTTCACCGCCTCTTCCTTCTCTCCTTTCCTTAATGCTTTTTCCTCCTCTCTTGTCTCCTCCGTCCTCTATTTTTCTTTGCAGTTTTTCCTCTCCTCTTGCTTCCTCCTTTCCTCCTTCATCCATGGCTTTCCAGTTGTCTCCTCCTTGCTCCTCCTTCTCTCCACTCCTCTCTTGTCTGCTCCTTCCTCCTTTTCTCTACTCTTTTCCTATTTTCTCCTCCTCTTTTTCTTTGCGCTTTTTCCTCTCCTCTCCTCTTGTTTCCTCCTTCATCCCTTCACTTTCTTTCTCCTCCTCTTCCTCCTCTCCTTTCTTATCTGGTTCCCTCCCCTTTCTTTGCACCTTTTACTCTTTTCTCCTTTCTTCCTCCTCTTCTTTCCTTTGTGCTTTTCCCCTTCCTCATGTTCCCTACTTTCCTCCTTCATCCTCTGCTTCCAGTTGTCTCCTCTTTCCTTTCCTTTCCTTTCCTTTCATTTCCTTTCCTCCTTCTACTTCTCCCCTCTCTGTCTTTCCTCACTCATTTTCTGTCTATTGTTTCCTCTTCCTCTCCTCATCCTTCCATTCCTTTCTTCTCCTCATTCTTCCTCTCCTCTTGCCCTTGGTTATCTCCTCTCTTGTCTTTTTGTTCTCCCTTGTTTCCTTCCCTTTCTTCCTTCGTCCACTTCTCAACGCCACTCTCGTCTCCTCCTTTTTTCTTTACTCTTTTGCTCCCTTCTCCTCCCTCTGTCTCTCCTTTCCTATCTTGTTTCCTCCTCTCTTGTTTTCTCCTTTCCTTTCTTCATCTTCTGCTCTCTCCAGTTGTCTCCTTCTTGCTCTCCTTTCCTCCTCCTTTCACTCCTCTAACCTTCTTTGCTCCCTCCTTTTTGTCCATTGTTGCCTCTTTCACTGTCCTTTCTCTTCTTTCCTTTTTCTTCCTCCCCTCTCGTCCCCACTCATCTCCTACTCCTCCTCCTCTCCTGCTCCCTTCTTCTTTTCACTCTTTTCTCTCCTCTTGTGTTCCCTCTTTCTCTCCTTCATCCTTTACTCTCAAGTTATTTCCTCCTTCTCCCACTCACCTCCTCTCTGTCTTTCCTCCCTCCTTTTTGTCTCTTGTCTCCTCTTCTTCATTCCCTTTCTCTCCTTTCTTCATTCTCTCATGTCCTAATTCACTTCCCTCTCTCATTTCCTCGCCTCCTCTCCTTTCCTCCATTTTTCTCTCCACCTTTCTCCTTTCATTTTCTTTCGTCCTTCCTCTCCTCCTCTCACTTCTCGTTCCCTTCTTTTTGTGTTTTTCCACACCTCTCGTCCCCACTCATCCCCTACTCCATGTTCCTCTCTCGTTTCCTTCTCTCTCTCCTGTTTCCTCTATTCCTCCTCCATTACTTGCTCTCCAGTTTTCTCCTTTTTGCTTTTCCTTTTCTCCTCCTTCTACTCCTCTGCTCTCCTCACTTACTTCTTCCTGTCCCCCCCCCCTTTCCGTCTTCCTGTCTTTTTCCTCTCCTCTTACTTCCTACTCCATCTTTCTCTCTCATTTCCTTTCCTCCTCTCCTTTTCTCCATCTTTTTCTCCTCTTTTCTCCTTCCATTTCTTCCTCCCTCTTCCTCTTCTCCCCACGTCCTCTTTCATTCTTCCTGTCTTTTTCCTCTCTGACCGTCTTCACTTACTTCTTACTCCATGTTCCTCTTTGGTTTTCTTTCCTCCTCTCCCTTTATCCTCCTCTCCTCCTTCTCCTCTTCTTTCTTCCTGTTCCTCTTCCTCTCTCCTCCTCTTTCCTTACTTCTTTCTTCTTACTGTTCTCTCCTTATTTCCTACTGTCCTTTCCTTTCCTCACTTTCTAGTCACTCCTCTTGTTTTCCTCTCCTCTGTTTCTTGCTTCTTCCTCTATCTACCGTTCCTTTTCTTTCTTCTCCTCTTCTCCTCTTCTCCTCCCTTGTCTCCTCTCCTCTCCTCTCTAATCTAATTAGGGCTCTAATTGGTCTAATATTCTCTGATTGCTCGTTAGTGGCCGAGGCCTCGTTACAGACTGTGATGTACAGAGAGGAGGAAAAGAGAGGTAGAGACAGATAACGGAGGGAGAGAGGGATTGAGAGTTAAAGCTGCTGCACTAATTCACTTAAAGTCCGCTGTGATTTATCACTCTGACAATACACACTGACTGTGTGTGTGTGTGTCTGTGTGTGTGTGTGTACCCTGCGGCCAATGTATTTACAGTAATCATTGGATTTCTCTGCCCTCTCTCTTTCTCTTCTACACACACACACACACACACACACACACCCATAAAGGGACACTGTTTATGTACTTCAATAGGAATGATCTCACTCAGTATGCAGGCATGCATGACCACCTCTGTGTGTGCGTGTGTTTCATCATGAACAACTCATTGACACACACACACACACACACACACACACACACACACACACACAGACTTGTGCTACATAAATACAAATGTAACCGTAAAAGTAATAAAAAGCAGCACTTCTGTGCAGCATCGCCGACGGTTGCCTGGCAACCTCACGGCAACAACAAGACCTCAGGAAGTCACAACACCGTCTGCTGTCTGTCAACAAATAGTTCCAGCACATCATGTCAGTGAGTGTTCAGATTAAACTAATGAGACACGGCGTGTTAATCTGCGAGCTCTACAGGTGTTGGCAGATGCATTTTTGAACTTAGCGAAAGCCACGCTAGCAGTTTCCCTCTGTTCCCATTCTTTATGCTAAGCTAGGCTAACCTGCTGTAGTTCAGTACTTAATGCAGATACAGTAATGTGCTGGGTCTGCAAGAACCAGACCTCTCCGATTGCTTCAGTGTGACAATATCAAATTAAACAACGTTTAGGCTTCTTTGCGTGACGTCATACATCACTGGCGTCTAGATGGAGGGCCGGCAACTGGAGACTACCGACGCTGCACAGAGGTCAGTGATGTGGGCTGTTCATGGCTGTTCCAATCATTCACACTGAGAAAAAACAAAGGCCACTTAAAGTTCCAAAAAATAGCAGAATGTAAAGGGGAGTAGTATGAAAACAAATCACTGAGAAACAGCAGCAGATGTGGATCAAAAACCTTTGTTCCCAGTCTGGAGGAGCAGAGTCCACTGATGTCAAACGTTAACGTGAAAGTGTTGAGTTAAACAGGCCTCAGGTTGGATGCAGTCACAATGTGCTGTGACAACTTCTCTGTGTTTTCAGCCACAACCCGGCATTTCACCGGGTCCATGTCATTGGTCCGACAGCCCATTGGTTCGACATCCCATTAGTCCGACTGTCCGCGGTGCTGAACGGCTCGCGGCGGGCGTATTTCTACCTTGATGGTGCGCCGCGACCGGCTCTGGGTCAGCTGGGAAGGGCTTGACGTGGAGCAGGCTCACGGTTTATGTGTTTGTCTAAACCTAACCAGACCTTAACCACAGGGCATCATGATGATTTCGGAACGGACTTCGGAACAATGGGATGTTGAACCAATGGGCAGTTCCCCATTTCACCAGACAGACCTTTTGGAACAGTTGACCTAGCAGGTAGAAAACAGTACCTAAAGCTAGCTAACATTAGCTAATAATGTTAGCCTGACGGTGTTTTACCAGACCTCTTGGAATGGCTGACCAACTTGTCAAACACAGACAATGAGTCAGTGGCTCTACATGTCAAACTATGACCCTCGAGGTACCCTCCAGTGTCAGTTTTGGATGCACAGGGGCAGTATGTCAGTTTCTGCTCATTACACGCATTGTGCCTGTTCAAAATAAACTTTTGTTTTCACGGGAAATGTACAGTCTTTGCTCACACAGTCTCTTTTCAAAATAAACTTAGAATGTTGGTAAACAACCCCCGTCAATTTTAAGTTTACGTCCTCAGGTTTAGGCGACAAAAGCACACGGTTAGGTTTAAAGAAAGCATCTTTTTATGCCTTAAAATAACTACATCTGTTACTGACACAAAGTTGTGTGATGTACGTCCAGTCTCCCGGCTGAAAGCCTGCAGCTTCTCTGACCCACCCATCTCAACTCCCACCCTCTGCGGACTTTCTTGCTTTTTATTCTACAGTAGTTTTTTGGAGCGTCATCGCCGCCTGCTGCATCTCATACCACTCCAAAGGGTGGCTTGGTGTGTCAGTATCTGACGCCAAGGGCCACTGACCAAGTGTCTGGATTTGATGAGTTGGGAGTAACACCAGGTTGGTGAAGGCGTCGGACTGAAAAAGAAAAAGAAACTAAAGATTTATCTTTTGTTTCCGGTAGTGGAGCTGAAAATGTGAAGCTCCCTGTCCTGAACGTACGGAGGCAAAATTGATATCGATCGTCTCGTCTGTCAAAGACAGCAAACAAGAGGATTTTCCAAAATGTGTGAGTCTTCCTTTAATAACGCAACAACAGTGTGTGTGTGTGTGTGTGTGTGTGTGTGTGTGTGTGTGTGTGTGTGTGTGTGGTATTGAGGAGCGGCGGCCTGCATGTCGAACACAGAAGAAAGGGCCGGGATTAGTTCCACTTTGCAAATTGCCTCGCTTCACTGCCTCAGACACCCTCCTACCCCTCCTCCTCCTCCTCCTTCGTCTCCTCCGCCTCCGCCTCCCCCTCCGCCTCCCCCTCCACCTCCCCCTCCTCCTCCCCCCTGCCAACTTTTCCTTGAAGAAGATATTCGCCATCAAGAGGTGGATTGATAAACGATAAGGAGGAGGAGAGGAATTGAAATGGCAGAGATCCTTCATTTGCACTGCAGGGGGGGAGGAGGAGGAGGATGAAGGGATGATGAATGGAGGATGGAGGGAGAAGGATTGTAAGGGAAAGAAGGAGGAGACGGGGAGGGGAAATTTGACCAAAGACTGGAAGGAGGAGGAGAGAGGTAAGGGAGGAAGGTGAGAAGTTAAAGCAAACCAAGAAGGATGAGTTCAGACAGTCGGTCGGCGGAAGAGGGATAGAGAGAGGGGAGGAAGGAGGTGAGAAGGAACAGGAGGAGGAGGAGGAGGAGGATAAAGGATTGAAGAGATAACTCATCAATGGCAGGAGAGAACAAAAAGGAGAAGAGAGGTGAAAGAAGAAGATGGATGGTGTCGTAAAGGAAAAGAGAGAGTGGATGAGGGAACTTGAGGAGAAAGAGGGGGAGGAAGGATGAAGGGATGGGAAGAGGAAGAGGAATGGTTGACCAAAAACTGGGAGGAGGAGAGAAGACGAGGAGGATCCCAAGCAGATCTTGCAGAAGAGGAAGATGGAATGAATCCAGATCGAGAAGTCGCAGCGTCACTGATGAGGATTAATGACGGCTGTTTCATTTATTTTTTTCACAGGAACAGGAAGTTGACAGAAGTGTGCCCACTCTACCTTTAAGCCCTGCGGGAGTTCAGCTGCTCCCATCAGCTCACAAATCACTCTCAATCCTCTAATCTGCTCCAACATGAGCAGGATTTTCCTCCCACAGACTGCTGGAAAACATTCAGGAATAAAAAAAATCACTTTACCAGAGAAGCTGTGAGACAAGCTGACACCAAGCACCCGAGCCTGTCAGAGCTGCATCTGGTTCCTTTGTGACCACCAGAACTTTCACAGGAACCTCAGCAGCTTCTCAACTGGAGGAAACAGGTAGTTAAACAACTGGAGGCTTTCACTTAGTGTCTGAGACTCGACCCAGGACCCACGCTGGGCCGCGTTCCAATTCTCGAAATCTCTTCAGTCGGAGAGTGTGACCTGCAGTTTACAGTTATATTTTTGTCGACCACAGTGTTCTTTTTTATAATAGATTTTATTTCTAAATTTTAACTTCCGCACAATTTATGTCTTGGATTCTCATTTTCACTTGCTTTTTTTAATAGACCGAATTACAATATTTGTTTACAGCAAGGTGTCTGAACTTCTCTGAACGCAGGCCAGATTAGATAACCTGAAAATACATGAGAGCCAGCTGCTTCTCGCATAATACAGGTTAATAAACTAGAATCACCACCTTGCAGTTGTATGTTGCTGTGAACCAGTCAAGTTGCTCTTACAGTTTATATCCATGTCTGTGAAAACATGCTTTACACACGTCTCCCCACTGAAAACACAGAAGATCCGGCGGCTGTGGATCAGAAGGTAGAGCGGGTCGTCCACTCATCAGAAGATCAACGTCCATTCTGCATGTCCGCATGTTCAGTCCGCATGGCGAAGTATCCCCGATGTAGCTTTTGCTGCTCCACAAAACTGAGCAGCGGGTGGCTTCTTGTACAGTAGCCTCGGCCACCAGCGTATGAATGCGTGTGTGAATGGGTGAACGTGACTCGCAGTGTAAAAGCGCTTTGAGTGGTCTGAAGACTAGAAAGGAGCGATACAAGTGCAGGTCCATTTACCATGTATACAATCAGCACAGTTTCAAGATTAGAGTCACCAATTCAGTATCTGACCAAATGTCTCCCCTTCTGTTCCTGAGATATGACGTTAAAACATGATGATGTCACAGTCAAGCTGACCTTTGACCTTTTGACCTTCATTGTTTTATCCTGTTAGACATTTGTGTCAAGTTTGGTCAGAATTAGTGAATGAATTCTTCAGTTATGGACAAAGACATGTTTGGTGAGGTCACACTGACCTTTGACCATTAAGGTCTAATCAGTTCATCACTGAGTCCAAATGGACGTTTGTGCCAAATTTGAAAAAAATCCCTCAAGGCATTCTTAAGATATTGAATTCATGAGAATGATACGGACTAACGACCCCAAAAAATAATGCGCCCGGCCACAGCTATCACCGGCGCAGAGGCATAAAAACAATGCGTTTGAATACTGATTTTGACGCCAATTACCATGGCAACGATCAAGGCATTCAGCCCCAGTAACGTTAGTGTAGAAATCACAAACTCAGATCAGTGTATGGATTTTTATAACGTGTTTCTGCTTTGTTTTGTTTGTCTTTGACTGAATCTCAACTTTCATGCAAGCTTAATATTTTCTGTATGACCTTCATCACTTCATGTTTCGTATGCTGATGTTTCATCTTTGAATAAAAGAAGAAAACTCACTTTGAGATGCATTCAAGGACACTCAGACTTCCAAGAACTGATGAACGAATTTGGTCTGATTACTGGATGTCAAAATCATCTAATATCTCATGTCTTTACTTACTCTCTCACTCACACACACACGCACGCACGCACGCACGCACGCACGCACACACACACACACACACTTTGGCAGACAGGAAGTGTGTTTCTGTGTTGTTGGACCTTTCAGAGGATTTTAAAAAAGCAGTAAGTAGAAGAGGAAAAAGGCGGGTTCAGAGTGGGCAGGGCTTGAGGGTCGAAGGTCAGGTGAGGATGTACTCATAATAAACACACACGCACACACACACACACACACACACACACAACCCTGCCTGAAGCCTACAGGTGTGTCTCTACAGGTGGAAAAACTCCTCCTCTGCAGTGCCTCCTCCTGACAAAACCCACACCTACTGAGGGAGGGGGAGAGGGGTGAGGAGGTGAGTGAGTGAGGGGGGAGGAGTCAGGGAGGTGAGGGGGGAGGGGTTGTCGGGGTGGACTGGTTGAGGACCTCACCTCGAGGCCCGGTAATGACGGGCCGGTGATGGTGTGTGAAAGCCGTTCGGGGGGAAGAGGAGGAAGAAGAAGAGGAGGAGGTGGAGGCGGAGGAGGCGCCGCTCAGCGAAGGCACGGCGCCGCAGAAACCAGACTTCTCTGACTTCTTTAGAACGCCGGCGGGCGACGGCATCCCTGCCAAGAACCATGATGATGAGGATGAGGAGCGGGTCAGAGGCAGCGTGTCTTTTTCTTATTTTTACATATTTATGCACCTCCAGTGGTGGAGAGGAGGAGGAGGGGGGAGGGAGGAGGAGGAGGAGGAGGGGGAGGAGGAGGAGGGAGGAGTTGATCTGGGCGGGGTTTGGACAGTAGGGAGGGAGGAGGCCGACAGAAGCAGGGGGCTGCAGGGTGTCACAGGAGGAACATGTGTGCTAACTTCAGTTTGTGACGGTCAACGTGATCGTGACTTCATTATCGCTGAACACGACTGACTGACTGAAGTTTATTTAGAAAAACTAGTTTAACAATAATATAAAAAATAAGAATAATAAAGAAACAATAAAAAAAATGCAAAAAAGGGCCAACACACAATGACAAAAAACTAAACAAAACTGAAGAAAAAATTAATTGACTAAAAATTAAACAAACAAGCAGTTATTGTTTATATTATTTAACTTAATTTGATTATTATGCTATGATAAAATATTTTGAAAAAATGTTTATGATACAAATAAAATATGAAATAATAATAATGCATAAAATAATAAAATTAATAATATTAAAAACAATTAAGACAGAAAGCAATTCTATAAAAAAATATATAATTATTTATATATGAGAATAAAGAAATAACAATAAATAAGGGAAATGATAATTAATAAAAAATATAATAGTAAAGTAAGTAATGTAGAAAAATAGTTAAAAGAAATCATAAAGTAATGATTTTAGTTTTGTTTTTATAGCACAAATTAAATATTAAAATACTAAATAATAATATATTAAAAACGAATAAAAATAAAAATGAACCAAGAAAGAAAACAAATCAAAACTATCTTTAACTGAAAATTGGAAAATGTCTATATTGTTATTAAAAAATGAAAATAAATTAGAAATAATCATAAAAAACAATCTTTTTGTGATAGAATACAGAAATAAATTATTAATGACTAGAAAACAAATCTAAGAGAATATATACTATAGAATACATACATTCTTATACATATATAAAACTGCCAATATACTATTTACATATATAAAATAAAATAAGAGTATAAAAGTATAAAATAAGAAATAAGAAGTATGCCAAAAATATTATTTTGTAATGTACTAATAAGTCAGTGTCATTAAATTTATCTTTTACCATACAACTTAGGAATTAAATAGCTATAATAATAATAATAATAATAATAATAATAATAATAATAATAATAATAATACATGATAGTGTCCGTCAGTTATTTGACAGATTTAAGTCTTTTTAAATGATCAAAGTCTCATCACAGCCTGAGAGCTCTTTGGCTATATTATTATAAATCATAACATCCCAGTGACACGTGTCTCCAGGAGAGAATCAGACTCTGTTTCTGTTTCTGCTGCTGAATTCATTAAACATCATTTACTTCCTGTCGCCTGCACTGCGTCGTGACGGAGGCAGAGACCTGCGTGAATACATGTCGTGTGTGAGTGCAGAGGTCAACACAGACGCTGAGCGACCTGAACGCATCAGCGTTTGAGATACACCTGGAGGGGGCGGGGCTTATAGTGATGGACGGAGGTGCAGCAGGAGGAGGGGGAGAGTGAGGGGAGGCTGTGTGTGTGTGTGTGTGTGTGTGTGTGTGTGTGAGTGATGAACAGTTGAAGAGGTTTTGTCAGGTGGAATAGAGGCAGAGTCTGCTCAGCACTTTCTCCTTCCTCACCCTGTTTACACCTCTATCTATCTATCTATCTATCTATCTATCTATCTATCTATCTATCTGTCTGTCTGTCTGTCTGTCTCTTTCTTTTTCCTCCTTTAATTTCAGACATCACTGTAACACACATTCACACACTCATATTTGCAGGTGTAAATGGAAGGAATTACAGTCTCACAGAAGTGTGTGTGTGGTGGTGACAAATACACAACTAGTTAATAAATAGACACACACACGTACCTTAATAATCACACACACACACACACACACACACACACACAGTATCATGCACAGTGCTGACGTCCATCCAGGAGCTTTTTTTTCCTTCACTGACATCGACTATTAAGATCAACAGCCATGATGATGTCATCAGCATGCTGTCAGGTGGGCGGGATCAGGGTGGGGTGTGTGTGTGTGGGGGGGGTGATGGGTGCTGCACCCAAAGGTGCGTCAAGACTGAGAAAAGGATGAAAGGAAAGAAGGAGAGGAGAGAAGGAAAGAAGACAGGAGAGGAGAGACAGAGACCAGAGAGGAGATGAAGGAAGAGAGCAGAGATGGAGGCTAGAAAGAAGAAGAGAAAAGGAAAGGAAAAGGAGTAGACAACAAAGGAGACAAGAGTAGGAAAGGAGTGAAGGAGACCAGAGAGGAGAGGAGACAAGAAAAGAGACAAGAGAGGAAAAGAGGAGGGAGGAAATGATGACAGAAATATAGAGGAGGAGAAAAGGAGGAGAAGGGAGACAAAAGAAGAAAGGAAAGAAGGAGACAAGAGAGGAGAGGAGGAGGGAGAAAGGGATGAAAGGGAAACAGCAGAAGGAAAAACAGAGGAGAGGAGAGAAGGAAAAGAGAAAGGAGATTAGAGAGGAGTGACAGAAAAAGAGAAGTAGACTAGAGAGGAGAGAAGAGACGGAAAGGAGAGAAGAAAAGGAGAGCAGTAAAGGAGAAGAGTAGACAAGGGAGGAGGAGAGGTGATACGAGAGAGGGAGGGAGTAAAGCACGAAAGGAAAATAGCAGAGGAGAGATGAAAGGAAAAAGAAGGAAAGAAAAAAGGAACTAGAGAGGGGTGAAGAGATGGAAAGGAGAGAGAGGAGAGGAGAGGAGGAACTGCAACTAAAAATGGATAGGATAGAAGGAGACAAGAGAGGAGAGCTAAAGGGAGAGGACGAGGAGATGAGAGAGGAGAGAAGGGACAGAAGCAGGACAGGAAATACAGTGAAAGACGGACGAAGTAAAGTTGGAAGAAAAAACTGGAGGAGAGACAAAAAGAGAGGGGGGGGAAAGGGAGGAGGATGCTTGGAACGAGGAGGTGAAGAGATGCAGAAAAAGGAGAGAGGCTAGAAAGTATGAGTGGAGGATGAGGAGGAGAATGAGGAAGAGGAGGAGTGGAGTCCACCAGACTAAACCACGACACAACACCAAACGACAAACCAAAAACCACCACGGTATCTACCCATCAGGAGGAGGCGGAGAAGAGGAGGTGGAGGAGGAGGTGGAGGTGACGGTTTCACAGACACGTACAGAGAAAATAAAAGGCGTGTTGACAGTCTTTACCTTGTCGGGAGATGAATGAGCTAGCTAGAGAGCCACGCAGCTTATATCCAGCTTTCCAACGCAAGACGGAGGAAAGAAAGAAAAGAAAGCAACAGAGGAAAGAAAAAGAAAAGCAGCATGAATATACTGAGAGAGGGAGGAGGGGAGAGGTGGAGGCAACACCTCAACAATTTAGTACTTATAGAAGAGTGTGTCCCAGGTCTCACACACACACACACACACACCTGTTGACACCTGAATCCCAGCGTGTAGCTAGCTTTAGCCTGTTAGCTGCTAGCCCCAGGGGAGGTGTGTGTTTCCTGTAAGCGTACAGTTGGACCCCACCTCAGACCACATCTCAGCAGAATGATATCCGTTCAGCTCGGACACGTACTTGACCCGACTCCGCTGCTTCCTGTTATCTCAAGCTGCCCTTCAAAGTAAAAGCTACAGACGAGCGCTGCCTGCTGCTTCAGTCGACTCTGCGTCATCCACTTTGTGCTTCCGCCTTTAAGACCAGGGTCATGTGACTGATGGGGGAGGCTTAGCTGTAGAGAGGCCAAGTCCCTCCCCTACTGGTGGACCGCCATCGGACCTTTTTCGAAAAAAATATGCGTGGAACTTAGTGTCGAGGGAGTAATATTTCTTTGATCCTGTGTGAATTGTGCCTTGTGACGTTCGTCGATTTGAAAGATAATTTTTTAAAGTTGAGCTGAGTTGTTGTAAAGCTGCTGAAGAATGTGAAAATACGCCAAAGGCTCACAGCTGCGGCTTAAAGATTGCGTTTATGTAGCTACCATTAGCTAGAGTCTCGATCACAGTGTGTTCTCCGCCCCACTCTCCGCCGCTACAGACCACCTTGCTGGGACGAGAGCAGGCAGCAGCTCCGGAGACAGACCCCCAGTCAGCGGTCATAGTGGCCCAAATCCAGCTGGATCAAGCTCCAGCTCTGGGGGACCGGACAGCCCCAACTCCCCGCTGGATCAGAAAACTTTCTGTTGCTGCCTTTACACAGATTAGACCCTGCACTGCCATTGGCCACCAGCCTGCTGTGACATTCGGCACTGAGGGGTCTACACTGGCCAAATTCGAGCCACTACAGCAGCCAACCGAAGAGGCGACATTGTGGTGGCTCGCAGCTAAATCAAGTCTCATTAGTGTTCTGGTAAAAAGAGAGGGCGAGGCGAGGAGGAGCTGCTGAGGAATGAGCTGCACGCAAGATTTTACAAATCAATGTACGGGCGTATGGGGTTAAACACTGGGTTGCTTTATGAAGCGTGTGCATAAGACAGTGGTTGTCTAGTGGGAGGGGCTTAAGACAGAGGAGGGAGAGCTGCAGGAGGACGGTGTGTTTTCAAGTTCTGCCTCTTATTAATTTTGTTTTTGGCCTTTTCTATATTGAGTAGGAATTAAGCCTGGATAATGAAGATGAGGCGTCAGAATCAGACATGGAGGAAGTCCAGAGAGAGGAGCTGGAGGCCTGAGAGAGAGAAGTCTTTTATTTTGGAGGGGGGTCATAGCGATTGCTCTTTTGATGTTGTTCAATGAAAGTTTGTGAAAATGTTAAAGGAGATGACGCATTTAATTAAGATTTAACTCTAGGGGTGCTTTCACTCCTGCCCTGTTTGGTTCGGCTCAATTGAACTTGGGAACTGGGTTTGTTTGCCCCCTCGGTGCGGTTCATTTGTGCAGGTGTGAACACACCAAAACACCGGACCGAGTCCTTCTTGAGGAGGTGGTCTCAGTCCGGGTACAAACAAACTCTGGTGTGGTTTGTTTGCGTTTCTTTGTTTGTGTAACCCTCGTTTTCAAACTGTATGCTTTGACTAAAATGAACAATGACAGCAATATAGTCCACGATGAGCAGCGCTAAAATCAACCTGCGTAGTTGTCCCTCCATTGTGACATTAGAAAGTGTCACATTTATCTTGCAAGTGTACTCTTCTTCAACGTTTGCTTTACTTCCTGGATTTTTCCCACATGGAAATTCTGACCAATCAAGAGCAGCTTTCTCACACAAGGCATTTGATCTGGTCCTCTTGTAAATGCTGCCGTGAGAACACCAACCAACTCTAGGCAATTATACAACTTTGGAACAACAGGAGTCCCTGATTCAGACCAGAGGAGACCACTCTAGGACTGACAGCATGCTAAGAAGCTGGTGATTTTTTCATTTCTATTGTAAGGGTTTACAGATGTGTCAGCTAGTGATGGTTTGTTTGTTTGTTTCCGTCTGACATGATGAATACAGCCTAAGCAGAAAACCCTGATATTTCAACCGGGTCTCACACTGATGTCGCCAAAAACCGGTGCTTGGTCAGTAACTTCTGGCGTCAGACACAGACAATAAAGTTGTCCTTTCATGTTGGCATGATTCATGGCCGGTTGCTGTTACTGTTTAATGGCACCTGACAGCATCAGGGGAAACGAAGTGGGACAACAATGAAAGTTAAGGCAGCAGAAGTCTGAGCAGGGAGGGTGGGAGTGGTTATGGATGGGTTCAACAACCACCGACAACCATGCAGGAGGCCGGTGTTCGCTCCTCTTAAGATTGCAAAGCCAAACCCCATTGGTGTGGTGCATTTATTTTGAAAGAGACTGTATGCAAACTGAACATTTCCTGTGAAAACGGAAGTGTATCTTGAAAGACCACATATGTGCAAAGGTCGCAGTGAGAATGTGTTGGTTATTTACATTTTATTCCTGTTATTAATTGGTAATTCCCATGGAAATTTTTGAATACAATAGAAATTTGCAGCCGTAGTCCTGCAGCATATATCCTGCCCCTTCTCCACTCACTCTCTGCCAGATCGTCCAGTTTGCACCTGCTTAGCTTTCCACCTTTTGTCTTTGCCTACCTGACCCTCTGCCGGACCCCCACCTGGATACGTTCTTCTGTTTTGACTGCCCACCGGGTTTTGACCCTCGCCTGCCTTTTGACTTCCAGTGAAGTGAACTATTATCTCAACCTGCCTGCCTGGGAGTCAGGCTTTTGGGTTTCAAGCTTTGTGTTATTTCACTGACAGACACTGAGTCTTCTCGCTCCGCCAACCTGATCAGCATCCTGAGGTCCGATCACGGTCCAGTCCAGATAACAACGACACTAATAAATATCTCAACGTAAAGGATGACGTGTCCAGATACAGATACAGTTTGCGGGTCATGACTGTGTGGAGAGGATGGGGTCTTTATAAGTGAAGTCAGGTGCTGAGACACAATCACCAACATTCATTCTCATGTACCTCTGAGTCCTACACATGAAGACTAACACACACACACACACACACACACACACACACGCTCTCATCCTCTCTCTCTCTCTCTCTCTCTCACACACACACACACACACACACACACTCTCCCCTCCCTGCTGTAAGCATCACCTTCACACTGTTACATGAAAAAAGCTCCATTTCCAAAAGCTGCTTTGGAAACAGCAGGTTAAAGTTGAAGATGTGTATGAAGTGTGTGTGTATGGTGGAGGAGGAGGAGGTGGAGGAGGCGGAGGAGGGGGAGGAGGCAAGGCGGGGTTATTAGAGGATGCGGTTGTCATGGCGATGGGGGGGGGATTGCCTACCTGGCTCCACGTCGTGCCAGCTGCTGGCCTGGCTGCCACTGCCCGGAGACCGACCCTGACTGGGGTAGTAGGACTCCTCACCTGGACTGTCCACGTCCTCTTCCATACACTTTATCCTCTTGGCAGAGCTGGACACACACACACACACACACACACACACACACATAACATGCGTCATACTGTTAGTATTATAGTCTTTTAATCAGAATAATACCAGAAACTGAAAAAAAAAACTTAATTGTTTGAACTTTTAAAAGACTGATTGACTGATTAGGATTTGGTAACATTCATGTTTGAACCAATACCAGTACCTGGAATTCAGTACTGATACCTAGTGGTACTTTTTTGTGTACTTAATTCTCATTGTAATAATATAAAGAATTACCACCTTGTGATTGTATCCCTCTGCAACCTCTGAACCCATTTCCCTCAGTGGAAACAAAGCTTTGATTTACTTTAATTTCACAGATAAGAAATGTGAGCGGAGGAAAACTCTGCTAGCTGCTAGGCTAATCCATACAATATAAAATGCCATAAGCAAGTCAGAGTTTGAAGAGGTGACAGATCAACTC